>NW_026622863.1:53085303-53385303 GCF_023065955.2 Ursus arctos | reverse complement strand
ATGAAAGCCAAGTCCATGCTTTATTTCTCGGGTGCCCTACAGGAAAACCCCTGAAAATCGGAAAGTAGAGTCTTGGTGAGCAAACCCCGGGCCCCATGTGCTCAGAGGTGCGTTTTATTCAACCCAAAAAATGCTTTATTTAACAAAACAGGGTACCAATATTGAAAAAATTGGAGAATTTCCTCTAAAAACCCAGATACTCAGCTTCCCCCCTAAAACTGGCACACATCACACCCTCCTCTATAGTCCTGTCACTCCAGCCCCATGACGCCCCCCCCACCCCCCCCACCCCCCGTCTACAGCTTCTCGTATGAGAGACCTGCAGACCACCTAGAAACAGGGCAGAGGGGCCAAGACGCTGGGCAGCGAGGGGGTTGGGCCATGAGGATGGAGAGGATGGACAGACGGAGAGAAGCGGCCCCCAAGGGCGCCCGTGACCCTCTGGAGGAAGGAGGCGTCACTCCTGAGCCACGGGAGGGGGGAGAAGGAAGCTGGGGTCCAGGAGGGGTACGGGATCAGCTAAGAACTGCCCAAGGCCACCTCACCTGGGTTCTCGTGACTGGCCATCTGCTGGTCCTCGGAATCCAGCGGCCCCGGAGACCAGGCCTCTTCCCGCAGCTCCATGTCTGGGTTCCTGTGAAAAGGGGAGGAGACGGAAGGACAGTTTACAGGACGCCAGACTAGACGGGGGGCCCCAGGAAGGTAGGCGCCATGTCGGTTCCAATGCGCACTCGAGCTCCAAGCGCCCAGCTTGGCCCTGGCAGGCAGAAGGCGACACGCAGCAGGTACCTAAGGGGCAATGGAGAAGGGGCCCTCATCGGCCCCCTGCACGGGGACCAGCCCAAGCCCACGCACCATCTGGGGAAGGAGGCAGCAACGGGGCTGCAGCGACCAGGCCAGGGTTGCATCCCAGCTCCAGCCTTCACCAGCTAGAGCCCAGGGGGAGAGTCCACCTCCCTGCCTCAGCCTCCCCCGCCTCCGCCTGGCACCCAGATTGCCACCAACACCGCATACACACCAGACATGCCGTGAGGTCTAAACAAGACAAAGCACAGACGCAGCTCTAGCCCCGGAGCCTGTCCCCGACGGAACGGTACAGCCGACTAACACGGGCACACAAGTCCTCCAAGGAGTTCACTCTCAGGTCTGAGCCAGACTCCGCATCGGGGGCCTGGAGGAAAGGAGCCGACCTCTGGGGTATCCGCACTCAGAGGGGCAGCCAGACAACCCTGGCATCTGGGGAGGGAGGGGCAGGCGGAGCACCTTCTGCAGCCCCTGGCCACCACTCGCCACCCGTCTCTCTGGATCTGCCCCATCTGGAGCTTTCAGTAAACGGAACGCTATGTCACTGGGTGTTCTGTGTGTCTTCTCTCACTCAGTGTAATGTTTTCAGGGCTCGTCCACACTGTAGCATGTGCTGAACAACACTGTACGGATGGACCACACTGTGTGTGTCAGTTCACCCGCTGACGCTGACGGGCGTCTCGGCTGTTTCCACCTCGGGGCTGAGGAGTAAAGCTGCTAGGAACGTCTGCACGCACACCGTGTGGACGTGTTTTCATCTCTCCACCGCCCACACTATACCCCATGCGACAGGCCACGCTGGGGAGAAATCCCTCACCTCCTTACTGGCCTCAGGCGTCAGATTCTCACCCACTCACCACAGCCTGGGGGCAATGCCATTTGGCAGGGCCTGGCTCGTGGGGCCGTCAGCCCAGGCCTCCCCCGCTGCCCCCTGGAGCCTACCCTGTGGAGAGGAGCTGGTGGGCAGCATAGGGAGACCTGGGCAGGCACCCGGCCGCAGGTGGGCTCGTCAGTCCTGCGCTGCACCAGAGCCTAGTACTCCGGGGGCCTGTCCCTTGCTGTGGTGTCACTCCCCGGCAGGAAGCCTGCAGGTGGGCAGGACTTCCGCTAAGAGATTATGCAGCATCCCACACACAATCGACTGAGACCTGGTCCCTGAAGCTGAGTGCACGCAGCTCCGAGCAAACCTCCGGAGCCCCGCGTCCCCCACCCCACACGGGGACCTCACCACAGACGAGCACCTGCACGCAGCTCCGAGCAAACCTCCGGAGCCCCGCGTCCCCCATCCCACACGGGGACCTCACCACAGACGAGCACCTGCACGCAGCTCCAAGCAAACCTCCGGAGCCCCGCGTCCCCATCCCACACGGGGACCTCACCTCAGACGAGCACCTGCCAATGGCAACCATCTGCCCGTAGCACAATATGCCGGACCCACTTCTCGTGAATCCCCCACTGACAGGGGGCTCACCACCATCCAGGCACTGAAGGGAACCCACTCCACTGCTGGGGGGGCATGAGCCCACCCCTTAGTAACCTCCACTGACCTCTGAGAGAACTCCGAGAACCTGCCTGTGCAGTTAATAAACGCTTGCAGACACAGTGAGCCGTTCCCTCAGCCAACACATTTCCCGGGTCCTGTTCTACGTGGCTTAGATGCCACTAACACATTCGGTTCCACCACAGCCCTCTGAGCGGGCACCACTGCCGCCCATCACACAGATGAGGAAACTGAGATGGCACACAGAGAACTGTGAACACGGGTCACGCAGGCCGGGTCCTCAGGACCAGGAGACGTGGCAGTGACCAAGGCAGACGAATGCTCAGTCACGCAGCAGCGTCCTGGGTGCCCCCCGCGAGCCAAACCTGGACACGGGGTCCCGTTTCCCAGCCACTGGCCCTGGCTCTGTATTCTCCTGCACTGACGTGCCATGAACCACCGCCATCCCCACGGCACAGCAGAGGATGTGAGGGCACAGTGAGGTCATCAAGGAGCAGGGACAGGCCGCCAACGGTGTCACTGCAGAGTCCTTGGTCCCAACTGCTCTGCCAACCCACCGTCACAAGGACCTAGAAGAGCATGGGCACAACCGAAGACAAAGCCAAGCCTGTCCGGGGGGTCAGGAGGCCACGCTGGGGGACACTGAACAGGGGATGGAAAGCAGCTGCCTCGGAGGTGCTGCTGAAATGCAGACGGGAGGCGGGGGGCTGGCAGGAAGGCAGCAAGTGGCCCCTGGTCAGAGCCCGCAGCCAAGGCCCAGGCCTCCTCACCGCTGGTCCTGCCACTGACCACGACAGGGAGCTACGACAGGGTCGGGCCAGGTCGGCAAGGAAAAACACACGGGGGTGTCGTGTGCAGGTTCTCGCTTCCACGCATCATCGCAGCACCCACCGTGCCAAGGGAGCACCTGCCCGGCTGGTCACAGGCTCCCCCTACACACAGGGCCCTTATCTGACCAGATCTTCATGTCGGCCTAATGAGAAGACAAGGCGGGACCATCCACAGCTCTGCGGGTGCTGGCCTGTGCTCATGGTACAACCCTTTCCTCCCCACCTGTCCCCATCACCCCCACCCACAGGCGCGGGGGTCTCCCCAAGGGCCAGGCGCTGGTCTGACACTAGAGAATGTCATGGTGAACAGGCCACAGCCCCAGCGACATGAGAGAGCCCTGCCAGAGATGAACAAGCATCTGAATGAGAAAGGCGGTTTCAGACAATGAAGTTCCATGAAGACAGACGAGACGGATGGGGAGGGGAGGGCAGGGCAGGAGAGGGCAGGGGAGGGCTGGGCAGCTGCACCAGCAGATCAGGGCAGGATCTCCCAGGATGAGGAGCCACAGGAGGGGGCCTGCATGGGAAGTGTGGAGGGGGAGGGATGCAGAGACAGCGGTGCAAAGGCCCTGAGGAGAGACTGGAGATGCAGGGCTGGCAGGGTTCTCTTGCAGGGCTTTGAAGGCCAGAGGATTGAGGAGTTGTCTGAAATGTGGTGACCCCTCTGAGGCGGGCACCAGTACCACACGTGTGCTACAGAAGAGGACACTGGGGCTCGCAGACATAGGTGGGGCTGGGTCCCGGAGGTCGCCTGTGGCCACAGCAAGGAGCATCTGGACAGCAGCAGCGACGGTGGACAGCCAGGATGCAGTGGGACAGCACACGGACTCCCAGGACCCGGGAGGGTGCAGAGCAGTCTTCCTCCCTGTCTGCCCGAGGCATCACCCCTGCAGAGGTCTCCCAGCCCCCGCTCCGCCCTACCCTGAGACCACCAGGCGCGCAGCACCCACACCAGCGCCAGGTGCCCACAGGGGTTGAGAACAGGCACGTGACGCAGCCGTGGAGGGGTCTGTCCCCCTTGCCCACACACCCCCTCGGGCCCCGCGGGAAGCCCAGCGAGCCCCAGCTGACAGCTGGAGCCACACACGGTTCGGGCGGGGCCTGACAGTCCGGGTTCCCCACGCGCAATCCCGCCACACGGCCGCAGGGCTGCACACAGCTGCTGGGAGCCCCTGGCCAGGCACCCCTTCTCCAGAAGCTGACCTGAGGGGAGACCCAAACCTCAGACGACAACGCTTGCAGGAAAAAAACGTTCATCACAGCCAGATTTAGAGCAGGGAGAAAACTGGCAGAACCCGTCAGCGCCACGGGGGAGAAAGCCCAAGAAAATCCCACAGACGCCAGAGCGTCGGAAGCCGTCCTGACGCCCCGAGAGCAGGAAGAGCGCTTTTAACTTTCTTCTGTTTACCTTCGTTTTCTCAACTTTTTAATTTTTCACAATGAGTAATGACTTCGCTAACGAGGGAAAAAGATGAAACGATTCTCTTTTTCGGCTGGCCAGAGGGCTGTGCACTGTGATGGGAAAAGCGCCGGGTGCTGAGGGGGCTCGTGGGGGCTCGCGGGGACGCCGCCGCACAGCCCTCGGGTCACAGAGGGTCACCGTGAGGCCGCAGAAGCCCTCGCACACGGCCGCCGGGCGCACAGAACGGTGCGGCCACAGCGGCCAGCAGTCCCCGGCTCCTCGCAGGGTACCCAGACTTACCTCGCGACCCCGAGACTCCACTCCTCGGTACACACCCAACAGCATAAAACCCGTGTCCACACACGGACTCGCACGTTCCCGGCGGTGCTGATCACAGCGCAAACCCCAGGGGGAGAAGCCAGTCACAAAGGGCCGCGGAGAGCGGACTCCATCTCTCCGAAACGTCCAGAGACTTCCAGAGACTTCCCGGACAGAGATGTGGCTGCCGGTGGCTAGGGGCGGGGACGGAGAGGGACTGCTAGCTAATGGGTGCGGGGCTTTTTGGGGAGTGATGAGAAAATTGTGGAACCAGATGGTGGTGATGAGTGCACAACACTGTGAATATATTAAAAACCACTAAATTGGGGCGCCTGGGTGGCACAGCGGTTAGGCGTCTGCCTTCGGCTCAGGGCGTGATCCCGGCGTTATGGGATCGAGTCCCACATCAGGCTCCTCCACTGGGAGCCTGCTTCTCCCTCTCCCACTCCCCCTGCTTGTGTTCCCTCTCTCGCTGGCTGTCTCTGTCAAATAAATACATAAAATCTTAAAAAAAAAAAAAAACACTAAATTGAACATGTTAAAAGGGTGGGTTTCACGACATGAACACGACAAATCAGATCTCAAAAAGTAAACAGACTCTAAAAAATTGTATAAGACCCTCTGATTACAGGGCCACAAACACTGAAAATGAGTAAGGGAGCATCTCTCTACTTGCTGGATGAAACACTCTCCCATTCACGGACCGCTTAATAGAGCCAACTACATCTTTAAGGAAAACAAGGGGCGCGTGGGGGGCTCAGTCGGTTAAGCGCCTGACTTGAGCTCAGGTCATCACCTCAGGGTCCTGGGATTGAGTCCCGCGTCAGGCGCTCTGCTCAGAGGGGAGTCTGCTTCTCCCTCTGCCCCTCCCACCTCACGCACCCCCCTAAAATAAATAAAACCTTTAAAAGAAAGAAAGGCGAGGTAAGAGAAAGGAAAGTCACGGTCAGTGCCTGCCGGGCTGAGGAGGTGGGCCGGACCGCCTGCTCCTCGGCCCTCCTGTGTGTGCAAGCTTGTTTGCCAAGTGGGTGTGCTGTGCTTCCCGGAACCATTAGCATGGAAGTCACAGAAAGCAGGGACTTCCCAGACCCGAATCTCCACCTCAGGCCCGCTTCCTGCAGCAAGAAGGCCTTGGCCTTCGCTCCATCCCCTCCCTGTCCGTGTCCTCGTCCTCCCTCCCCCTCCCCGGGAACCCGCGGGCTCTGGGGCACCCGGGCCAGGACGCGGGGCCAGGACGCAGGGCCAGGACGCGGGGCCAGGACGTGGGGACGGGGCACTCCTCCCCCAGCTGCGGGACGGTGGCGGCGCCTGCCTGTGGTCACATGAGATTCCCGGGCGCTCAGCGGGCAGCTCCCAGGGGGCCAACGTGGAGGCAGCAAGGGGGCCCGTGGGTCGGAGCAGGGACCGGTCTCCGTCAGGCACATCCACCCAGCACAGGCCACTGTCTTCCCAAAAGGAGATGGGAGCCGCCCAGCATAGGACCCTCCCTGGAGCAGGAGGA
This sequence comes from Ursus arctos, assembly GCF_023065955.2. NCBI lineage: Eukaryota > Metazoa > Chordata > Mammalia > Carnivora > Ursidae > Ursus > Ursus arctos. Next base: position 53,378,947 of record NW_026622863.1, on the reverse strand, counting down.
AAGAAGGTTCTTCCCTCCAGACCCCAGAGAAAGAAGCCTGTGTACACAGACCCTCTCGCTCCTTCAGGGCCCTCAGGGGCCACGGTCTCTTCTCCACAACCACCGCCCCTCACTGCCCCCGGTGCAGAAACCCGTCTGTGGGTCTTCACTTCTCTTGCTCGGGCTCCCACATCTGTGGAAATAGAATCCGTGTGCTTTTCTCCCAAGAATCTGTTTCAGTCAGCCCCAGCCGGAAACCCTAGGAGGGCAGAGGGAAGTCTCCCCTCCCCTCCCCGGGGGACAGGTTGGAGCTGAGAGGGAGGCAGCCGCCCGCCTGGAAGCTGCCCCCTGCTCAGAATCCGTGTTACCTGCATGTTTAAATGGCCACACTTTAAAAGATGTCTAAGTAGCTACACGAGATCCTCCGTTTTGCCCCCTTGGCCTGTAAGGCCCAAAATATTTACCTTCTGGCCCATTACAAAAAATGTTTGCTGACCCTGACACAGAGGAGTGAGGGCTGCCAAGACATGGGGGGAAACGTCCCAAGCCAAACAGACAGGAACGACCTGGAGGTGCCATGCCCCAATGGGGGGGGAGGGGGAGGAGCAGGCCAAGTGGCTGTGGGGGCCACAGCAGGGACGTCCGTCAGAGGAGGCCCTGAGCTCGGGCGTCAGTGCCCCCCGTCACTGTCCTGAAATCCCAGTGTCACCTTGCATTTGTTTTGCACACGAAGTGTGTGGGACAAGGGAGCATGCACCAAGCGCTTGGCCACTGCTCCCCACGAGACCCAGCAAGTACCCCCAGGGCCAGGAGAGGGTCAGGACAGCACCCGGGCTGGGAACTAAATCAGAGTCCTAGTGAAGAGTTGGGAAGGGTGCTCGCTAAACGCTACCCAGGTCCCATCCTCTCCCATTCATTCATTCATCACTCAAGAAGCTGCTGCGGCCTCCAGCCTGACCCTGTGGGCCTGTGGGTCCTATACCCAGGATCTCAGAGTCGTGGGGGAAGGGCTGCAGGCCGCCCCCCACACACACACAGAGAGGTGCACAGAGAGAGGAAGCACTGCAGTGTGGCCTCAGACAGCCCCTGACCATCTCCCACGACCAGGAGGCCCCCGACTTGCTCTGGACCAAGCCTTACTATGCGATTTGATGTGTGACACCTCTGGAGCCCTGGCCCCCCATCTTCCCTCCCAGCTCCCCCAGTTTCTGCCCGCCTCTCTGTGACTTCGCCCAGCTCTGACCTCCACTCCCCAAGATGAAGGGCAGGCCTCCCCCAGCCCACCCCAGTCCATCCCAGCCGGGCCCTTGAGCGATCCAATTAGCACAGGGGCTGAAAGGGCTCGGCTGCTATTAAGCTCCAGACAAATTATTGTTATTATTGTTGTTATTAGATCCCGCCCACCTCCTCTGGATGCCAGCCCACCAATTAGCCCCTCTCTTTCTTCTGCTGCCAATCTCACCGCCTCCCCTCCCCCGCGCCAGCAACCAGATGCTCCAAACAACTCCTGCAGAACAAGGGCCCCTCCTGAACCTGTGCCCCAGGCCCGTCCCTCCAGGACACGCCCCCTGCTTCCTGGACCTCTCCTCACCGTCCTCCCCTCCCCTGCTCCCTCAGAGCTGAGCTGTGACTTCCACCTCCTGCCCTTACCTCCCACCCACTCTCCAACCACTCCTCCCAACCTCTTGGTCACCAAATCCAGTGGCTCTTTAACCCCTGTGCTGGCGGCGGGCAGAGCCCAGCACACACTCGCCTCCCCGCCTACTCCTTCCCATCCCTTCCACCCTCACTCTGCCTCCCCGTGTCCACCCCCTCCCAACACCCCTTTAAAGCCTGCTGCACATCACAGACCAACTCATCTCTTTATGTCACACAAACAGCCCAACTAAAGATGGGCGCAGGATCAGAACAGACAATTCGCCAAAGAAAGAGCTGATCAGCACGTAACGGGATTCTCGACCTCATCTGCCATCAGAGAAATGTACATCAAAACCACGATGAGATCCCACGGTGTCGGCACGCCATAACAGAAAACACAAAACCGCAAGTGCTGGCGAGGATGTGGAGAAACTGGAACCCCGTGCGTTGCTGGTGGCGATGTGAAATGGGGTGGCCACTGTGCAAGACAGACTGGCAGCTCCCCAAAAGGCAGAGCATAGAATGACCGTGGGATCCAGCAACTCCACTCACAGCCATAAACCCAAAACAAAAACACGCTCACACAAAAACTGACCACACGTGTTCACAAAGGCATGGATCACAATAGCCCCAAACTGGAGACAACCCAAACGCCCATCAGCAGATGAATGGATACCCAAGCTGCGGTCCGATCATTCGACAGAACGTCATTCTGCCACACAGGGGACGAAGCACTGCCACGCCACATCGCAGACGAGCCCTCAACACATCACAGCGCGTGAAGGAGCCAGACACAGAGACCACGTCGTGCGTGACTCTGTTCACGTGCGTGACTCTGGATGTTTCACCAGAACGGCACACCCACAGAGACAGGACACAGGGGAGTGACTCCCAGGGACTGGGGCAGGGGCAGGGGCAGGGGAGTGGGTGCAGTCTCGTTCTGGGATGACGACAGTGTTCTGGGGGAACGGCTGCACCTACCCGTGAGCACATCAACCACCGCTCCACCGTGCACTCTAGAGCGGGGGTCGTGTGCTAAGAGACTCACGCCCCCATGAAACTGATAGTTCCCATCCCCGCCCTGCCTGCACCACCCTGCGGCACGTGCCCATGGCACTTCACCCCAAACCCAAACCCACCCCTGTAACTCGCCCAGACCCTCAATCCCACTGCCCACCTGCAGCCTGTCCTCCATCTGCCTGGCACCTTCTCACCTCTCAAGGGTCCACGCACCCCCCACCCCGCATCACATGGCCAGGCTTCCTTCCTCCCCAGCGGGCACCACCACCTGGAATCGTCCACCCAGCGCACACACTCACTGAGGGGAAGCAGCCTGGCTGGCACTGGCATCCTTGACTGGATGGGGGCCACTCAGACCTCAGACCCCTCTTCAGCCTGGGTGGTGATACCCCACAGCCCCACTGGGGTTGCAGGCAGATCCCTCTGCTCTCACCAGCTCCTACTCACTTCCCTTTGCTCCAGGCCTGAACACCCATCTGTTCCCTCCTCTACTTCCCACACCCACAGCTGATCCTGCCAAGCTCTCACCTCTGCTTCAACGCTGACGTCAAGTCGGCAACACCATCAGAACCTCAAGCCCTTTTTTGGGGGGACAGGGGGCCCTCTGTCCACTTTTCCCATTTCTTCCATGATAGTCTGTTCGGATTTTTTCCATCTTATCGGGAGTCAGCTGGGTAGATTGTACTTCCCCAGAACACTATCTACTCCTCATTCAGATTTTCAGCGCACTCAAAGAGCTGAGCAAAGCAGTCCCTTATAATCCTGCTCCTCTGTCCCCTCAAACCCCTTCTTCCTCTTTTCCTTGACTGGGCTGCCTCACTGTAAGCCTACTTCACGGCTTTCTTTCTAACATCCGCCTCCCACCTGGCCACGCAGGCCTCACCCTCGCCATCAGCCACCGCCCTCGTATCCTCAGGGGCACCAACTGCCCCAGCCTCCGATCCTGTGCAGCCCTCCTAGGGGCACAACGCCCCCCCACCCCAGAGCCTAAGCAGATGGCAAACTCCAGAGGCCCTGGTCCCCACTCCCTGCTATCTCCAAAAGAAACCAGTTCTAGAATTCCTAGAACCTCCCCATAGGGTTATGGCGGCAGGGGCGGCGGGGAGTGTGGAGGCCACCTGCCACCATCCAGGAACAACCACCATCCAGATCTTCAGACATGTCTGTGAACACTCCTGACTCTTGTCTTGGCAAGTAACTGAAAATTGCTTAAACAAAAATATTCTCTAGACAAAAAAAAAAAAAAAAAAAAAAGATGGAAGCCTGCCTATAGGCCATGTTACGTCTGTCACCCCTCAATCAGGCCAGACCCCCATTCTCTGGGTGTGTTTGTGTCCTTCCACCTTGCCCATTCTCCCCATAGACTTGCTGCCAGGGCCCAGTGAAAGTAGCACCTCCCCCAGGAAGCCTTCCCAGACTTCTCCCTTCCCTCAGTTCAACTGTCTTCTCCTTTGAAATTAATAACGGGTCCCATTCATCAAGCACAGACTACATTTCAGACCCTGTGCACAGAGTGCAATGGGTTCATAATCCTGATCCCCACAACCACTGTCAGAGAGGAGAGGACAAGCTCTCTGGGCAGGCTGCCAGAGTACGACTCAGCCCCACCACCCAGCAGCCATGTGACCTTGGACAAGGCGCTCCGGCCTCTGTCCCTCCTAACCCTAGTGGGCCCAGCGTCAAGATCAAAGGAGACGATGCGTATGAAGTGCACAGCCAGAAACCAGGCACCCAGAATGTGCCTGGTGACCCCTGACGAGAACTGTTAAAACTGGGGTTCAGAAAACTTTGGTGGCTGACTCAACATCACAGAGCTACCAAGCAGAAGAACAGAGACTTCAGCCAGGTCGGCCAGCCTCCAAGGTCGTCGTTGCTTTCCTCCTTGCCCTCAGGATGCTGGCACTGGCTCCCTTAACTGCCATCATTACAGACTTGTCCTGCAGCCCAAGGTGGCCGGGCAGAGCAGCACAGGGCCCAGGTCCACTCACCCAGGCTCGGCTTGGCTGGCTGCTCAGTGATCGTGAGGCCACAGCTCTCCGTGCTACTACAACAAAGCCACTGACGCCATTAGTGTGAGTCACCCCTGAAATGAGAGGCTAGGGCTCGGAGTGCCTCGAACTGGCCAATGACCCTTCGTGACAATGCACCCCACAGCAGAGGGAGCTCCAAGTCCCCAACTCAACAACAGACACCGAAAAGGCCCTCATGATAACCTTTGTCTACCCAGACCCCAGCCTCGGCCAAAAGAAAGAAGTCAATAGAGCCTGCGGCATTATGGCGAAGGGCCAAGCTCCGGAATCACATGCAGGCCAGTGCTCCCTGTGTAGCTGTGGGGCCTGGGGCTCCATCCCATGCTCCTGAACCGGAGGCAACGACCCCCATCCCAGGACCTCTGAGAGCTCAGGACAGTGAGCACCAGGCACAGGACCAGGCACCTGCCAAGTGCTCAGGAAGCAAGTGCTGTCAAATTTAGTCTGTCACCACCAAGAGGTCATAGCCACAGCTGACTCTTGGAGGCCCGAGGACATGCAAGGCTTTGGGCAGCATGGACAACCAAGCAAGGTCTGGAGGCTGAAATGTGTCTGAGCATAGGCGCCCGGAGAGCTATGTGCCCAGAAGTGACCACCAGAGACCTCGGGCCAGCCAGGCCATTGCTGGAGGCCAAGGGCCAAAATGGAGTCCAGAGCTCACCATCATCCTCCCCCAAGTCCCAGGGTTCTCTTGGCCAATCCTTCCGTGTCCTTCAAGGCACAGGACACCCCACCTCCCCCAGGGACATGCCTCCCTCTGGGAACCTGTACTTCTGGGGGCTGTTCCAGAAAATCCCCCCCTTCTGTATGTGTCTCCCCAACAGGCCTCCAAGCTGCTGCAGGACAGGAACTGCCCCCCAATGTTGCTCAGCTCTGGGTCTGACACGGGGAAGCCTTCTCTCCCACCCCATGGCAGAGCACTGTGCCAGGACCACTGTGCCTGTGGACCCAGCACATGGCCAGGCTTATCCAGGGAATGCTGGACTGTGCTCTCCACAATCGAGGAAACGAGGAAAGAGGGAAGTGACAGGTCCACGGTCACCATGCTGAAGGAGACAGGAGGCACAGCCTGGCCTAGGAATGCTTGGCTCCAGAGCCCTTCTCACATACCTGACACTCAGCTCTCTCGAGGTTTGCTCTGGCTTTAAAAGGAATGCATTAAGGGCTTCCTACCAAGTCAAACTGCTATTATCGTTCCATTTGATCAAGCACAGACTGAGACGTTAGGCTCACAAAATACCAGATATGGAGCTGGGATTTGAACTCGGGTCTGTCTGACCCCAGCACTCCTCACGCCACAGTGTTGCTCATGGGCCAGGCATGGTGATAAGCCCTTGGAGTTCTCCCGTTCCTCAGCTCAGCCGGGGTGGGGGTTAGATCTGGAAGGCTTCCAGGGGAAAAAACTAAGACAAGAGATAACAAAGTAGGAATCTGATCTGCTCTTGGGGCTGAGGCAGAAGGCAGGAGGTCCAGAGGGGACCGTAGCAAAGGCAGGCAGGTGAACGCCAGCTGCATTTAGCCAAAGAGGCTTACAGTCTTAGAAGATAAGCCCAGATCAACAGCAACTGTGCTTCCCCAGAGCGGAGGCCAGCTCTTGACTCCCAACTGGGTCCTCAGCACTGCCCAACACAGGGCCTGGTACCAGGAAACCACACACCAAGTGACCCCCTTCCTGACACCCTTCTAGACGGAGCTGTGTAGCGATGCCTTCCCTGGGCTCCCACGGCCCTCCTGACTTCCCCACAATGCTCTGGGGGAGAGGGGGTACTCTGTGTCCAGGTCCCCGTCTCTGTCCGCCTGCTCCAGGACCTTGTTCGTGCCCCTGTACCTGGTGCCCAGCATGGGGCCGGGTACTGGGAGAGCCTGTGGGTCACTTTTCTGTCGTGGGACGCCGCCATCCTGTGCCTGTCTGACCCCTAACTCCACAGACTGGGGCGTCCCCCCTTGCGGTCGGGGCTGGGAGCGGGGGATCTCAAGCAGCACAGCTGGGCGCCCGGGAGGCCTCGGGGTGGCCTTGGGGCCCGGCCACCGTCCTCCCCGGTCCCGCGGGCCACGCGGTGCCTGACCTTGGCCCAGTCACTTCCCCTCCGGCGCACGCGCTTCCTGCCCGCCGCCCGCGCCGGGGCGAATGAATGAGCCTCCCGCCGGGCCAAAGCCCGTAATCACCGGCCAGATCAAAGGCCGCACGCAGTCCGCCCGGGGCGGCAGCGGAACCCGGGCTTTTCTGAAAACGGGAAGGAACGGGAACAGGCCCGGGACCCAGACGCGCCCCCCGGGCCGCCGTTTCCGGTCAGGCCAGCCCAGCCTCCGCGTCCCCTTCCCCCACCGAGGCCTCAACTTCCCCCGGGAATCGCCACCACTTCCGGCCACGACCTGCCGGAGAGGCTGCGGCGGCCCCACCCCCAAGCCCCCAGCCCGAGCCCCGGCGCTGCGCAGGCGCGCTCCCTCCCCAGCGCGGCCCCGACGCGGCGCCGCGCACGCGCGCTCCCCACGACTCCGCCTGGCGCGCCCTCGCCCGCCCGCGTCACCGGTCGCGCGCCCACTCACGCCCCCCCAGCACGCGCACGCGCACTCGCCCGCCCAGTCGCGCTCGCCCGCCCGCCTCCCCGCCCGCCCCCCGCCCGCAGCCGGGCTCCCCGAGGCGCGCGCCCACCCCGGCCCCGGGTTCACGCCCCCCCGCCTCCGCGCCCTCCCCTCACCTCCTCGGTCCCGGGGCCGCCGCGCCGCACTCCTCCTGTCTCCTCCCTCGCGGATGGTGGCAGCGGCGGCAGCGGCGACTCAGACCCTGGGGTCAGGGGGACGGGCGCCCAGGCCGGAAGTGACCTTCCTGGCCGCTTCCGCCCGCGCTGCTCCCCCTCCCCTTCCCACCCCCCGCCGGCCTCCACCCGGTCCTCGCCGCTCTAGGAAGGCGAGCCCGGCGACCCCCTAGCCGCCGGCCCCCCCCAGCTCTATGGTGCGGAGCGGGCGCCCCTGGGAGCCACTTCCGGACGCGTCTAGGACACGGGTCCTCCGTCCCTGCTCTATGGCGCCGCGCGCCGAGGGGCTTCGGACCCCGCCCCCTTTCAGGACAGGAGGCGCGGGCCCGGCCCGTTAGGCGGAGACTTCCGGGTGTCTCGGGAGGTGCCCCCCCCTCCGCCCGGCGCCCGGCGCTCGCGCCTGCGCGGTCGGCGCCCCGCGCTAGCCTGGGGCGGAAAGGTGTGGGGGAGAGTGGCGACGAAGGCCGCTCGTGCCACCCCAGGTCCTCCGGTCGTCTCTATCATCGTAACCCCTTCCGTGCCGGGGCTCGTGGCGGTTGCGGCGTCCGCTCGCAGAGGCAGCTCCGGGGCACAGCCCTGACCAGCCCTGCCCGGTCCGTGGTGAACTTTTAGGATGGGGATCCTGCTGCCCCCGAGGCAAGCCCCACAAAGTGCCCTTGCTTACTGCACCTGCCACATGCCACTCTGAGCGGCAAGCCCCCTCCTTCCCTGGGTCCCCTTTCCTCTGGGTCCGAGAGGGGAGCTGGCCTCAGGTTTCGTCTGGGAAGCTTCCTGAGGGTCGAGGATCGGTGCCACCCCTGGAGCTGGGAGGGCTTCTTGTCCTCCGGCCCCGGACGGAGCGAGCCTTTCCCGTCTTTTGGCCTCAGTGCCCTCCTTTTTTAGGGGTTAATAGCACATCGTGCACCTGCGAGGGCTTTGCATGCTTCAGGTGCCATTAACCTATTACCATTTTGCAGATAAGGGACACAGAGCTCAGGGCACCTGCCGAAAGCCACACGCCCAGAATACAGAGCCTGGGCTCCAAGCGTGGCCTCGCTCCTGATTCTTGTACTTGACCACGCTTAACGCATACTGCCTCCCATGGCAGACCATTGATCCTAGCGGCTGGGGATTCTCCTACTTCCCTCCTGTGAGGCAGGCTCTTAGGAAGCACTCACTGAATGTTAGCTCTTACTTCAGTGTTCTCAAAGAAAGTAGATATCTTAAAATTACTGTTTACACCATAGTGTCCCCATAGGCTAAGTCCCTCTGGTCACTGTCAGTTCAGAATTTGGCTGGCTCTCACATAAGTGGCAGATGACTTACCGTGATTATGTATAACTGTTTTATGATCATCCTCATTGAAATAGTCACCAATAACAAATAAATAAATATAAACAACTAATTAAAAAAAAAGTCACCAAGCTTGGGAGTCAGGAGGATGGCAACGTACAATTCACTGGTTGAATGACACCTCTTGCTGAGGGAACAGAAGGCAAGCTGAGGACAAAGCAGAAACCGACACCCGGCAAACCTCTCCCCCCCACCCCCAGCCACGGGATGTACGTGACATTCCTCAGGCACCCCTGGCTGCCTTAAAGCTAAGGAAAGGAAAAACAAATAGTTAACTAACAGAGATCACAATCCTGCAAGACCTGAGTCTCCCTCAGTTTACACGTGTCCTAGTGATTTACAAGGAAGAAGCTTTCTTATCAGTAGCCTAACTTCCAGAGACCCATAATTCAGTTTCCTGAAGCCCTAACATTACCATCCCTAAAATCACAATCCTGCAAGATCTGAGTCTCCCTCAGTTTACACACGTCCTAGTGATTTACAAGGAAGAAGCTTTCTTATCAATAGCCTAACTTCCAGAGACCCATAACTCAGTTTCCTGAAGCCCTAACATTACCATCCCCTCCATAAAATTGAGGGAGGCTAAGGCAGAAGGAAATGTAAATAAAACGGAACTTCTTTTAAACCTGCAGTCCATTGATAAGGACATGTGATAGGAGGAAAGTAACATTCTCCCAGGAAGCTCCCAATGACCTCACTGTAAATACCTGCTAGAGGGGTAAACAACCTTAACTTGACTATAGCAAGGCCTCCAGTGTCCTGCGAGTCTTCTTTAACATATGAAAGTATTTTCTCAACCTCCCTTTCCTTACCTCCCCAACCCCATGGTATATAATCAGCCACCCCTCACAGCCCGGGGCAGCTGCTCCTTCTGCCCACGGGTCCTGTCCCCGAGCTTTCATAAACCACCATTTTGCACCAAAGACGTCTCAAGAATTCTTTCTTGGTCGTCGGCTCCGGACTGCACCCACTGAACCTCACCTATATTCCACAACCTCATCACTCTCACAGCCTCAATTTAGTTAGATAATCTGTGCAAAAGTGCTTAATTCAGGACATGACTCACAGCTAAGTCTCAATAAAATGCTAGTGATTAGTAGGACTTATTAGTATTATTACTTCTGCTCTGGCCACTGTATGGGTCACATCTCAGTCTGCATCAATCAGAACGTGTGCATTGTTGATCTAATAACAGCCTTTCAGGGAAAAAAATAGTACGGTATTAAATGTACTTGTAAATAGTAAGACATGGCTGTGTCTCACCTTCAGAAATATCACAAAGGTAACTTTTTAAAACTAATTATTATTATTGTGGGTATGAACTTTACATCATGAAAGCTGCGTATAAGGCACATCTGTGCTCCTCTGACTTAGATCATTCCCTGTGTGTCTGCAATGGCCCCATGAGGGCAGAGAGGGGGGCACAGCTTCGCCCTCTCCCCTTCCTGCCCTCCCTGCTGGCCAAACTGGTGAGATCCGGAGCAGCGATCTTGGATCACCAGACAGATGCTCCGTATTGAGGATGGTGGAGTCACAAGCTAGGAGGGGCAAGACGGACGCTTGATGGCTTTGTGAAAACCAGGTTCTGTGCCTCCGTGAGGAAAACTCCTTCTATCTGATTGCAACCATTAATAATTCTGAGTCTCTCTTAAGACAGCCAAACCAATAACGGGTTATCTCCAAAACATAGGATGGGGTTGCAGTAGAGATGGCTAAGTGATCACAGAAATCCGCCCTTCCCGGGGCGCCTGGGTGGCACAGCGGTTAAGCGTCTGCCTTCGGCTCAGGGCGTGATCCCGGCATTATGGGATCGAGCCCCACATCAGGCTCTTCTGCTATGAGCCTGCTTCTTTCTCTCCCACTCCCCCTGCTTGTATTCCCTCTCTCGCTGGCTGTCTCTATCTCTGTTGAATAAATAAATAAAATCTTAAAAAAAAAAAAAAAGGAAATCTGCCCTTCCCTTTCAAAGCGTAGAATCATCCCTGGAATGCTTCATCGTATCCAGGGACCGCAGTTACCAGTGCCGGCATCTGAGTGTGGCCTTGTGATTGGTACTTCTCACTAGGATGGCGGCAGAGGGACACGGACCGTTTCCAAGCTCTTAAAAACAAGCATGCTTGCTCCGTGCTCTCTTCCCTCCTGCTGGCTTGATACAGAAAATAAGCAGGTCCTAGGGCATAGTAGAGTCCCGAGAAAACTGGGTCCCTCCACAGCCACCTCTCCCAGTGCCTAATACCCACCCAAGATTGTTAGATCATCAAGAAATAAGTATCTAATTTGTACACCCATGTTTATAGCAGCATTAGTCACAAAAGATGGAAACAAGTGGCTGTTGAGAAATAAACAAAATGTGGTTTACACATATATTATTCAGGCTTAAAAAGGAAGAAAACCGAGACACACACTACAATATGGGTGAGCCTTGAGGATATTATGAGAAGCAAAATAAGACAAGAGGCAGATGCTGTATGATTCCACTTCCATGAGGTTCCTAGAGGAGTCGAGTTCATGGAGACAGCAAGTGCAGTGGTGATTTCCAGGGGCTGGGAGCAAGGGGGGAGCGGGGAGTGAGTGTTTTGCAAGTCTGGAGATTGAGTTCTGCAAAATGAAAAGAGTTCTGGAGACAGATCATGATGGTTGCACAACAATGTGAACTTAAAAAAAAGGTTAAAACGGTAAATTTGATGCTATGTATATTTTATCACTTAAAAATTTCCTAAGTAAAAAAAAAAAAGAAAGAAGCCCGTCATATGGAATGCCATTATAATGTATATCGCTGTGGCCTGAATGTTTATGTCCCCCAGAGTTCATGTTTAGAGGTAACCCCCAAAACTGATACCAGGATATCAATATTAGGATATTTGGAGAGGGGGCGTTTGGGAGGTGATTAGGTCACAAGTGTGGAGCCCTCCTGAACAGGATTGATGGCCTTAAAAAAGAGACTCCAGAGAGATCTCTAGCCCTTTCCGCCATGTGAAGATGCAGTGAAAGGCCAACTATGAATGAGGAAGGGGCCCCTCACCAGAAGATCACCTTGATCTTGGGCTTCCCCGCCTGCAGAACTGTGAGCAATACATTTCTGATGTTCATAAGCCCCCCACCCCCCGTCACAGTATTTATTACAGACTAAACCACATGTGTTTCTTTCTTATGGAAGGTTCCTCTACCCAGACTAGCACAGGGTTTCCAGACGTCAGGCAGCAAACACAACGGCTGTGCTGCCCTTCAGGACGCCTCAGCACCTAGAGGGAATTGAAAGCCACGGGACTGAGTAAGATGGGCGGGAGGAGAGAGAGAGAGCGTGCATGGAGAGAGCTTGCAGGGAAGGAAGCAGACGGTGGCCATCTGACCCGAGCCAGGCCAGTCGGTGCCCTTCCTTGGGGGTCTTGTCTCAGGGATGGAGCTGATGGCAGCCTTGCTTCCCACCCTCTGGGGGAAGCCCGTCTGCAGGAGGAGAAAACGTCCCACCCTGAGCCGTGAGAGGTGGGGAGTGAGTGACCTGGCCGAGCTCAGGTGCCCCCAGAGTCCCCTAACCCTCCTGAGGTTTGGTTCTTCCCTTCCCCTGAGTGAGTCCCTCCAGACTCCTTCCAGGAAATCCCCATTTTGGCCCCTTGGGTTCACGTCTCTGTGACCAAAGCATTGGGCACATACAAGCCTCATTCGGGGTTGAAATGAGTGAACGAAGGCGGGCTGGGCCAGGCGATACCCGAGCGTCCCACGCTGGAGTGCTTGCAGGGGCCCAAGCACCAGCTGCCCACCTAGGCAACCCCCTCCCGGGCTTCCCCCGACGAAACCACCTCTGCCTGTGGTGTGCGGAGGGGACAGAGAGTTTGCAGCTGTCACACAACCACTGAGAAGTCCCCCAAGTCACAGAGAAAGACACACGTGCGAGGCACACACACAGTCACACTTCTGGGATGCGCATTGTTATGGTAATGACAACCGGCTACAGTCTGACTCCTGGGCCCCACGCAGTGCTTCCTCCTCCTCTCCCTCCCATGGGCTCCTGCAGACCCTTCCTCCAGGTGGGGCCTCCAGCCTGCCGGGCGCATCACCCGGGACCCGGTGACAAGTGCACAGTCCCAGGCCTCACTCTCACACGCCGACTCAGAATGTGCATTTTAACCTGGTGCCCAGGTGGGTCTCACCCACGAGAAAATTCGCAGAGACTTAGCACCAAATAAACTGCAGGACGCCCAGTTAAATCTGAGTGTCAGGTAAATGATGAGTTATTTTTCAGTATAAAAATGGCTGATGCTTATCCAAAAATAATTAGTTGTGTTTTATCTTAAATACAAACGGAACTGTGCATCCTATATTTTTATTTGCTAAATCTGGCAAGCCTGCGTAGAGGACGCTGTGGGGGCTTTTAGACACCAGACACCCGCCTCACCACGGGTTTCCCCAGGTTTCCACACCTCCTCCTTGCATCTCAGGTGCACGGGAGTGTGTGGGACTGAGGAGGACAATTCCACCCCTGGACTTTAAACAGTGGGCGTAACACCTGCCTTAGGTCCAAGCTAATCAAAGCAAACTCATATGCCGTGGCCTCTGTCTTTGGGTGAGCCCCAGTCACGCCAGTGCGATAAAGAAGTGTTTTCAATGGGATTCCGACCCATAAGCTTGTCCTGGCACCCTTCCCGGATGGCGGAATACAGGATGTGATGCTTGGAATCGTGGCTCGTCATTCTGCCACCATGAGGGATGATGAGAGATAGAAGCAGAAAAATGTTCACCTTTAGCCGGGAAGGCTGACCTAGAGCCTGCAGAGTCCCGATAAGGATCAAATACGTGCTGGCTGGTACGTTCTTTTTTTTTTTTTTTTTTTTTAAGATTTATTTATTTATTTATTAGAGAGAGACAACCAGCGAGAGAGGGAACACAAGCAGGGGGAGTGGGAGAGGAAGAAGCAGGCTCCTAGTGGAGGAGCCTGATGTGGAGCTCGATCCGGGAACACCGGGATCACGCCCTGAGCCAAAGCCAGACGCTTAACCGCTGCGCCACCCAGGCGCCCCTGGCTGGTACATTCTTAAAGGACCTCCTGATGGTCCGTACATCACACCGATAGTTAATATCAAACTGAACGATAAGCACCAGGGGAATCTTGTGAAAGTAGTTTTACGAGTAGAAATTTGAAGGAGACATCTATAATCAATTCTCCCTGCTTCTCCCCTCCTCCTCGAGCAATGAGCTCATAACCACCAGCTTCTTGCAGCCATCACGCTGCTCTTTCTGCCCACAGGTCCTGTCCCCAAGCTGTAATAGAAACGCCTTTTTGCGCCAAAAACGTCTCAAGAATTCTTTCTTGACCGTTCGCTCGCGGCCCCAGTTTGAGGACAGGTCCACATCACAGGCAGCAGAGCAGAGAGTGGGAAAGAAGACAAGCCCCCGGTGACTTTTTTTTTTTTTTTAAGATATATTTATTTATTTCAGAGAGAGAGAGAGAGAGAGAGGTTACACATGTGCAAGCATGATCGGAGGGAGGGGCAGAGGGAGAAGCCGACTCACCGCTGAGCAAGGACCCTGGAATCATGACCGGAGCCATGAAGGCAGATGCTTAACCAACTGATCCCCCCAGGTGCCGCCCCGCTGTCCCGTGACATCTTTAAGTGACTGAATCAAAGTGACCCTGGAGCTGGGCCCTTTCTCAGGACTTGCCTGCTGGCTGATAAAACCTCCCTGGAGTTTAAGCAAGTTGGAATCAAGTTTCCGGGACTGGTAGCTGAATGCATCTCAACTACTGTGGATAGAAACCATCCTTGCTTGCATTTCCTGCAGGAGAAAAGTGGTGACAGAGGAGGGGAGCCTGCATGCCCCAAGCCTTACAATCTCCAGCTTTGTCTGACCCCCAAGGCCATGCAGGTAGCCATTTCCCTCTTCACCTGATTTGGGGAAGCTCTGTGCTCGTGGAGCCGCTTGAGACTTTCACGTGTTCAAAGACGTTCATCTTCAAACTCACAATGGTGCTTGAAGAGGGGGCAGGAGAGAAGCTCGGCCCCAAAGAAGCTGAGACTCGGAGACTTCGAATAGCACAAGCAAGCCCACACAGCCAGTGGGGATCTCCCCCAGTTCCCAGGCCTCCGCGCCAGGCTCTGCCCTGTCCTACCAGCCTCTCCCCAGACCCCCTGAGCGGGACCCGGCTTTGCGCTGTACTTTGTTTCCGAAAACTCTTGACACCCAGAGAGGAAAAAAAGTACCAAAAACAAAACAAAACACACCCATGAAAAAACCCAAAATAAAAACAGAAAGACCTCCATAAAGCCAAAAAGCTTTCAATGAATTTGATTTTAAAGATACGCGATGATTTTATTGTTTAATAAGAAGAATATATTATGACCCCCTAGGTTTCATTCATTTCAAGTAAAACCTGCTTGAAGAGAAAGTTAACGAGAGCAGGTAAGTGGTATCGGTTGGTGTAAACAAACCATAAACCTGTTCACTTTCCTCTTCTGGCAGTGAATTGTTCCCAGAGCCATAAACTCTCATCATAAACTCCAAGGGGGTGTGAGGTTATGAGAAACCCTCCTTGTTGCTGCAGGATTCATGTTTTAAGTAACGGCGTATTTATCTCGGGCGGTTTTTCCCGGTATTATCACAGGACATCAGATGTTTTGAGTTGCTGGTCCCACATCTGATCTCGTGTCTTCCTGGGGCCAGAGAAGGGTGAGGCCCAGTGACCACGAGGGGCCCTGCCCTGGGACTCTGCCCTCCCGCTGGAGGCTGCCCGACGTGGCGGGAGAGCCCTCAACCTCCGCAGGCGTGGAACAGCACCTGAGGTCCTCCGTATTCCAGGGCAAGCAGCATTGGGGAAAGGCCACATCACACAGCAACCTGCATTTCACATTCATACAAGAATGTTATTTTCTTTTTACTTAATTTTTTAAAATTTTGTTAAAGATTTTATTTATTTATTTGTCAGAGAGAGAGAGAGTGAGTGCGCGTACCCACGGGGGAAGGGGCAGAGGACAAGAGAGAAGCAGACTCACCGCTGAGCAGGGAGCCAGAAGCGGGACTCGATCCCAGGACCCTGGGATCATAACCTGACTGAAGGCAGACGCTTAACCGACAGAACCACCCAGGCGTCCTGAGAGTGTTATTTTCAAGCTTGGTTGGAATTCTCTCTTGAAAGATGAAACTAAAAATTATTTTCCAACACAAGACTTCTGGTGGAAACTACAAATGGTTTAAGTAAAAATTATTCCCCCCAAAAAAGGAAATTCAGTCCTCATTATATATGGATTCCACACCTGAGAATTTGCCTCCTTGCTGAAAATTGTCACCCCCCAACCAGTGCTTGTGAGAAACCAACCCTGAGGACGCCCCGATCTTGGACCTCCAGCCTCCGGACCTGGGAGGGGATACATCTGTGCTGTGTGAGCCCCGGGGTCTGTAGTACTTTGTTGGGGCCGCTCCAGCAGACTGACACAGCATGGCCACAGAGATCGGGGATGCCCCCCACGCATGAATGAGCCCGTTCTTCATCACGGCTTGCTTCCTCCGCCCCTGGCCCCCCTGCCCTGCACTCACCTTCCAGCCCTCCTGAGGCTCCCCTGGGACCAGGCCTCCAGACCCTGCAGTCCCCCCGACTTTGACGGCAGGTGGTTCCGGGGTGGTTGGATTGGCCTTCCAACTCTTACCCCAGGGCATCTAACTGACCTCACCCCAGAGCCCAGCCAGAAGGGGCAGAGGAGGTCGTTTTCACTTCCAACCTCCCGAGACAAGACAGGTGGGATGGAAGCCGAGAGAACTGCCCACAGCCGCCACCTGAGAAGCTGCCTTTGCTCCAGGCAGGTGTGTGAAACAGAGCTGGGCAACACTTTCCAGGAAATTCTCTGTGTCGTCAGGTGAGGTCGGCTTGGCTCCCTTAGCCCATCAGCCCTGCTCACCGTCTGCCGGTCCAGGCTCTCCGGCCCGTGGAAGATCTGCTGCCTGGGCTGCACAAGGGCCACAGAAGGGAAGACCAGGCTCCCCACACCTGCTGCTGGCTGTGAAACTTCAGTCTCCGCCGCTCTCTCACTGTCTCTTGGCGCAGCCTCACTTGTCCCAGCTGTAAAATGGGCTGATGCTTTGATCTGCTCTGCAGTCCCACGGAGAGAGCGTAGGGCGGAATAACATAATAGGCACTGTGTGCCCATCATTAAGCAATTCATTCATAATTTAACTATTCACTCCGAGCGTTTCCTGAGGCCTGGCGAAGATGACTCACCCTCGCTGTCCAGCCCCCAGGAGCCCTCGCTGTGGGGTGCAGACTGGCTGGTGGGCTCCGGACTCCCTCATCCATCATCCATTTATCCAATAAACATCACCTGAACCTCCGGGTGCCAGGGGCTGGACACCCAGGCAGGAACCAAACCCCCTCCCCACCCTGGAGGATCTCCCTGCTTTAAAGCACCATACAAAAGAGAAGACGTTAATTATTATTTTGAGTAATAATTATAGCGGTGCTACAAAGGAGCCCAGAAGCTTTGGTAGGACATGGGCCAAATTTGCTGCCCAAAGAATTTTTGCCCTCGGGCCTGAGAAGTAAGGTGAGAACTACTTTCCTTCAATCCTTATTTACTCACTCACAGGCAGGCCCCAAGTTGGGAGCTGGCAACAACTGGGTCTCTGTTATTGAGCTGCTCACCAGAGGGTGAGCAGGGCAGACACAAAAAATAGTCCAGGCACAAGATACAGAGAGAAGGGGCACTATGGAAGCTCAGATGAGGAGCTTCGTCCAGATTTATTGGGGTGGGAGTGGTCTGGGAAGGCTTCCTGGAGGAGGCAGCCTCTGAAACAGATTGCTAAGGAATGTATGATGTTACCAGGTGAAGAAGTGGAAGGAGGACATCTAGGGAGTCGTTCCTTCTTTCTATTCCTCACCAATATTTATGGTGCATGCGAGTGCTGGAGAAACAGCGCTGTGTGTGGCCACTGTACAGGTCATCAAGGTGGTGTGATGTGAATGACTACTTAATTTGTGAGGCCCAGTGCAGGATGAAAATGCAGAGCCCTGTGTTTAAAAAAATGGTTTGGAAAAAAAAAATAAAAAAAAATTAAAAGATGGTTTGGGGCTCTTGGGTGGCTTAGTCGGTTAAGCGGCTGACTCTTCGATTTTGGCTCAGGTCATGATCTAAGGGTCCTGGATTAAGCCCCATGTTGGGCTCTGCACACAGTGGGGAGTCTGCTTCAGGATTCTGTCTCCCTCTGCACCCCCCCACTTTCTCTCTCTCTCTCTAAATAAAATAAATAGATCTAATAAATCAAATTATTAAATTATTTTAATTATTAAATATTTAATTGTTTAAATAATATTTATAAACATGTTTATTTATAAAATTTATAAATATTTGTAAAAATAATAAAAATAAAAATAATATGGTTAAATAATATTATTAAATTAAAAAATTGAAATTAAATAAATGAAAAATAATTTTTAAAAATTTAAAAAGGGGTTAAGAATCTCAAGATGGCCCCAGGAGGGCATTCAACTGAGCATGGGGCCCTTCTTCTTCTTCTTTTTTTAATCATCTCATTTATTTTTCATGACAAGTGTACTCCTTGATCCCCACCCCCTGTACCACCCAACCCCTGCCTACCTCCACTCTGGTAACCATTAGTTCGTTCTCTATAGTTAAGAGACTCTTTCTTGGTTTCTCTCTCTCTCTCTCTCTTTTTTTTTTTACTTTGCTTGTTTCTTTTGTTTCTTAAATTCCACATGAGTGCGATCATATGGTATTTTTCTTTTTCTGATTGACTTATTTCGCTGAGCATAATACACTCTAGTTCCATCCACGTCATCGCAAATGACAAGATTTCATTCTTTTTGATGGCTGAGTAATATTCCATCATATATACACCACATCTTTATCCATTCATCAGTCCATGGTCATTTGGTCTCTTTCCATAGTTTGGCTATTATTGCTAATGCTGCTATAAACATGGGAGGTGCCTATATCTCTTTGAATAATTTTTGTATTTTTTGTGGGTAAATAGCCAGTTTCTGGGTCATAGGATAATTCTATTTTTAATTTTAATTTTTTGGAAACCTCCACACTGTTTTCCACCGTGGTTGCACCACTTTGCATTCCCACCAACAGTGCAAGAGGGTTCCTTCTTCTCCTCATCCTCACCAACACTTACTTCTAGCATGGGGCCCTTCGAAAGGCGGGACCCTGTCACATATACAGGCAGGTTGTAACCCCGTGAATCTGTCCCTGGATAGGTGTGTGACTTCTGTCACTTTTGAGCAGACAACTTGACTTGGAAAGGCTTGAGTGGACTTATTTCACGTAAACAGAAGTCTGGAGGTAGGGCAAGGGCAAGTCAATTCAGTCATTGTACCCATGCCATGAAGGACCAACCAGTTTCCTCCATCTCTCCTCCCTTCCACCCTGAATGGGATATCTGTTACCCCTCACAGCACCCAGGTGGCTGCCACAGTTTAAAGTGTCACCACAGACAGATCAAGGCAGAAGGACAACTCTTGCTGTTTATCTCTTATTTAAGAGTTGGGTAAAATGCCCCCTGGAGGTGCCCCCATATCTTCCTTCATACCTAACTGGCCAGGAAGTGCCACTGGCTTGAGCCTCAGCCAATCACTGGCAAGAACAAGAGCATCCTGATTGGCTCAGACCAATAAGCCCTGGCTCCTGATTGGGGCCTCGTTTTTCCCGTAGGACTCTCTTAAGCCTATATCCTCTCCATTTCAGATGAAGACTCTGATTAACTGGTTTGTCTAGGGTCTGGAAGCTGAAGTGGGTGGGTGTTGGGTGGGGTAGAGACCCTGACACACCCATTGTTCAGGGTCCTAGATGCTGATGGACTTGGCTTCTGTTTGCCCTATTTGCCTCTGTGTTCTCTGCACCTGGAATAGGTGCCCCGGGGGCGCCTGGGTGGCCCACTCAGTTAAGTGCAGGATTCTTGATTTCATCTCAGCTCATGATCTCAGGGTCTTATGATCAAGACCTGCATTGGGCTCTGAGTTCAGCACAGAGTCCGCTTGAGATTTTCTCAATCTCTCTCTTTCCCTATCAGTTATCAGTCATGTTGACTGTAGGTAAAGTAAAAAAAAAAAAAAAAAAAAAGCTAATGTTTATCAACTCCTTACTCTCTACGGGGCATGATCTAAGAGCTTTGCATGTATTCACCCACGGAGCAGCACAAGGACCCCGTGAAGGGGTGACTAGTCTAATGTGCTGCCGGATGCCAGACGCAGGGATGCTGATGGGTGTATCACAATCTCCTGGAAGGCTTGTTAAAACAGAGTGCTGGGCCCACCCCGCGTTTCTGATTTAGAGGATCTGAGGTGGAGGCCGAGATTATGCATTTCTAATGAGCCCCCAGGTGATGCTTTGTGGCTGGTCTGGGACCTGACTCGAACCCTTGGGGCACTATGGTCGAGCACAGTGATCATACCTGAAGGAAAGTGGTGTTGGGCTGAGGGCTGGGGTGAAGTTTGCACCCTACCTACATGTGCCTGGCTGCATGGGAAGAGGTGGCTGAATCCTGCTCTCCATCTTCTTGCCACGCCCATCCCCTGGCTCGGGCTCAGTCCTTCTGAGGGCACCCTTTTCCGATTTCCACCAAGGCATCATATAAGCTAGAGGAATACTGGATCTGAAAGGGTCCAATTATGTGGGATCTTACAGGCCAGAGTCAAGGGTTTGCACAAGCAACCTTAAGCAAAAGAGTGACATGTTCCTGTTTAAGATTTAAGAGCCCTCTGATGAATGGAAAACCAAAATGTAATATACATACATATAATGAATTATTAATCAGTCTTAAAAAGGGAGTTCTGACACACACCATGTCATAGATGAACCCAGAGGACATCGCACTACATGAAATAAATCAGTCCCAAGAAGACAAACGCTGTCTAATTCCTCTTATATGAAGTTCCAGGGGCTGGGGCAGGGGGCAGGAGGGAGAATGGGGAGTTGTGTAATAGACAGAATTTCAGTTTTGCAAGAGGAAAAGAGTTCTGAAGATAGATGGTGGTGACAGTTGCACCAAAGTGAATGTACTTAATGCCACTGAACTGTATACTTAAAAATGGTTAAAACGGTAAATCTTATCACACACAAAAATGATCCCTCTGGCTGCTGTGAGAAGACTGGGGTGGGAGGAGGCCAGAGTGGCAGCAAGACACTAGGCAGGCTGATAGCAGTTGTTCAGGTGAGAGATCAAGGGTACTTAGGCCAGGTGACAGCAGTGGGAGAAGTGGACAAAGTGTGACCACTCTGAACGCAGCGCCAACAGGATCTGCTGATGGACTGGATGTGGGGAGTGATGGACAAGTAGAATCAAGGGCGACCCCTCCATGTCTGGCCCGTACATCTGGACGAATGACGGGTTCATCTTCTCAGAGGGGAGTAGGAGGGAAGCTCCAACCCACCCTAGGTTTGCGATGTCAAGTGGGCGACGGGATGTGAGTGGGAACAAGATCAGCTGTGTTCCTGCAGCAGAAAGGAGGCCGGTGTGGCTGGAACTCATGAAGCAAGAGTAAAGAGGGGGCAGAGAGGTGGGCCCCTAACCTCCGGTAAGTTAACCTGGGGGAAAGTTACTGTCTGTTTAATGAACGGGGAGGTGCGGACGACGTCTAGCGCTGCGCCCGGGGCCCACGCGGCTTGTGTGAGCCGCCCTCAGACAGAGCTTCGGCCCATCTCTTAAGATTTCTTCCCGCTCTAAAAACAAACTCTTCTCGTTTCCGAGATGGGGAAACTGAGGCAGGTGTCCTGTCCGATGGGAGCAGGCCAAGGACCTGTGACCGGCAGCACCCTCTCCCGATTCACGCGGAAGGGGACACTGAGGCCAGACGCTGTGCGCCAGGCTCACACCAGGGGAGCCGAACCAGGGCGCGCAGGTCGGCCCCAGCCACGCGCATCCCAATGCGAGCCCACCTCGGACCTTGCAAGCGCCGCGCGGGCAGAGTAGGGGACGAGACTCGACCCGTTGTCAAGGAAGCGCAGAACTCTGGCCGGACCCCTCCTCCTCGCCTGCCCGCCGCTACGGCCCGGGGATTTCATTTCCCGAGCGCCCGCCGGCGTCCAACCTCCACCTGTCTCAGGACAACGCCGCCATGACGCCGCCTTCTCCCTCCCTCGACCTCCCCGTCGGTACGTCTGCGCATGCACGGGTCCGCGCGAGAGCCAATGGGAAGCCCTGCGGGTATTCTGGGAAATGTAGTTCAAAGCCTGGCGCGCTGAGAGGCCTTGTTTGCTTGGGCTAATAGGCCGCTGGCCGTGCTGCATGCACCTTGGAAAGTGTAGTTCAGGGCTATTTGGAGACGGGCGTGCGAGATTCTTCACGGCGAGCGGCCAATGGGAAGCGTCTTTTGCCGCGATGCTTCCTGGGAAATGTAGTTCTGGGTGAGGCTGGCGGGGCGGGGGGTGAGGGACGGAAGGTGAGGGGCGGAACGGACGCCTCGGTGTCTGAGTGTTGGGGGGGAGGAGGCCGGAGGAGTTTGGCGCAAAGCCTGCCGGGGCATGGAGTCCCGGTGAGCTTTGTGCGCATGTGCGACGAAGTGAGGGGGCTTGGGGGGCCTCGTCTGGGAGAGTGAGGTGAGCGAGGGGGGGAAGGGGGGGTTGGGGGGCGGTTGGACGCGCTTTAAGGAGAGGGGGGCTGCAGGCCGGAGGACGGAGGGATGGGCGGCGGGGGGAGGGGAGAAGAAGGGGGCCGAGAGAAGAGGGAGGTAGGCGAGGGGGATGGGAGAGGGAACGGGAGGGGGAGGGGCTGTGGGAGGGTCGGGAAGTGGGAGGGGGCTGTGGCCCCTAGGAGTGGAGAACGCGGGAGAGGGTGGAAAACCGGGGGCGGGGTGTGGGGGAGGGTCCAGGAGGGGGAGGGGGAGGGGCGGAGGTGGGGCCGGGACCCACGCCGCGGGAGGGGGCCGGGTCCTGGGGCGGGCGCGGGGCTTCCGCGGGCGCTCGCCCTTGCGCGGAGTTCGGGGCGTCCGAGGGTGAGGGTGATCGCCGCGCTCCTGTCTGCGGGTGCGGAGCGCCCACGGCGGGGGCTTGGTGCACGGGAGGCGGTTGGCCGGCGGGTGGAGAGTGCACCAGGCTGTGTTCGCGTCCCGAAGCTGCCCCCGGCCAGCCTCCAGTCACCCTCTGTGCCCCTGTTGGAGGGCTGGTGCCCTCTTGCGGTGGCTGGTTAGGTTTCCGTGCGTGCGCCTGTGGGGTGGATCGCGGTGTCCCCATCGCCTCCCGGGGTAGCAGTGGGTGCAGCTCCCACTCTGGTAAGAGAGCACTTGCGGGGCGCCCCGTACTGCTTTCGGCATCTTTGTTTTCCTCGCGTCTTGCACTCAGCGGCGACTCTCGGATCAGTAGGGGTTTTCTCCCTATTTTACAGCCCAGGAAATGGAGAGCCCGTGTGTAAAAGGTGCTATTGTACTTTGTCCAAGGACAAATAGCTAGTCGGCTGCAGAACCGGGCTTTGCTCCAGAGCCCTTGTGCTCCGAGTAAATATTTGTCCAGTGGACCAGTGGCTCTCAGCCGGGCGGGGGGGGGGCATTCTGCCTCTCAGGGGATAAGTGGCAGTATCTGGAAACCTGTTGGGTTGTCACAGTTGGGGAGTTGGGGAGACAGCTACTGGCATCGGGTGGAAAAGGGCTAGGGATGCTGATAAACCTTTCACATGGCATGAGGACGGCTGCCACCACGCAGAATGACGCTGCTCCACGTACGACTAGCACCGAGGTTTGGAAACCCAGCAGGAGACGCGCAGGTCTTCATTGAGACTTACTGTATGCTGGGCCACTGCTAATTCATATTCCTAGCAACCCCTTGTGGGGAAGGAGCTATTATGATCCTGGTTTACAGGTGAAGAAATTCAGCCCACAGAGAGGCAAGTCATGGGTCCAGGTGACGCACTAGGTAAATGGGAGAGCTGGAAGTGGAAGCGAGGCAGCCAAGGTCCAGAGCCCCCTCTTAACCGTTTAGTTAACCGAACGCGCCGTGCAGAGGTGCTGGGTGCAACCAGCATGGGCTCTGGAGTCCCACAGTTCCAGGTTTGAATCCTGCCTCTGAGTGTTTGCACAGGGCTGTTGGGACGCTCTTGTGGGGCAGTGGGAAGCAGAGCCCACTCAGCGGCTGTCTCCTGAGGCCTCCAGGGTGCCTGGCTGGGCTGGACGGTGCTCCTTGACACGGCAGTGTTAGGGGTGCTTTAGTGAAGGGCAGCACACAGCGTTCTGGCATCCCCAGGAGGCCCTGAACCTGCAGTGGATGATAAGGATTGGTTTACGTGGGTGGAACGCCCTTCCTTACCGCTTAGTATGTGGTGACCCCAGGACCCAGAGAAGGGACCAACTGGCCCTGCTCTCAACTCATGGTGGACAGCTGGTGGCTACCCATGAGCCCCCCCCCCCCCCCCGAGACTGTGGGACCCTTCAGCTCGCTGCCTGAGGCCTGGATCCCTCAGGTCAGATTCCAGTCCCATCCCGGAGGGATCTTTCTCACAGCAGGGCAGGCTTCTCTGCATCTTTGGAGACTCACCTCTGGCCCAGGTCTTCTGGGAAGCCTTCCCCGCCACTCCCAGGCTCGGCAGTCCTCGCATGGAGGGATGGGTGGGCGGGAGATGATTGCAGACTGTCCGTGGAACCAGGCAGACCTGGGTGTGAGTTTAGGCTCTATTAGCTGGGTGACTTTGGGCAAGATGTCTTCACCTTCCCCATTTGCAAAATGGGGGCAATAATACTAGTCTCATAAGATTCATCATCCCATAAATTTTCTTGAGTGCAAGCCAGCATGCTGGGCTCTGTGTATGTGGTCTCTTGCTCTCCTGAAGCTTCAGTTCTCATGAGAGAAGACCACACAGAAATATAACACCGTCTTGTTAAACACTAAAAGAAAGTTAGTAAACATGATGGGATAGTAACTGCAGGGTAGGGTGTGTGGATGCTATGTTAATCAGATGATTTGAGGAGGTTCTCCGAGTAGGGGAAATTGAGTGGAGGCCTCAAAGAAGAGAAGGAGCCAGCTGAGCCAGCCAGCAAAGAGGAGGGGGGAGAGAATAGCAGGTACAAAGGCCCTGGGGTGGGACTAGCCTGAGAATATAATCAAGGAGCCAGTGTGGCTGGAGTAGAGAGAGCCAGAGATAGAATGATAAGAGACAAGAAAGGTAGGCAGACTTGAGACCTTGTGTAGCAAGGAAGCAGTCAGAGGGTTTTGAGTGGGGAAGTGACATAATGTGATTTGTATTGAGGGAAAAAAAAGCTCTTTCTAATTACTGTGGGGTGATTTGCATCTAGGGTGGCAGGCTCGGGAGCAGGGAGATGCTGAGGGAGGCTGCGGGGGCCGGCCCAACGATGAGATGATGTCCATGGTCAGTGGCATTGTAGTTAAGAGCCCGGGCTTTGGACTTGGGCTATCAAGGGGTCCTTTCAGCCCAGCCACTCACAGCCTGTGCCTCAGAGCCAAGGATCTTCTCTCTTGACCTCCTTTGCTCTGCCGCAAAATGCGGTTGCCGCAGAAATTTCTCGTATCAAAAGGGAAGTCGTTCAAACACAGACTTTCTGTTAAATCTCATTGGTCAGAGCCCCTGTCTACCTCCTGCCTTGTGGTCAAGAGAACTGTTCTGTAGTCGTGATTGAGAGCAAGCTGCTGTGGCAAGGAGGCCCCAAGATACAGTGGCTCAAGTCAGGAAAACTTGTTTTCTGACAATGCAGCGGTGTTCTAGGTTGGGTCAGTGCCATGACCCATAGGGTCATCCAGGATCCCTTCTGTCTTGTCTCCCACCGTCCTTTAGGTCAGTGGTTGGCAAACATTTTCTGGAAAGAGCCAGATAGTAAATATTTCTAACATGTGGGCAGCTTTGGGGGCTATTCAGTCTCTGCGAATCTATTCAGGTCTGCCTTCTGAGGTCAAAAGCAGCCATGGACGGTGCATGAGCAAGTAGGCATGGCCATATACCAATAAAACTTTATTTAAAAAGAAAAAGCAGGCAGCTTAGTGGCTCAGTCGGTTAAGTGTCTCCCTTTGGCTCAGATTGTGATCCCAGAGTCCTGGGATCAAGCCCCATGTTGGGCTCCCTGCTCAGCAGAGAGTCTGCTTCTCTCTCTCTCCCCCTTGCTTGTGCTTTCTCTCTTGCCATCTCTCTTTCAAATAAAATCAATAAAAAATCATTTAAAAAATTTAAAAAAGGGGGGGGGCAACTGGCTGGCTTACTTGGTAGAGCATGTGACTCTTGATCTCGGCGTTGTAGGTTCAAGCCCCACATTGGGTGTAGAGATTACTGAAAAAAAAAAAAAAAGGCTGCAGGCCAGATCTGGCCCACAGGTGGCTGTTTGCCGATCCCAGTCCTAGTGGTTCTCAAGCGTTTTGAACTCAGGACTCCTTTATATTCTTAAAAATTACTGGAGATTCCAAAGCATTTTTATTTATAGCAGTTGTATCTATGGGTGTGTATCATATTGAAATGTAAGGTCAAAAACATTTCCAGGTATTTGTTAATGCATTTAGAAGCAGAAGTAATCAATCTTTCATATATTGACATAAATAAAATTTTTTAAATGGAAAATAACTGTTTTCCAAAACAAAAAATTGGAAGTGTGGGATTATTTTTCTGTGAATCTCTCCAATGCCTGATGTAAAAGAAGACGGCTGGGTTTTGCCTCTGCTTCTGCATGCAGCCTGTGTTCCTGCAGCCTCTGGAAGACCCCTCAGGAGACACTCAGGAGAAGAGAGTAAAAGAGGCAGATAATGTCTTACTGTCGTGATGAAACAGTTCTGACCCCGCAGTACCCCACGGGTCCCTGGACCACATGAGGACCTATCTTCCAGGCCGGGCTCTCTCGGCCTTAGTGCTGTCAACATTTGGGGCTGGATCATTCTGTGCCGTGGGCTGCCTGGGGGTTGTAGGACCCCCAGCTGCCCGCTGGATGCCAGCAGCAGTGTTCCCCTACCCCCACCCAACAGTCAAAAACCTCCAGACATTTCCGGCTGTCTCCTGGGGTCACGTCACCCCTGGTGGAGCCACCATCGCGTCTGGGTCCCCTTCTTCAGGAGCAGGGAAGAGGAAGTGGAGGGCACACAGCTTCCTTGGGGGGCGGGGGGATTACACAAAGGAGGAAGGGGAGAGTGGATGTGGGCCAAGTCCTGCAGTCTGCCACGTTTCCCAATCCCCAGGCATGAGTGGGGGCCCCTCAGTGTATCAGGCAGCTCGGGCAGCCACAGGAATACCACAGACTGGGGGCTTCCACAAGAGACCTTTGTTTCTCTCGGTTCTGGAGCCAGAGTCCAAGGTCAGGTGCAGGCAGATTCGTGTCTGGGCTGCAGTGGCGGCCTGCTTATGTCACGTGGCAGAGCGCGTCGGGAGAGTTCTGTTCCTCTAAGGGCACCGATCCCGTCAGATTCGGACCTCGTCCTTGTGGCTTCTCTTAGTCTCTTTTTCCATTTTTACTGAGATGTCATCAGCATACAGTGTTGTGTTACATGTGACGATCCGACGTGGGTACATTGTGACGTGGCCGCCACGGTGAGTTCAGTTCACGTCTGTCAGCTCGCACGGTCACCCCGTTTTTTCTTGTGATGAGAACTTGTAAGCTCACTCCCCTAGCAGCTTCCAAGCAGGCAGCACAGTCTTGTGAACCCCGGTTGCCATGCGCTACGTCACACCCCCCCACGACTTACTCGTCTTCTAACCGAAGCTCGTACCAGCTTCAGCCGCCATTCGTGTGCACCCCACACCCACCTCCGGATACCGTGGTGCTGGGGTTAGAGCTTCATGTGCATTTGGGGGACCGTGAATAAGGAAGCGGTTGGGGTGGCTTTAGAATAGGCATCCTGAGGCATCTGCTGCAGGGGACGCTGGGGACGCGGGGTTTGCGTGTCATCGGGGCGAGCAGTTACAATGACAGTGGCACTGACGAGAGCTCAGGGCGCTCTGAGCGCTTGCGGGTGCTGTGCTCTGGTCCTAGCTGTCTGCGTGTCTGTTCCTCGCACGGAGCTGAGGGAGGAGACTGAGGAGCAACAGGGCCCATGGCCACCCGGATCCGAGCCCGTGCCGTGCCAGGACGGGGATCCGAACCTCCCTTCCTTTGGCACCTGTTGTGCGCAAGGCTCCCCCCGGGCCCAACAGCCCATGGACACCTTCCTTCTGAGGCACTCCTCCCTCAGCCGCGCAAGGTAGGGGAGCACCTCGAACTGTGGGGGAAACTGAGACGCAGAGGCTCCGCCACTTACCCCAGGTCACTCGGCTCCTACGTGGGCACGCTCGGGGTGCACCCGGCAGGAGGCAGTGGTCTCCTGAGTGACTGAGCTGGGATCTGACCGTGCTGAACTCCCTTCCCACAGGCGCTGCTGTCCCTGCGGGGCTCACAGACCCCCATGGAGGTCCCGTCTCCCCAGCCTGTGAAGCAGGAAGGCCAGACGGCCGAGGGCCTGACCCTGGACTCGCCATGGCACCGCTTTCGGCACTTCCACCTGGGCGACGCGCCGGGCCCCCGCGAGGCCCTGGGCCTGCTGCGTGAGCTGTGCCGAGACTGGCTGCGGCCCGAGCTGCACACCAAGGAGCAGATGCTGGAGCTGCTAGTGCTGGAGCAGTTCCTGAGCGCCCTGCCCGCCGACATCCAGGCATGGGTGTGCAGCCGGCGGCCCCAGAGCGGCGAGGAGGCCGTGGCCCTGCTGGAGGAGCTCTGGGTGAGCGCGGGGTCAGCGGGGGTGGGGGACCTGCTCACACTCGCGTCCCTCAGCCGCCACCTCCCCTGGCTGGAAACTGGCTTCGCCCCTCGCTGCCTCAGCTCTGCTATCTGGAGGGCCACTGGTCTCGGGGCACGATTGAGAGTGGGGAGGCTTTGGGGCGGGCGTGAGCATCAGGCTGGTAGCGCAGTGCAGAGGGGTGGTCCCTGAGACCGCCCTCCCTTCTGACTCTCACAGCAACTCTGGGGGTCTCCAAGGCTGCTCTCCTGTTGAACTATTCAGGAGAAGGACCCAGAACCGTCAGAAAACTGTCTTGCTCACAGTTGGGGTTTGTCCTGGCCGAAGGACCCAGATCCGGTCAGCGGAGGGAAGGAGGTGCAGGGCTCCAGCCCAGCCCCGTGCACGGACCTCCAGCTGTCCTCTCCTGGCCACGGTTCGTGACAACGTGCGTGTGGGATCGCCATCCGGGATGGCTCCTTGAGCCTTGGTGCCTGGAGTTTCTGTTGGGCTCCGCCGTGCAGGCATGACCCCCTTTGCCCTCCAGCCCCCCGGAGGCTGAGCAGATCCTGGGTGTCTGAACGTCTCCGATATAAACTATACTGTTGGACTGTCCCGTGTCGCCCAAAGCCCCCACGCACACAGATACTCCTGTTGGGTAGGATGGCCCGGGGCCTTAGAGGTCACCTCCCAGTGGTTGAGGGCAGAGGCCAGCCCTCCCTTTGGGTGAGGCTAAATGCTTTACTGAAGGCAAGGGGTCACCCGACTGGAGCCTGTGCGCCAGGCCTGCCCCCACCCTGTTTTGTGGAGTGTGACAGAACCTTGCGGGTTGCACAGCCAGGCCTGTCCATTCATGCGGTGCCTGTGGCCCTTTGGCCACAAGGACTGAGTGGAGCAATGTGGATGCAGACAGATGGCCCGCAAGAGCTGAAATCCTTTACTCTTGGTCCATTGCAGGAACAGCCCGCTGACCCCCAGTTCAGAGCCACGCTGTCCAGTGAGAAATAGTTCGTGAGCCCTGTCCGTAATCCTGAACATTCTAGTAGCACGTTAGAAAGGGTGGAAAGGAACAAGTGGATTTAATTTTTGAACTCAGTGTATCCAAGCTGTTACCATCTTGGCAGGTGGCACTTGTCACCTTTTCAAGTGCTCAGCAGCCACATGTGGCCCCGTGGTGAGCGGCGGCAGCCACGCAGACAGCCATGAGGAGAGTGAGCAGACTGAGGGAGCAGCCAGTGCACGGGCCTCGAGGCTGCGGAGAGGCTGGCGGGCCCGGGGGGGGGCTGCACAGCACAGGGTCAGAGGCCGTTGGACGGCGGGGGGAGGAGTCAGAAAGATGGCAGAATGTCCAGCATGAGGGCTGTCGGGTGCTGGGGACACAGCCGTGGTCTTGTCAGTCCCCTTCCCGGCCCGGCTCCCTGTGATACGCTGTCCCCCGCTTCCTGGGACCGGCCTCACCCCTCCGTTACCTCTCTTCTCGGCCGCTTCTCTGTTCCCTGTCACTGCACCGTAACACGTCACCGCAGAGCCCGTGCCTTAAAGACAGCGCAGATGAACTCACTTGGACTTCTGCAGGCCAGGCGTTGGACTCGGGTCTGGCGGAAACCCAGGTGTGGGCAAGGCTGTGTTCCTTCTGACGGCTCCAGGGAAGAATCTATCCGTGGGCCTCACTCGACCTCTGCTTCCAAGGTCATGTCCTCTCCTGACCCTCATGATGATACTGGGCCTGTCCACATAATCCGGGGCTGTACCCACATGTCAGGACCCTTACCTTGGTCACACCTGCAAAGTCCCAGCCCTTTTGCAACATGAGGTCACAGGGTCACGAGCTCCGGGATCAGGGACTGTTTTGCGTGCCGGAGGAATCGGAAGTGGTGTGCGAGCACGGCGTCAGATTCTCGCGCAGTCGTGGTTCCCGGTGCCTCTCGGACGGCCTCCGGGGGGAGCCGTCCCTGCATGCCGGCGTGTCGTTGCTGTCCTCTCTGGTAAGAGCAGCCTCGGGCTGGGAGCCGGCCAGAGCGTCGGTGGACTGGGGTGATGCTGTTCTGTGGATCGCACCGAACCGTCGCGGCCCCTCTGATGCTGCTTCCCCGTTGCTGGTGGGACGGACAGCTATTTTATTAAAGCAAAAGGTGTGAAGAGTGACGGTAGCCTGGGCGTCAGGCCATTTCACTCAGACTGTGGCAGAGGGACCTGGAGCTGGAGTCTGGGAAACGCCTCTGGGACGAGGGTGTCTCTGAGGTGTGAGTCCTCCCTGTGAGCGGCAGAGCCTGCCCTGATGCGTCGTGCCCGCGCTGGTGTAGGCCGTGGCTCCACACCCGGCTGCTCGGAACACGTGGGAGCTTTGAAGAGAGCTGTGGCGGGTCTCTCAGGCGAGGGGCCATGGCCTCAGTGGATTTTTTTTTGAGATTTTATTTCTTTATTTGAGAGAGTGTGCAAGTGAGGGGAGAGGCAGAGGGAGAGAGAGAGAAGCAGACTCCCCACTGAGCAGGGAGCCTGACGACGTGGGGCTCGATCCCAGGACCCCGGGACCATGACCCGAGCCGAAGGCAGATGCTCAACGGATTGAGCCACCCAGGCGATTGGCTTCAGTGTCTTTTTAACTTTTGGGGGGATGTACAGTTCTCCGCATCGTCGACAATCGGTGGTTCATTGTAGCCGTGGTCAGGACGCAGACCTGTGCTGTCGCCCCAGACCCCCCCGTGCCACCGGTCCGTGACCTGTCTTCTGGGGAAGCCCAGAAAGGAACTCAGTGTGCAAACTTTGGGGGCTGGGTCTTTGGCTCAGCACGAGGCCTTTGAGACTGACACATGTGGTTGTGTGTGTCGGGAGTCGGTTCCTTTTTCACATCAAGTAGACCCTGTGGTGTAGACAGCGATGTCTCTGTCCCTCCCCCACTGAAGGACCCAAAAGCGGTCTCCAGTGTTGGGTGGTTTTGAATACAGCTGCTTTAAATGCCTGGGTGTGCATGTCTGTGTGAACACGCGTTTTCCTTTCTCCAGAGTGGGTCGCAGGGAGGGCGAGGGCTGGGTTTTGTGGCAGGTGTGTTTGGTTTTAGAAGAAACCACCAGACTGCTTCCCGAAGTGGCTGTGGTATTTGGCGTTGCCACTGGCAGCGTGTGAGCCTCCGTGGTTCTAAGGGCTCTTGTCAGCTGCTCAGATTCCAGGGGCTGAGAGAAACTCCTGCCTGACTGAGCTGGCCTCGTGGAAATCATTCTTTTTTAAGATTTTATTCATTTATTTGAGAGAGAGTGTGAGAGAGAGAAAGCACAAGCATGGGGAGCGGCAGGCAGAGGGAGAAGCAGACTCCCCACTGAGCAGGAGCCCCATGCAGGACTCGGTCCCAGGACCCTGGGATCATGACCTGAGCCGAAGGCAGACGCTTCACCGACTGAGCCACCCAGGCGCCCCAAGGAACTCTACTTTTTTATGGTTTGTGTAGCAGTGACTGGAGCGTAGGTACTCGAGTGCAGGGGCCTTGTCTTTCTTGTTCGCTAACGTGTCCCTGGTGCTTTCAGTAGTGTCTGGGGCGTAGTAGGTGGTCAGAAAAGGGCTTGCCAGGGAGCGGTGAGTGACCCCCAGGCCTCCTTCGTTGGATGCAGGCGGGCAGTGCGAAGTTTCCTGTCACGTCTGTGGAGGCAGAGCCTGGACTGTTCTGCAGGTGAGGGAAGGTGGACGCGGTGGGACCGAATCGGCCACGGTCAGTCCCCCACATCCGGTCCCAGGCACACAATAGCCAGGGGCCGGGTGTCTGCCAGCCCAGGAAACCCAAAGGAAGGCAGGGGGGCAGCAGGAGCAGACAGGCGGGGAGAGCCCGGGCTGTGGTCAGCACAACAGGAAACGCCCACTGGTCTGTGCCTCCGGGAGGTCAGCTCTCCGGGAGTCCTGGGGCGACAGCCGGCAGCACAGGAAGAGAGCCCCGCGACCCGGCAGAGGTGAGAGCCGAAGCCGTGGTGCGGGCAGGAAGGCGAGGGCAGCAGCGCGCCCGCAGAGGTGAGGGCATCTGGCAGGGCTTGCCGAGCCGATGAAGTTGAGTGGTCAGCGGGACTCGGGCCAGACCCTGAGTCTACGGGAGAAAGACCCCCCACCTCCTCACCGCGGCCTGCGCCCCCTCGCCGGGTAGAGCTGGAATAAATACATGAACGAGCTACAGGGTGGGAAGTTCAGACTTGAACCCAAGTGACCTAGCTGCCCCCAGACGGGCATTGCTGGCCATCAGGCGGCTCCGTGTGCAGCACTTGGGCTCCCCCGAGGACACCTGGCTTTGATACCAGCTGCAAGTTCGGGGGTCCCCAGGACCAGCCTGGGCTCAGTTGTGCATGAGAAGGACTCAGGACTTGATGAGAGCTGGGGTGCTCACAGTCCGATTCGTTTCAGTGAAGGGACGCAGAGCTCAGTCAGCCGAGGGAGAGGCACACGGGGCAGGGTCCAGGAGAGCTCCTCTCCGGGGGGCGCCGTGGGGACAGCACCAAGTCGTGCTGACCATGCTGACGAGGAGACTCCCCAGCCTGGGGTCCAGGCTTTTACCGGAGGTCAGCTGTATAGCCCCATGGCTGACTCTAATCTCCAGCCCCTCTGGAGGCTAAGAGCCCCCTGTAAATCCCATTGTGAGCCCGGCCTGCCTGTCTCCACCCAGCCCTGAGGGGTCAGTGCTGCATACTGTTACCATCTGTCTCCCAGATGATGGTATGAGTCCCAGAGAAGTCAAGCAACTTGCCCGAGGTCACAGGGCTAGTTAGGGGGCAGCAAGAGGAATAGAACCCACAGGCCCGGGCTCTAGATTCTGCTTCTAACCCCTGCTGTACCCCAGAGACTGAGCCCCCAGTGCCTGGTGCAGGGCCCCAAC
This sequence comes from Ursus arctos, assembly GCF_023065955.2. Classification (NCBI taxonomy): domain Eukaryota; kingdom Metazoa; phylum Chordata; class Mammalia; order Carnivora; family Ursidae; genus Ursus; species Ursus arctos. The sequence goes on along the minus strand of NW_026622863.1, from coordinate 53,345,739 downwards.
CTCATCCCATGGCCACTCTGCCTGGCTATCTCCTTGTGGATGGGCTTGGTCTCTGCACAGTCCTCATCCCATGTCTGGGACCCCAAACCAGAGGGCCCCAGGCCATCCAGAGGATGTGTGTGCTCTGGAATCGCCAGGAGAGCCTGCCGGCGGTGCGGCGTCCCGGGCCCTGCTCGCGGGGGGGGGGGGGGCGCCTGCCACAGAGGCCAGTGGTGGCGGGCACCTGGCACGTGTCCTGCTGCTGGCCTGCCGCACCAGGGCAGACGTCACCTGTGGGTCGCTGGAGCCCCACCGAGGGCCAGGGTGCTGGGGAGTTTCCTGCTGTGCCCTCGGCATCTGCCAGTCTGGGTCAGGACTCGGGGTGAGACCGAGTGCCACCTCAAGCCCGCTGCCCTGACCCCAGGGTGGGAGGTAACTTGCTTGGGTCCCACAGGCAGGTCTGTGGCTGGAGGCACCTAGGGACCTAGTCGGCCTCATGCCAGACCCTGACTCCACACCTCGGTACCCCCTTATCTTGACCCCCTTCTTCAGGAAGTGTTTCTTCATCAGAGCAAAGGCAGACGGTCTGACCCTTTTCCCCATCCGTCGTTCACTCACTTGGTGTCTGCTGGGGACTGTGGGAAGAGGCACCCGGAACTGGAGCCCTGCCGGCTTCCCCGGTGGTGGGAATGTGAAGCGGGGCAGTCGCAGTGGGAGACGTCCGGCATTCCTGTGACGGTTCAGCACGTGCTGCCCTGTGAGCCAGCAGTTCACTCCTGCGTGTACGTCCACACACAGCTTGTCCGGACGGGAGGGGAATGGCAGCAGGGCGGCAGCCTCCGTAATCGGCAAGAAGCGGAAACGACCCGTGTGCCCACTGGAACGAGCAGAACGTGGTCCAGCCACGCGAGGGACTGAAGCACTGACACCCACTGGAGTCGAAGACACGACGTGGAAAGGGGAGGGGGCCAGTCGAAAGGGACTGTGGGCTGCGAGATTCCGTTAACGCAGCATCCAGAACAGGCGAATCCACAGACACAGAGAGAAGACGGGGTTCCTGGGGCTTGGGAAGGGGCGTGGCTGCTACTGGGTTGGGATTTAGTTTGCAGGTGACGAAAATATTCTGAAACTGGCGATGGTCGCACGACTCTGAATGCACTGAGAGCCACGGAATTGTATTCTCAGTAGGCGAATTACGTCTCACGACAGCGGTTATTAAAGTGATTGGCGCTGGGGATACCACAGAAGGAAGGCAGGCCGGGCCCTGCCCTCCAGGAGCCCACAGTCCGTAGGAGGAGATGGGCAAGGACAGGCCTAAAAATGCGGTGTGACAGTTCCGCTGGCTCTGTCTGCCGAACGTTTCAGGACAAGTGATAGCAGCTCCAGACGAGCTTGACGGCAATCGAAGAAGGTACACTTCCCAGATCCTCCTGTGAGAAAACCGAAGACACCCCAAGAAAGAAAACTGTTGGCCAGTATCCTTACTCTCAAAATGATTATGGTGCATGAAAAACCCCCCCCGAAAGTACCTATTTACTCTGTGGTTCTGTATCATTTCTAGAATCTGAAAACAGCCCCGTAGCGACGGGAACCGCATCAGCATTTGCTGATTTGCAGTGCAGGGAGGCAGAGACCCCAGCCGTGCACGAGGAAGCTCTGAGGGGCGGATAGATACGTTCGCCGTCTCGGCTGCGATGGTAGTTTTGTGCGTGTGCACCTGTGGAAACTCCCTGGATCATATGCTTTACATGTATGTGTTTATAAGTACGTCCGTCGTAAGTTCCGTGAAGCGGTTGAGTAGTGCAGTGTGGTAGGTAGCAGGCTAGGGGCTGTTCTTCCGTCACACAGGGTCGGAAACCTGTGTGTGGTGGCAGGGAGGGGCTCGGTCAGGGCCTGAAGGGCATGTCTAGGATTTAAAGCAGCTGTATCAGTTGTCTGTCGCTATGTATCAGATCACCCCAAACTTAGAGGCTTGCAACAACAAACACTTGTTGTCTCACACAGTTTCTGTGGGTCAGGAATGTGGGGCAGATCTGACTCAGGGTCTCGTGAGGGGGTCAGCTGGGGGCTGGAGGGTCTGCTTCCCAGACGGGTCCCTCACATGGTGACCGGCAGGAGGCCTGGTGGCCGGCTTCCCCCAGAGCCCGTGATAGGACTTGATGACTGAACGTAGTCGGGGTCACAGGGGAGAAAAATTCGAGGTGGCTTCTCATTTCGCTGTGGTTTCTCATTTCTGAGTGTGGTATCTCTCATTTCAGGGACCAGCGGTGAGGGTACCTCAGGATGTGACAGAAGGCTCCGGGGTGACCGTTGGCAAGGATGATGTGGGCATGATGCCCTTAGGTGAGTAGCTCACCCCCTCTCCCACACGATGCTCCTCTCCCACCTGAGGGCATCCCCATCCTGCTCAGCATTCATTTGCTCAGTGAACATTCCTGGTGTCCCTGCCACGTGGCAGGCCCCCAGCTGGGTACCAGGGCTGGAGATGGATCAGACATGCCCCCACGGAGGGCACAGTGAGGTCAGACAGGACAGCCGGCACCTGGCCGTGCATACCAGCTGTCGGTGTGTGCCAGCCACTGTCTTCCCAGCTCTCCTGCAGCCTGTGTTGCCGTGTGGGAATGGGGCCCACTACATCAACAGTTTTTTCTCAAGAAGAGACAAAAGTTTGGGTTTTTATGACACTGCCTGATTTTCAAACGTTTTTTACATTTTTAAATACACTGCTGTGCACCCAGCCAACACCGCCTTTGGCCAGCCCGCTGGTGCACTCTGCTGTCTGGAAGCCCACGGCTAGCTGTAGAAACCTGCATCCAGCAAGCTCAAGCAGCTTGCCTAAGGCCATGCAAGTCAAGGCCAGAGCCAGGGTGGGGACGGTGGCTTCTGCCCCGATAGGAGGCGTCTCTGCACCCAGGAAAGGAGGCCCGGACGCCAAGGCTGCGGACCTGGTGGCTGGTGTGGAGGAGATTTATGGGTGGGAGCAGGAAGGTTACACTTTCTTTGTTGCACTGGGATCGTTTTTGTAAAGTGAGTCATGAGCTGGGGCTTATATCCCTGGAACTCCATAGAGCAGTTTAAAAACCTGGAGAAAGGAAATGTGAGGTTCATTTGTCCACCTGACTTACCCACCCATCGTTTGTCTACCCAGATACCCACTCAGACACCACCCACCCCCTTCACACATCATGGAGTCAGCCCACCTACTCTCCACGCATCAGTCCACATCCCTGCTCACTCATGCATCTGTCTCCCCGCTGTCCCCTGTCCTCCATCCACTCCCATCCACCCATCTGTCTACCTGCTGTCCACCCATCTATCCATCATCCATCTATTATTTGTTTTAAACCAGGAATTTTTTTAAAGATTTTATTTATTTGAGAGAGAGACAGCATGAGCAGGGGGAGGGACAGAGGGAGAAGCAGACTCTGCACTGAGCAGGGAGGCTGAGGCAGGGCTCAGTCCTAGGATCTGAGGTCATGACCCTAGTGGAAGGCAGACGCTTAACCCACTGAGCCACCCAGGCACCCCATCGTCCATCTATCACTTATCCACCAATCCATCCATCCGTCGGCCCTTCACCCCTCCGTCTGTGCCCTCTCCCATCTACTCTTCCATCCACCAAGCCGCTGGTGGGTACACCCCTCCTCTTCCTTCATGCATCCTCCGCCACATCTGTGCCTCCGCGTGCATCCGTGTATTAGGCACTGACTGCGGCGCGTAGCGAGCCTGGGCCGGTCCCGGGACACAGGATGCATAGGAAGCCTGCAGTCAGCCCTTCCCTTGCCCCCGTGGTTTCCTGACATTAGGCTTTGCAGCAGCAGGGCCCTTCCTAACTGTTGCCGTGATCCCCGGCTTGCCCCCGCCCTCTGTACCCTGCCCGCCACGTGCAGAGCCCTGTGCCCTCACTCTGTGCCTTTGCCCGGCAGGAGATGCGGCTCCCGGGGCTGAGGTGCTGGCGACGGGGGACGCCCAGGCCTCGCGCCCCTACAAGCAGGAGCCGGGCAGCCCTCCACCGGCCCCCGCGGCACCGCCTGCGCCCGGCCTGCCCCCTTTCGTGGCGGCAGTGGCGGCGGCGGCCCCGGGCACCACCTCCTGCCCCGAGTGCGGCAAGGCCGCCCTGAAGCCCGCCCACCTGCTGCGGCACCGGCAGAGCCACTCGGGCGAGAAGCCGCACGCCTGCCCCGAGTGTGGCAAGGCCTTCCGGCGCAAGGAGCACCTGCGGCGCCACCGCGGCACGCACCCCGGCGGCCCCGGGCCGGCCCTGCGCCCGCTGCCTGCGCGCGAGAAGCCGCACGCCTGCTGCGAGTGCGGCAAGACCTTCTACTGGCGCGAGCACCTGGTGCGCCACCGCAAGACGCACTCGGGGGCACGGCCGTTCGCCTGCTGGCAGTGCGGCAAGGGCTTCGGGCGCCGGGAGCACGTGCTGCGCCACCAGCGCATCCACGGCCGGGCGGCGGGCGGCGCGGGCACGGCGGCGGGCCCGGGCGGCGGGGGCCCCTTCCCGGCCTGGCCGCTGGGCTAGCTGCCGCCGTCCGCGCCGGCCCCAGGCTGACCCCTTCTGTTCCCTTTGCACGTTCTGCCCCGGGCCACACTTCCCTCTTCGGTTCTCGCGGCCTCCCAGGCCTTCCCACTCCGTGCAGGTGCGTCCACGAGCCCCGCCTCCCCCTTCCTTCCACCTGCCGCCCGCCCCCGGGCTGAGCGAGGCCGCGCAGGAGCCCAGGAGCAGAGCGCAAGGCGGGGGCGGCTGGTGGGCCCTGGATCCAGAGGAGGCTGAAGGAAGGAGACGGGATCTTGTCCCTAGGAGACCCGTCCCCAGCGGGGGAAGGCGGGAAGGGGTGACGGCCGGGGCTCTGCTAGTGGGCTTCTTGGTCTCGCCCCTCTCTGCGGCCGGGAAGGCACGTGATGGACAGAAATGCCTGTTCCTGGGAAGCACCGCGGAGACAGTTCACCAGCATCTGGAGAGTAATAAAGTTATCGATGAGAGGTGTGGTCAGAGTCCCAGGTTCTGTGTGGGCGGCCCCACCTTGGACTCCCCACCGTGTGGGAGGCCCTGGGCACCAGTTCCTCGTCCTTGAGGCTGGAGAGGAGGTGGCGGGAGATGGGTTTCATCCAGCCCACCTGGGGGCCCAGAGCAGGTGGCCCCACTGCTGTCTTAGAGACCAGATGATGCTGGATGGCGGCACAGGCCTGGTGCCGGACCTACTTGGGTTCTCATCTCGGTCTGTGGCTTCCTGGCTGCGCGAACTTAGGTCATACCCGCTCTGGGTCTCGGTGTCCACATCTGCAAACAGCAGTGGTTCCCACGTCCATTGCTAGAGTCTTCATGGGGGCCCACCCATTCATGAGGGACCCCCAAATACCAGTATCAGTAACTGTTGAGTATCCCACTTTGCAAAGAGAAAAGTCCAGTCTCTTGCTGAGGATGGGTTATGAGCTTGGGTCTGGGACCCCCTCACAGGGGGAGGGACTGGTGGTGCAGACCCTGGCCTGCCTCATCAGACCCCCCTCCCCCCCGCCTTGTTCTCTGTTCAGCAGTCCTGGGGTTCAGACCCTGGTGTTTTCTCTTCGGGAAGATGCTGCTGGACCTGACCAGTCCAGGCCCTAGCTGCAAGGGAGTCCGGGAGGGGGACTCTCTGGACTGTCAGGCATCTGTGGCTAGAGGCTGGTCCCCCCCCTTCCAACACCTGTGAGGCAGGACAGTTCCCAGACAGCTGAGGGAGGCTTGGGTACCAGCAGTCTCAAGGAATGCCACGTGTCTGCCAAGTGGCCCTGGACCAGCCCCTTGGCCCAAGCACCCACCTTGTGAGACAGGTGGGAAGGGCGGGTCGGAGGTGAGTCCCCACATGCACTCTCGTCACAGCGCCGTGTCACCACGCCCACGTCCAGCAGAAGAAACCAGCTCAGAGAAGCCACGTCTGCTGCTGCAGGACCTCAGGGGGTGGGGTGGGGTCTGAGGATGGGGCTCCGGTGATAACCGGACCAACACTGCTGGCTGTGGGTCAGGCCCTCTGTCAGGCATTGGAATCTGTCCTCTCATTTTTCGCCATAGTCCCTCCCCCATTACACAGATGGGGAAACGGAGGTACCGGAAGGGTAAGTGGCTGCGACCCCACTGGCCCAGCGCCCGCTCATCACGCAGCGATCATAGGGACTCCAGCTCCGGCGTAGCTCAGGGCTCCCCACTTCTGCCACTGGCTCGGGCACGGCTTTGGCAGGTGAGGCCCCACCCCTTCTGACGCGCTCCCCTGGACTCTGATTTTCTCGGGGGAGCCCCTTGACGCACACCGCCGCCATCAGTGTGGACTGTTGATGAGGACGTCCTCACTCAGGACACAAAGTCCTCATGAGCCCCGCTCGGCTGGTGGTTAGGGTTGGCAGAGCCAAGGCCCAGCTAAGCAGATGCGGCGATCAGCTCTCAGGTGCTCGCCCTCTCGGTGCCCACCAGGGGGCGCACCCTTCTGGCCAGCTTCCGCGTGTCTCCCTCCAAGACTTGGGGGGGGAGCAGCCCCCCAACAGGAAGGCGATGCTGGAAGGCTGAAACGGAAAGACCCTCCACAAGGGCAAGAGGAAGCTTTGTGCCAGCTGGTGGGGGTGCAGAGTGCTGCAGACAGGACCCCCCAGCAGTCCGCCCTGCCCCCAGACTCACCGGGGCTGTAGGTGGCCATCTCCGTGTTGCTAGGGTGGCAGCGAGTGGGAGCGACCTAAATGTCCATCCCCAGGAGAGTAGGGAAGAGGGGGTGCACCCACATTGCTCGGGAAAAGCCCCAAACTCGGAAATAGGAACATTCAGTGGTGCCTCCTTACGAAATCATGCAGAGCATTAAAAAAAAAAAAGCCCTGTCTGAGGGTCATCTTGTAAATAACGCTGTTTGACTAACAGTTGTTTGGAGGCCGTCATTGGCCACTCCTGCCAAGTTCGAGGTTAACTTGCACAGAGCTGGTTCGTGTGACTTTTTGTTCACACTGATAGACCAGATACCCCCAGGTGTTAGGTTTCACTGCCCTGCGGGTCATTAACCAGTGTGGACGCCGCGGCCTTGCTCTCCCATGCCCTCCCACCAATCAGACGGTCCCGGTTCTTGCTTTCCTCTTCCTGGCGAGGTTCTGCTGGTCGGCCGAGAATGAGCTAAACACAACAGGGCTTGGCACAGACCAGCGGTGATGGGGGAGCCGAGGAAGGAGGGTGTGACGGTCACAGACTCCACATGTAAAGAGGAGCAAGCAGGTAAAACCAACAGTGTGCCCTGCCTGTTGCCACTGTGATAAGGCCAGGTGACCTTGGAGCCGTCCTGTGACAAGCCACCTTCTCTGCAGTCCTGTCTCCATCCACCAGCACCGCACACCAGGGAGCCTGGACTGTGGTTCTGGACGCTGGGCCTCGACTTCCCTGCTTCCTTCTTTAGCGACGAGGAGTGAGACCGTGGCCTGTCATGGTCCCTGTGGGAACCTGCAGGTGGCCAGAGGTACTCTGGTCAGCCACACGGGGTTTCCCTCCTGCTTCATTCAGCTCCTTGGGCTCCTGGCACAGCAGCTCTGTCAGGACCTGGTGGGGGTGAGTTGGTTTCTCCTGGGGCTCCGCCTGGCTGCTGCCTCCTCACCCCTCCCTTGTCCCCAGTTAAGGGGAGTCAGCACGTCAGGTGCGAACCTCAACTCTGCTCCTTACTTGCTTGTGAGGAGGTGAACCACAGGAGCACCCTGGTCCCCTGAATCCATTCCGATTTCACTTCCAAAGTATACCCTGAGGCTGCTTCCTTCATCACTGCCTGCTTAAAACCTTCACGGCTCCTGGTGACAGCATGAGGACGTGAGGAAGAGAGGAAGAAAGAGATGGGAGTGTTACCAGTAAGCAAAGTCAGCCTAAGACAAGGTCCCCATTCTCAGAGCAGCCTGGGCTTTTTCCCACGGCGGCAGGCTTTCGGGAGTGAGTAAGCAGAGCAGAGATGCGCAAGACCTCGGGCGTAGCCTGAAGTCAGCACCACTTACTTGCAACCTGTTGTCTTAGCAAGCAAGCTGCGAGGCCAGCCCGTATCCAAGGGGGAGGAGAAAGCCCCCAAGTCCTGATGAGGAAGTCAGAGAGTCACCTTGCAAACGGTTTGGTTGTGGGAAGGGGTGGGGCCTCCAGGGCAACTCCTCTGGTAAGAACTCTCCATTGTTCAGAAATCTTCAACGAGCACCTGCTGTGGCCACGTCCTTATCAAGTGGCCCTTGGAAACAGCAGTAAGCCAAACGAGTCGCTGTCCAGTTGAGCTGACACTAACAGTCCAGGGCATGTTTGGGTGCAGACAGTGGAGGCTGGAGAGTTGGGAAGGTCTGAGTAGGGCCTTGTGGGAGGTCTGGGGAGGACTGGACAGGAGAGGAAACAGCCACAACTAACGCCCTGGGGCAGAGAGGGCCTGGTGCTGGGAGGAGGCCAGTGTGGCTGGAGCGAGGAGGGAGGGGAAGATGAGTCATGAACGTCTGGGCAGACCTGAGAGGTTATATTTTCAGCATGCTGGGAAGCCACTGGAAGATTTGGGGGCAGGCACTGCATTATCCTGCTTGTATTTTAAATGCAATATTTTGGCTGCTGTGTGGAAAACAGGTGGAGGAGGGGGGAAGAGGATGAAAGCAGGGACTTGGAGGCATTTGTTGAAGTCGATAAGACGCCAGTGAGGGCGAATCCCTTCTGGGAAAAGAGCAAAGTGTCTTCCACGTCCTCACTCGTGACCTTGGACCCAACCACGTCCGCTCTTCTCCAGTCTTGCCAACAGGGAGATTAGTAGTACTTTGGGGCAGGGCTGCATGATGGTTAAGCAAATAGGCTCCAGAGTCCCAATGCCTGGGTTTGGATCTGGGTTATTTACTATCTGTGCGATCTTGGGAAAGTTGCTTAACCTCTCTGAGCCTCTGTGTTTGTCATTGGTTCAGTAATACCTACCCCACAGGGTTATCGGGAGGATTCGGTGAGGCAGGTGCGCAATGTTCTTAGCACATCACTTGGGGCCCGTTAGTGCCTGTGATTACTGTAAATGTGATTATGATATTTGATGAAGGCATCTTTCCACAGTGGTTCCCTTCCCAGGCTGCTTTATATGCAGAGTCTCAACACTTAATTGTTCTCATAACAGCTCCGTGAAGATGTTTATTTTTTAAAAATCATTTCTAAAGATGAGGAAATCAACAGTCAGCTACCTAGGAAGTGGCAAAGCTGAGATTCAAACCCAGGCACGTCTGGTTCTGAAGCTCTCCTTCCATGTCCCTCTATTGCTCGGAAGAAACAGAGCAGCCCAGGGAGTGAGAGATGCCAGGACACTGAGGCATTGTAAGTGCTGAATCCCAGGGCGGGGAGCCAGTTAAAAGCCACTGCATATGCCCCCTTCTCGTCGTGGAGCGCAAGGGAAAGTCTCAGATTCATCTTTCAACCTTGAGCGTCAGAGGGCTTCTAGGGCAGGGGGTTCCAAATGGCATATAATGGGGACCAAAGAGTGCAGAGACAGGTGAAGGAGCTAGGGGTACACGATAGGGACTGGTGAGGTCTGTGGTGAGCTGGAAAGAACACTCTGTATCCAAAGCTGCTCCTCAGCCCCGGCTGGTGGCTGCCCACTGGACGCTTGGACCCAGTGTTCACAGACCTCCAGCACGTGGAGAGAAGCCAGAGATCCAGATCTTTATGTGAAATTCCTGAACTCTACAATCCGGTGACTCAGCCTGCAATTCTTCAAAAACACTGCAGAGGAGCCCAAACAGGGAAAACACATACAGCAAACAAGCTGGTGCACCCAAAGCATGCCCGAGGGTCTGGTCGGGGCTACCCCTTTGCAACATCTGACCCGATTCCTCAGCTTACCAGCGAAGCAATGGGGTGTGACTCTCCCACAGCTGCCTGGCGGGGCAGTGAGATGTGAGGATGTCGAACAGAGTCAGGGTGACTGGCTGAGTCCCTTTGGGGGGTGTGGGGGGATGAAGTGGTGGACACAGGAGTGGAAAACCCAGAGGTGTTGGAACAACACTGGTCGTTGTGTTATGGGTAGGAAAGGGAGTGGGGTCTTAATCCTAACCCAAGTTCCCAGCCCCATGGGGCACCTGGGTGGCTCAGTCAGTTGGGCGTCCGACTCTCGGTTTCAGCTCAGGTCATGATTTCGAGGTGGTGAGATCAAGCCCCATGTCAGGCTCTGTGCACAGTGGGGAGTTTGCTTCCCCTCTCCCTTGGCCCCTCCCCTGCTCACATGTGTGCTCTCTTGCACGTGCTCTCTCAAATAAATAAAAATAAAATCTTTAAAAAAACAAAGTTCCCAACCCCAAGTGATAGCATGCCTATGTCGTTTAGAGGATTAATTGTAATCCCTTAGTTTTGGTCCAAGACAATGAAGCCGTGGTTGAGGGACACTGAATATTCAGCACAATGGACAGAGGTGATTGCTCAAGGCTGAGCTCCAGGAAGGAAGGATGCTTACGACCTGACTCCCCCAGACCCATTCTTACTTCCTTTCTCAGATGGGAAGGAGAAAAAAAGCTTTCACGCAAAACTTGTTTTTGAGCTGTACAAGGACCTCCATTTCACTGCTTTATTATGTGTATGTGAAGGGATTTCTTTGGTAAGATTGAAAAAACAAATGTGGGTCTAAATTTTTAGACCCCAGGAGAGTTTTATGAATGCCACATTGCTGGACAACATAGGAGGTGAGCACGGATTTGTAGAGCCTGCCTAGCTCAAAAGGGGTAAAATTTGAAGACGTTCACATGTATATTTAGAAAGAAGTCCCTTTCTCTCTGATAACGTGTAACAATCCCTCCGCATTACACCTCAAACCATCATGGTAACCAGAGTTATTAAGAAGGACACAGCCTGCCATGGCCATGTCAAGGTCCTGCCCCATCTTCTTTATCATCTTTTAGCTCTATTTTATTTACCCTATTTTTCAGTCTACTGTGTTGCAGACGTTGAAGGAGAGGAGCCATCCGTGAAATATCTGGTGGGAGCGGTCCAGGCAGAGCCAGCAGCAGCTCTCGCTCTCTGTCCGTTCCTGTCAGTATGCTAGCCCTTTCCAATTCCACTAATAGTATCCATGCCCCTACAAGGAAAGCGGAAGCTAGATAGAGCCCACCCCACTAACATGAAGGAGCCCATCGTCTCCCACACAACCACCCCTGTACCGTTTTCCACACACCCTCTGATTCAGTATCAAGGAAGGCTGACACATCTTCCGCACTCCTAAAATTTTCACAACTTGGTATCTACTCACATGCTTTTCCACCTTTCCCCATCCCTGCCTTTGTCGGTCGTCTCTGGCGACTCTGGCCCGTGAGTCCACCACACCACCCGAGTCTGTGCCTGTGTGCGTGTCAGCAGTGCCCTCGACACCAGGACAGTCACTGGCCCCACTCCGTTCTGGCTCTCAGCTTCACACAGAAACACTCTTAGGGGAGTCCACTCCAAAATTCCTCTTTCTGACCACAGATTCCTATCCTGTCGTTTCAGCATCTTGGTCCTTCTGATATCACAAGTCCAGCCTCACCAGCTCTAGCCCTTGAAAATCTGAGCATTCAGTGAATCCTGGGTCAGTAATGCAGGTAGGTGTTTCTCCTGCAACCCCAGTGAGCCGCCCAATGCTCTCGGTGCCGCCCCCCCTCCCCTGCCAACAGTTGTAGCTCTTGGAGGAAATGGCTACCCTCCGTGGTGCTGCCGGAACCACAGACCAGTGCACTCTTGCTGAAAGATGACTTGGAAATACACATCAAGATCCTCAAACTGTGTACAACCTTTGACTGAGTTCCCTTCTAGGTTTTGGGACTAAAGAATTCATCAGACATGGGGTGCCTGGGGGGGGTCAGTCAGTTGAGTGTCCAACTCCTGATTTTGGCTCAGGTCATGCTCTCAGGGTCGTGGCATTGAGCCCTGCATCAGGTTCTGTGCTCAGCACAGAGTCTGCTTGAGATTCTCACTCTCCCTCTGCCCCTCCTTCTGCTCGTGCTCTCTCTCTCAAAAATTTAGGAAAGAAGACTTAATCAGACACATGTAGGAATATTTACGTACGGCAATGCTCATTTCCTGCTTCGCACGATTGAATGCATGCCTAATACAGTGCTTAGGGGTGCCAGCCAACGAGCCAGCCAGTCTGTGGCCGGAGCTTGTCCCTGTGCCCTGGGCGATGCGTGATCCTGGGCATGTTACCTCAGCTCTCAGAACCTACGTTTCCCCTCTACAACGAGGTCGTAGAGTACCGGTTTTGTAGGGCTGTTTCTCAGATTAAATGAGATGATCCATATACAGATACCAGCGCAGTCCCTGGCATACAGGGGAGGTCTGATACAGAAGCTCTCGTTTTGATTGTCCGCTTAGCATTGCTCTGCAAATGTCTTCTCTGTTCCCTGAACTCTGAGGAGGAGCATGAATCTAATCTTAGATCCACATATCCTCTCTGACCCTCTGTGTCTTTTTCTTACTGTCCATTTTATCTGTCCGTCCGTCCATCCATCCATCCATCCATCCATCCATCCATCCATGTAGGTGTCTAACTACGTAGCTCCCTAGCCATATGTCCCATTTCCGAGTACTCCCTAAGTAGCAGGCACTGCTTCAGTACTTTAAATAGGAAGTCACTCAATCTTCACAGAACTGTGAGGAAGTTGTGGTTAAGGCCCTGTACTGTTCCTCAGCTAGGCAACTTTCAGTGATTTTCCATTTATGTCTCTATCAATTGTCTCTGTCATCTATCTGTCATCTCTCCATCCTTCTATCTATTATATCTGTCAGTTCTCTCTATCATCTGTCATCTCTAATTCTCTATTTTTTCCCAACTTTGTCTCTCCGTTTACAACCTTCACCCTTTGGACACTTAAACATGTTATTAGCTGGGGGCGGGCTGAATTCTCCTCCCTCATTTCTTCAAGTACGTGATGGAAAACAAGTGGGGTGGGCAAACGTGTCCTCTGGATGCTAGTGGGTGTTTGCAGCAGAAGCAGAATGAGTGGGGAGCATGGGGGTGGGGAAAGCCTCTCCCCACATTCGCTCTTTTTCAAGTGCCCGCAGCGCATAATCACCAGAGCGTGTGCTCTGCCCCCCTTCAGATGGGAGCACGGAGGACGAGCTGCCTTGGGCGCCCTGACCTTCCAAGCCCATCCTGTGACAACTGGGACAGGAGGGCAGAGGTGGGAGGAGTAGTCTCTCAGGACGTGTTCAGTGCAAGTTCTAGAAATCAACTCACCTGACCTAACTCAAGACATTTTCTGATTTCCCTTTCGATTCCTTCTCCTCCCCGTTGGCTGTTGTTTAATTTCCACGTGTCTGTGACCTCTCCAGTTTATCTAGTTCCACACCCTCGTGGTCGGGGAAGACACCCGGTTGTGCTAGACGCTGTGTTCTGCAGATCACTGTACCGCAGCCTTGCCCACGTCGGGATTTGTTCAGGGGACAGAGTTCACGTTACGTGTTCTTGCGCACACATATACACACGCACGCACACGCGCACACGCACGCCAATGCAAAGGGACACAGGAGACGCTGGGAGGTGCTGGTACGTCTGTTGCCTGGAATGTGGTGATGGCGCTATGGGTGCTTGCCTGAGTCCAAACTCATCGGTACGCGCAGTCCTTTGTACGTCCGTCAACCTCCACAAAGCTGTTCTTTTAAAAATCCAGCTGAGGTTGGCTTAATGACAGCGTAGGAGCAGATAGTTGGAAGTGCAGGAACGGGGTGACTCGGTGGCCCAGGGTTGTCCTGACGCAGTTTCTCTGTCTTCCCATCCTGCTCCCTGCACTTCAGTGTCAGTCCTGCGTCTCGCTCCCCCTCACGGTGGCAGCAGAACAGCTCCTGGGGCTTTGGGCTGCTTTTTAAGGAAGACCTACAGAGGAGCACATATCAGTCCAAAGATATGCTTCCAGAAACTCTCTCAAAGGACTGAAGAAACACGCTTATGTGGTCTCAGAGTATCTCCCCACAAGACATTTGCCAATTACAGACGGACAAGAATTCCCTTTGCAGCGGAGACGTCTGGCCAACACCGCCTTAATCAGGCGGTGAAAGTTCACCCCACCAGCAGCAGGAGGAGCTGAGGGGCCGAGCTCCCAAGGCAGGATGCACCCAGAAGGACGTAACTGATACGACACCACCCTGATCTCTTCTGTGGCTTTCTACCCACATCTACTCCCGAGAAAGTGTCAGAGACAAACCCAAACTGAGAAGAAGCATGCTGGTCCTCTCACAGAAATGTCAAGGAAAATGTCAAGGTCATGAAAGATAAAGTAGAGACAATCTTCTAGTGGTAAAGGGCACTGAAGAGGCATCGAGTGGCGGCGTTTCTTTTGTTTTTGTTTTTTTTTTTTCAGTTTGTTTATTTTGTTGTGCCATAAAAGCCATTGTTGGGACAATTGGTGAAATTTTAAGAAGGTCTGTAGCTTAGATATTGGGACAGTGTCAACACTCATTTTACTAACTTGATAATCTCACTGCGGTCACATTCGAGATTGCCCTCGTTTTTAGGAAGACGCATGGAGGAATTTAGCGGTGAGGGGGCATAAAGTTTGTGACTTATTCTCAAACAGTTCAGAATAAGTATATGTGTGTCTGTGGAGAGGAGAGAGGTGGAGGTAGGATCAGGACGTCAAATGCAGACAATGTAAACATTTGGAGGATCTGAGTATTGGGGAATTATTTGGACAGTTTTCCTGGAAGTCTAATGTTATTGCGACGTAAAAAGTTAAAAAAGGAAGAACTTTTTTTCTCCCCAGAAGCTCCAGCAAATACCTTTTCTGCTCTGACCGGCTAGAACAATTGGGTCATTGGATTGTGGACAGGGACGCGGTACATTCGGGCTCCCAGTACCTATCTTCGGAAGGTAGGAGGAGGGAAGGAGGAAGGATAAGCTGCGACGTCAGTCTCTTGCCGTCCCCTCCGGGATGGGGATGGGTGAGCGTCCCCCACAGCATTGGGACACGTACAAGAACTGTGGCTGTTTAGCCAAAACCTGACTGACTCCTCAACAATAGACCCAAATAAACGTCGGATGGGAAACTGCAGCGTCCACCAAGGGAAGGGGCCTTCGTGTCCGCGTTTCTGAACTACGAAGAGGGATACAGGCTCAAGACAGACAGCGGGCTCCGTCACGGAAACGCGAAGAAAGCGGCACTTCTCGCACAGCTTAGCGTTTTGGAGGTTTTTTTGCACGAGATTAGGCTGCCTTCATTTATTTTTCCAGAACGGGTTAAGTGAGGAAGCGAGGGCTGGTGATTCTGTCCTCTGACTCTCCATCGGTCTCCAGGTAACCACCTCTGGGCTTCCAGCCGTGTCTGTCCTTCCCTCCGTCCCCGGCGAGCACCACCCCTCCACCTCCACGCTCTTTCCCAGCAAAGCCATTTACACCTTCCTGTCACTTTCCCCCCCTTCTCCTCTAGGGGAGAAATAACGGATGCCCGGAAACAAAGATGGGAGCAAACCGGGGTCTTCATGGTCCTGTTTCTTGCTCTCCCTCGACCCCTGTTGCAGGGCCTTCGTTTTATAACTGAGATGAGACAGCTCCCTTCCGCGGGGGTGGAAGGAAGGTACGGATGAGCCAGCCACGGACTCCTGGGGCTGGATCGTTCTCTGCGGCGGGCCGCCCCCTCTCCTGGAGGCCTGAAGCACCCCCAAGTCACGATGCCCCAAAGTGTCTCCGGGCATGGGCAAATGTCCCCAAGGAACAAAACCATGCTGGTGGAGCGCCTCTGGGCTCCAGGCCTCGTGAGCCGCAAGACGCACTGACGCCTGTCGCCGAGCCTGCTTCCCAGGGAGAGGGAGACGCTCGACAAGCAAGGACACCTGGACAGGTGCGTCGTGCAGGACAGAAGCAAGGACGCGGCGGGGGCCCTGAAGACGCGCAGACACTAAAGAGAACCCAGGCCGCAGGGGCAGAGAGGAAAGGGCTGTGGATCGAAATGGGGTACACGGGCCCCGAACACGCAGACCCAGGCTGGGGGACGCTCGAACAAACGCAGAGCCTGAGACAAGTGACAAAGAGGAGGCACAGAGACGGGAGGGAGGGCATCGTGTGCATCTCAGAGCAGAGGGTCTGCAGGGGGAAACTGAGGTGAAGCAGAGAAACGCTTCCCAGCAGGGAGCGTCCTCGTTCTGACCTCACAGGCCAGCTCATGCAAGCCTCACTCCCCCCTCCTTCCTTGGCACTGTCTCCCATCTTCCCCCTAATTGCTGACGCCCTCCCTCTCCCCTGCTCTTCCCGCCTCCTTTCTCCTCGGGAGCCATAAAAGCTGGTGTCGAGGAGCTGGGCCCCCAGAGAGCTGGGGAGAGCTGCCAACTCCGGTGAGGTGAGAGGAGGGGTGGGGGGGCAGGCGAGGGTGGGGGCACCCCGAGAAACGGGACATGCTGATGGGGAAAGCAGGGCAGGCACCGGGCCAGAAGGACGGCCAGGGGTCAGTGCCTCTGCGAGTCTTGGACCTTGCTCACTGGGGTGCCTGGGGTCTTGGGGGGCCATGTTTCACCGGTCCGGTGTCCTGTCGCGTACCTACTTCCTTCGGGGCTGTCCCTCAACCAATGCTCTCGTTTTCCTTAAATAAACGTGTTCCGAGGTGGAGCACCACGAGATCGGCCATAAACTCGGGGCTGTCCCTTTCACTTTTCTGCCACATGTTCAAGGCAGGAAGACACGGTACGGTGCCGTGCTCTCATGGTTCGTGAGAAGTCGGACCCAGGAAGACGAACACTGCATGATCTCACCTCTGGGTGGAATCTGGGAACAACAGCCGCTCGGGGGAAGAGATCGGAAGGGGGGTGCAGCCGAGGCGGGTTGGCCCGGGCCTGCAGGTGCAAGACCAGACGCGCTGGGGACGCCAGGGACAGCACGGTGACCGTAGTCGACACCGCCGTGCGGTATCTTTGCAAGCTGCCCAGAGAGAGTAGATCCTAAAACTCTTCCACACGAAGAGAAAACAGTTTCCGTAGCGAGACGAGGGCACGGGTCATCACGCTGCTCGCCTCGAGTGGTGTCGGATGTCTGCGGCAGCTCAAGAAAACACGTCAGGACAGAGCTCATGGTAACAAAACAAACGAAAACCTAAAACAAACAACCAGTCGCGAGGCCGTATTTGACGGCGGCGGACAGGCCGGCTGCCCTGACGATGGCGGAGCTGTCTCGCGTGTGTGCCGCTGTCCGGGTTCGTGGGAGTCGTGCGCTCAGTGCGTGCGGTTCCCTCCCGTAGCAGCCGTAGGTCAGCGATGCTAAGAATGGACACGTGCACTTGTCGCCCTCTCTTGGCAGCATCCCGCAGCTCCAGGCGCCCACCCCTCTGGCCCTCAGATGGCTCCGTCTGTCCGTCTGGCCCTGCTTCTTGCCATCTTGCTCAGCCTGGCGGAGACTTCCGCCTCTGTACCTGTCCGCCAGGTGAGACCTCCCTGCGCCCTCCCCACCTGCGGCGTCCCCAGTCACTGACCTCCTAGAAGAGCTTTCTCACTCTCTTGGCTGAGCCAGGAGCCACGGGCTCTGGGGCGTCTTGACCCCGGGTGGGGGTCGGGGCGGGCGTTGGGTAGGACACATGACACAAGGGTCAGGAAGCAAAAATGTCCTAAGGATTGCCATGGCCCAGAGGTACAAAAAGATGCCTTCAGTGAGCTCCCGGTCATTCTAAGTTGTTCGGTCCCCAAGACTGGGCTCTGCCCCTAGGGTTTGTGCCAAGCCCTGGCTGATGCTGCTGGACCCAGGCCCACGGTCGGGGAGCCCCTGATTGGGAGCATGGGCTGTGGAGACCCTGCTGAATTTGGAATCCTGGTTCTGTGACTTTTTAGCTGCATGACTCCTGGCAAGTTGTCTAATTAATCTCTCTGTCCCTCCAAGTTCTTTGTAAAATCGCAGCACCGCCTCGCGGTTCACTGAGCTTCTCCATGCTGGGTGTACTCGCTGGCACATGACCTGATCCAGAGACCCCGGCGTGGCACTTCGCCACCCTGGGTTTGGGTTCCGCTACCGGCGTTGCTGCCAGGGTCCAAGTTTCTCGGAGCTTGCCGGGACCAGAGCCGGAGCTGGGCTGTCCCCCAGGGCCGGGACCCGGAGCGGGAGCTGGGCTGTGGGCGCGGAGCTGGTGCCAGGGTCGCTCGCCCGGAAGGCACCGGCGCCGGGTTTTGTGGTCTGTGTTGCTGTCTTGAAACCTTTCATAGTGTTTGAGCAAGGGGCATATCTTCATTTTGCTCTGGGCCCCCTTCAATTATGTAGCCAGTCCTGCTTAGCCATCTAGCAATGTAGCCTGTGTTTGAACCCGTGTGTGTGTGTGTGTGTGCGCGCGCGTGTGTGTGTGTGAGAGAGAGAGATTCGTAACGATATGTAGAAGGCTTGTAGACGTGGTTTTACAGCTCTCTCTTCATTCCGAGCTGCTGCGTTTTAGGGAGGCTTCACTTTCCTCACTGGTGAAATGTGGATTAAGCAAACCCACCTGCCATGCTCATGGCAAAGTGACCGCTGGCCCCCGTGAGCCCAGGCCTGTGGGATGCCTGCCACCCTTTCTGCCTGTCTGAGCCTTGATCTCTCCGTCTCTGTCCAGGGGCGAGGAGGCTGGACCCTCAACAGCGTGGGCTATCTCCTGGGTCCCGGTGAGTGAGCCCGCGCTGAGCGCTCTCCCTGCCTAGTGCCTACGGGCAGTGGGTGTGCGAGCCTGTGAAGACCCTCAGCTCACGGTCCCTGAAGTCCACGGGTTTTATTTCCAGACCCGTGTTGAGAGTTAGTCAAGGGGAGTGACGGGCGCGTGGGTCCCAGCTCGCCGCTTGCTTGGTGTGCCTGCCTTAGTTCCCTCATCCGTGACGATGGGTACGATGGTGCCCCCTGCTGCCCACAGGGGCTTAGAACAACTCCTGGTGCGCAGGGGTGCCCCTGACACTCAGCGGTTACTCTCCGCTCCCCCCGCCCCGCCCCGCTCTCATGCTCCTTCACCCCGGGCTCCCCGGTTCCCCGCGAGCACCTTCGCCGAGCATGTGTTGCCTACGTGGCTGCGTGCGTCAGGGACAATGGAAGCCGTATGTCCCTGTGATGCTCCAGGCGGGGACCACTCAGTGGTCCAAGGAAACCCAGGCTCCCGGCACCGCGGGGCAGAGCAGCAAGGACTTGAGGTTTGGGTCCAGACGTAGGTGGGTTTGGCTGAGCTCCTAGTGCTGCCGCTTAGCAGTGGGGTCACGGTGGGCGACTGACTCGACTTCTCCGAGCCACAGCCTCCTCGCTTGGCCGTGCGGATGCTCGAAGCTCGCTGTCCTACGGATTTGGTGGCAGTGCGCCGTGCAGGGAACAGTGTTACAGGACTGCTGGATTCCCTGTGTTACTGTTGCCATTTCATAGACCACGGGCCCTGTCTCTCCCTCCCCCCAGTGCCCCACCTTCCTCAGAGCGCAAACCACGGCGGGAAGGAGAGGACAGCTCTGGAGGTCCTAGACCTGTGGAAGGCCATTGGTGAGTGAGTGTGGGGTTCCTCTCCACACCCTCCCCCGCGGGCCCACTGCTGGCCTTGGAAACTGGTGGACGTGGGCTCCATTCCTCCCTCTGCCACTTGCTGGTCCGGGGCGCTGGGGGAAGGGCAGTTCCCGGCCACGGCCACGTGACATGTCTGAGATTCCTCCTCCTTCCCATCACATCTCAAGGGAAAGAATCACAGGTGTGTGGAGGTTCAGACACCCACCCGGGGGCAGGCACGCCGTGAATGCAGCATGTGACCTGCACCGAACCCCCCACTGTTGTCGCCTGCCAGGCAATCACGCGTATCTGGGGCCGGTTCCTCACCCTGGGCACCGGTGCCCATCACTCTGCTGTGGGCCGTCCATGTGCGGGACGTTTAGCGCCATCCCTGACCTCCACCCCCTTGGTGGCCGTAGCACCTCCCAGTTGTGACAATGACAGATGTCCCTGCACGTTACCAAATATCTCCAGGGGGCGGGGGGAGGGCAAAATGACCCAGGATGAGAACCACTAAGTACCACGAATGCCAAGGAAATAAAGGAACCACAGCCACGTTGCGTGGTACAAAGCGCCAGACCGAATGGCGCGGAGTCGTAATGACTTCTGGCCTTGTTCCCAGGGCTCCCCTATTCCCGCCCTCAGCGGCCCTCCAAGAGGAGCCTGAGGGAGACCTTCGCCAGACCAGAGACTGCAGGTGAGCACGGGAAACGTGGAGGGAACAGGAGACAGGGACGGGGCGTGGAGCATCTGTTCATGCTCAGCCATGTTCTACTCCCGTTCTGAGCTAGGGTTTTCTTAGAACGCCGGGTCCCTTTGCACCAGCTGAAACCTTATTCTAGAATGTGCTGTTTTTAGACCTTTGCATGGCGAGATCCTTCACGTCCTCCAGAAATCATTTTAGCCAGCCCCTCCACCTTAGCGTCTCCCCCCGACTATTTGTCTGACATAAACCTACTTCTCTGTTCCTCTTGTCATCCCGTCTGATTTCCCTAGTGATGTTTGCCCGTATGTGCCTCTTTGCACCCTGTATTAGCTGCTTGTTCTCTGTCTTCTCCGAATAAAATCGAAGCTCCACGTGTGCAGGGACCCTCTCTGCCTCGCTCACTGCTTACGCACAAGCGATGATGCATCGTACGTGCTGGAAAATACTTGTGAAAGGCATGAATTAAACTCTCCAAGGGCAGGCTTCCCACTCAGCCATGACCTGAGTCTTCGCCTGCCTTCCCTCCTCCAGCTGGATCTTTACCCCAGTTCCATCTCCTTCAACCTGAAGCCTGTTTTTGGGAACGAACGCCATGCTTTCACTCCAGCTCTGCCAGCCCATCTGGAAGGCACTGGTCGGACATCCACCGGTGTCGGAGCTGACACACCTCCCTAGTTCACTGAGCCCCGCGCCAACCTTGGCTGCCCTCTGGCTCTTGAAAACACCCACCACCACCGCGTGTTGCGTGGGGTGGAAAAGGGCAATATGTGGGTAGATGCAAGGAAAGGAAGATTAGAGTGAGAAGGAAAGAGGGAGAGAGGACAGGGAGGGCCACTGGATTGTGACGAACCAAGCCGTCTTCCTCCCCCGTTTCATTCCCAGCCTGGACCCGTCTGGGTGGTGGCGGTGAGCTTAGCCCTTCAAAATTCGCCTCCTTCTCTCCCACAGATCTGGGCAAGCGCAGCGAGGAAGCCCCCAAGGAGGGAGATGCCCTGCGGTCCTAGACGTCTCCAAACCTCTGCTCTGTCTCCTCCTGAGCCCCTGTCTAGCTCCCTCCGCTGAGACCGAGATCATGAAATTAAGTCCCCACATCTCATGCAGAAAGTTCAGAGTGTTGGGAGAATTTTCTTGAAGTCGCCAGACGGCCTCAGGTTTCCCCAATTTGTCCTTGGAATAAGTGTAAAGCGTTGTTAACACACTCAAGAATTAATTCTGGAGCCGTTTAGGAGATGAGGGGTAATGAGGGAGTGTTTCCGTGGCCTGTGTGAAGTAACTGTGTTCTTTGGGAATCATCCCAATCGTAACACGAGCTGTTGACTAATATGGTGTGAACATCCCATTTGCCTCTGAGAGTCTGTGAAGTCTTGACTCAGAAAGATTCTGCCAAGTAGTAGGCTTGCCTTCCCTCCTTCCCCCACCCCAGCCGAGCGCCCTCCAGCCGGAAAAGGGGAGAGGTACTTGGAGCAGAGTGGAGAGAATAAAACATTTCTTTTCAAATAATCCATGGTTTCTCGTGTTAGCATGGGAATTCGTGGCGGGGGCCAAGTCGAGGCTCAGAGTGTCAGGTGTGCGGTTGGGAGACTATATCCTGTTGGGGGCAGTGGATCTCGGATTATCTCATGAGAAGGCCTAATCACATTTCCGGTTTCCGCCAGCTGTTCGTACCCGGATACCGGACCTACTCTCCGTCCATTAGTTCCTTCGTTTTAAAACTTTTACATATTTTGAAGCTATGTTTTGTCATCATATAAGTTTATAGGTTTTATAAATTTCTGGAGGAATCTTTTTATCATTACGAGATGCCTCCCTCTATCCCCTTTAATGCCTTTTGCTTTTGGACTGATCTGGGGGTCGCATGTCTGGTGCCTCGATGACTGTGGGTAGGAGGCTGGGTTCAGCTGGGGCAGCTGCCCCAGTGCCTGTATGGTAGTCAGGCATTAAGGCTCCGGCCTTAATATCTGGGACATTCATTGAGGCCAAGCTGCTGTAACAAAGAGCCCCCAATATGCCGTAGTGCAAAGATACACATTTATTCATGCGCTCACGGAACGGTCCAGAAGGAGGCAGTGTGGGGCTGGCAGGATGGCTCTGCTGCCTTTGGCCGTGAAGCTTCATCTCTGAGTCCGTTCGAGAGGGATGCTTCCCCGCCTCTGTGAGAAAGGAGGCCAGAGGGGCCACACCCGATTCTTCCAAAGAAAAGTCTGAAAGGCACAGGTGGTGTTTCTTCACACACCTATGCATGACTATGCGCATCACAGGGAGGCTGGGGACCATCGTCCGGAGCTGGGGCTACCGTCCCACTTAAGACACTAAATACTGCTGGAGATGGATGGCGGTGGGTAGTCAGTCACACGGAGTTGCCGTCGTCCTTCGGATTTGCCTCTTTCTCAGCAACACCACGTGGTGGGGACAGCTCACGCAGGACTCTGACGTTCCCGGATCTCCGGCCGTATGCGATCTAATATCAGAAATCTCATTTAAAGCCCTTAGCAACTTTAAATAGCAGAGTGGGAGGACAGAGGCGGCATCAAGCCTCAGGGACAAAAGAAGACCCAGGCCCTGCCTTTGAGGGTCTCACAAAGGGAGAAACCAGACAAATGAGTTGACAGATGCAGGGTGGGGACAAGCTTTGAGAGCAGGGGCACAGGGACCAGGACAAGGAGCCTCTGAGCAGCTTTGGGAGGGCAGAGACCACTTGGGATGCTGTAATCCTGGAAGGTGGTCAGAAGCAGTCACGTTCTGGGTGTGTGTCAAGGCAGAGCTGCTTGGACTCCCCAGCGGACTTGCGGTGGGATTTGAGAAAGCAGTCAAGGATGAATCCCTGCTTTCTGGTCTAAGCAAATGGAGGGATGGAGCTGCCCTTGAGGGTGATGGGAAGGGTGCACGGCAGGTTTTGGAGGAAGAGCAGGAGCTCGACGTGGGACACGGTAAGCCTGAGATGCTTACTGGTTATGCAGCTGGGGTGGGGGATGGGAGTTGGACGTGCGAAGCTGGAGCTCAGAGGAGGGGTGCAGAATGGGTATATGATTTGGAGCATTGTCAGTACTCAGATGGTGAATAGAGGAGAGAAGGGGTCTAAGCACAGAGCTCTGGGAATTCGATAGATTGCCGGTCCCCATGATGTTCAGAGACCAGGGAGAGAACAGGAAGTGGAGTGAGGTTAAAGAGGGCAGGGCACTGCCGTTATTGGGGGTGACAGACTCACGGGTATGGGTTCATGGAGTGTGGGGCAGAGGGTTGAGAGCGAGTCATGGGGCCAGGAGCACCAGCATGGCGTCAGCCAAGAATTACAATCACAATAATGTCAGAGGTGGGAGCTCAGCCCTGCAGGGAGGGAGGGTGAATGCCTGAAGGACACTCAGAGGAGGCTGGGGGTGAGGCAAACTCTCCTTGGAGGAGACATTTCAGGAGTTGGGAGGCAACGGGGGTATTGCAGTAGGGGATATCCAGTGTTGGGCTATGTCTGGGGCCTGGGGGCTGAGGCGTGGCTGGGGGTGGGGAGGGGGACAACTAGCTTTCTTTTGGAAACAGACAAAAACATAGGAATAGGATATTTTGAGATGCGTCCTTGTGGCCCCAAGGCAGATGATCAGTCTGAGAGCGCAGAGGTGAAGGAGGAAGGGTCGGGGTCTTGTCCGGGTGCTGGAATTTTACCCATCCTGGTGGGGGCTTGGAGCCCCACAGAGGGCTGGTCCTAATGTCGACTACATGGGGCTCATATCGCATGCAATATACTCATACTAGAAGAATCCCCATTGTTCGTCTTCAATCCGAATGTACTTGGATATCCCAAATGTGGCATGGGACATACTTCTGCCAAAAATTGTTTGTGGCTTCTCCGAAATTCACATTCACCTGGGCACCTGGAATTTTCACTTGCTGATGATCGAAACCCAGGACAGCTTCCTTC
Source organism: Ursus arctos (assembly GCF_023065955.2). Taxonomy (NCBI): domain Eukaryota; kingdom Metazoa; phylum Chordata; class Mammalia; order Carnivora; family Ursidae; genus Ursus; species Ursus arctos. The sequence goes on along the minus strand of NW_026622863.1, from coordinate 53,321,750 downwards.
CCAGAGTGCCATCGGTACCTGACTGTCCAGGATGCTGTTCACTGCCCCAGACCAGTTGTGGGGTCAGAGTCCCATCCCTAGACATCAGTCCTCACTCCTGCCCTCGGGCTTGGGAAGGAAAGGGCTGATGCCAGAGAGAAGACTCAGCTCTGCCCAACCTCTCAGCACAGCTCAGCAGTCTCCCTCCCGGGCTGGACGGCTAGGCCACCAAAGGCCACTCCCTGGACTGGTCTTGGCATCGGAGTCTATATGCAGAGTGAGGGGGAAGCTGGACCAGAGCCCTGGAGCTGCCCCCACACCTCCCCTGCAGGGAGTGGGGGAGGGGAGCAAGTCCCTATAGCCTTCCACGTGTCCTTATGATGAATGACTGAGTCCTAGTGAGCAGAGACAGTTGCCTGGGCCCAGAGATCAGGTGAGGGACACATGTGAGTAAGGGGAAGGCCATGGTCCCTCCTTCATGAAGTTTCCCAAACTGGTGTCTTAAAAATACTTAATTAGGTGGCACTTGGCTGGCTCAGTCAGTGAAGCATGTGATTCTTGATCTCGGGGTTGTGAGTTTGAGCCTCCCATTGGACGTAAAGAATACTTAAAAATAAAATCTTAAAAAAAAACTTAATTAAAAAAACCTTTAAATTGTGGCAAATACACGTAACATGCAATTTACCATCTTTTTTTTTTTTTTAAGATTTATTTATCTATTTTAGAGAGAGAGAGAGAGAACGCCAGCAGAGGGAGGGTCAGAGGGAGAGGGAGAAGCAGACCCGAGCTGAGTGCAGAGCCCGACTTGGGATGGACCCGGAGATCAGGACCTGAGCCGAAACCAAGTGTCAGATGCTTAACCAACTGAGCCACCCAGGCGGCCCTGAAATTTACCATCTAAAATGTGTGTAAGTGTCCAGTTAAGCGGCATGAAGGACATTCACACTGTGCAACCATCACCACTATCTGTAGAGCGCTTTCCATCTTGCAAAACGGAAGCGCCGCCCGCATTAGAGGACCACTCCCAGGACCCCGGCCCAGCCCCCGCACCGCGGTCCTGCTTCGGTCTTGAGTCACAGCATCGGTCCTCTCGGGTCTGCATCATCTCACTTAGCATCCCTGTCGTGGGTGTGGTCGGACTTTCTTCCTTTTAAGGCTAAATGCTCTTCCATATCTCCTGGGTGCTTAAGAAAAAAAATCTGTCGAAGCCCCACCCTAAACTAAGTAAATCAGACCCCATGATCCGAGGGTGGGGCCAGCCGCGGCGGTCTTGTTTGTTCTCGGTGTTTCTGGTCAACGCTGGCTGAGAACCGCAGGTGTGGCGAGTGCTTCCTTCCACTCTGGTTTCCAAGGGGGTTTAACTTGGAGGCCCCGATCTGAGGTTTTCCTTGGTAGGATTATAATGAAGGGAGCGTTAACCGTGGATTAGTCCGTCCCCGAGGGCGTTGGGGCTGGAACAGGTCAGCCTCTGGCTTCCTGGACTTGGCCAGGTTTATCAGCTGGAGCCAATACCCCTGTTCCGGGGTTTCGCAGCCTCGGCGCTCCGGACGTTCTGGTTGGGATCTTTCTTTCTGTGGGGCCGTCCTGCGCGTGACAGGGTGTGGAACAGCGTCCTGGTCTCTACGGACAAGACGGCAGGAGCACCCTCTCCCCAGCTGTGACAGCCAAGCATGCCCTAGACATTGTTGACTGTTCAAGCGGTACAAAATTACCCTGAACTGAGAAATTATCCTACCCTAAAGGATACTAACTCATGGGGCCCAATAAGGACACAGCTAATGCAAAAAATCAACAAAGCATAAAAAAGCTGGTTGGGACACCTGGGTGGCTCAGTCGGTTAGGCGGCCGATTCTCGATCTCAGCTCGGGTCTTGATCTCAGGGTCGTGAGTTCGGTTCCGTGCTGGGTGTGGAGCCTACTTGAAAATATAAAATAAATAAAATAAAATAAAATAAAATAAAATAAAATAAAATAATAAAATAAAAAAATAAAATAATAAAATAAAATAAAAATAAAATAAAATAAAATAAAAAAACAAAACAAACCAGATTCATGAAGGTTCTCAACTACGGCAAGTGCGCCCCCCAGGGGACAATTGGGCACGGGGTGTGGACATTCGGGTTGTCCAGGCGGGGGGCGGGGGGGGGGGGGGCTCCTGGCGTCGGGTGGGCGGAGCAGGGCTGCCGTTCGGCATCATGGGAGGCACGGCACAAACCTCACAAGGGACGATCGTGGGGCCCAAAGCCAGGCTGAGACGGCGCGGCTCAGGCCTCAGAGCCCGGGGGTGTGGTGCTGGCTGGTTCCGGACAGGCCTCTGAAGAACGTTGGAACCAAGCACGAGGGTCAGCCGTGCCTGCACAGGGCAGACAGAGCCTTCCAGACCGCGGAGCAAGACCGTGTGGGTCCCAGAGCAGAAGCGCGCCAGGCTTGCTCGGGCAGCTGCGAGGCAGCTGGGGAGGGGGCTGAGGAAGGGAGAGCGTCTGCAGGCGAGATGCTGAAGGCCACTGGGTGCTGGGAAAGGGCAAGACTTCTCCTCCACGTGCTCTGCAAACCGTGCTTCGGTTCCGAAGGGAGGAGTGAAATGTGCGCCTGGGGTCTCATTGCGCAGCCTGGGGCAGTGGGGAGCACAGCCCTCGAGGGCAGGAGGGCAGAGGGGCACCATTCTGGAAGCGGCTGCAAAGGTCTGGGTTCCAGAGAGATTAGAAGAGGCAGCAGTGAGGGACGAGTGGTCAGATTCGGAATCCCATGTGGTGGCCAGTCACCCATGCACTGGACTCAGGATGAAAGGAAAGAGTTTATGTGGCCAGAAAACCACCATCCCGCTCTCAAGGAGTCTGACGTTTGCAGGGTTTAGAGACTCCCTTCAGCCCCCCATGGACTGAAGCCAGAATCACCCAAAGCCGGGAGCCTTCCAGTTCATCTGAAATGTTACACAAGAAAGCTCACTATCTGAGTGGATTTATTATGATTTGATGGACACCGAGAGCTTCCAGAATTGTAACCAGTCACGCCCAACCCTTGATTAAAATTCACACAGTAACATGCAGACCCACCATGATAGCTTTTCAGAATTTATGAGATCTAATTCAGGGGGACAAGAAGGTCCACGGAGAAATCTCGTGTATCTCAAAACCACCGTCCCCACCAGGGAGAAAAGGAATTTGCAGAGCGTGTCTGCGAGCTTTTGTTTGCTTTCCGTTGCTTTTATAAAAGGGTAAATTGATGAATATCAAATCAGTGATTTCATCTAGTTTGAGCAAAGTTTTAAGGTATTAATCCCCAAATATTGAAAAATAGTAAAAATAAGTTTTAAAAAGTCACCAGTGTTCCTTATGTATCAATAATTAACTTTTCATTTCTCAGTACCTTGGATTGGATAATATGTTAGGGCTTTGCTTGAGCTCGATTATTTTTTTCCAAAGATTCTATTTTTTATTTTTAAGTTATCTCTATACCGAGTATGGGGCTCGAACTCACAACGTCAAGATCAGCAGTCGCATACGCCGCCGAATGAGCCACCCTGGGACCCTGCACTAGATTACATCACTGGTTGATACCACTCTTCACACGTTCTGGACTTCAGGAGTCAGACTTGCCTTCGGCATTTAGGAAAAGCTCGGCCTGCGAACTTGATAGATGTCGGACTTTTCTCTACTTGGAGGCAACCTCAGGTTTTCTAAATATGTTCTTCTCACGCTTTGCCTTGTCAGCTCATTTTAAATAAAATCTTGACCCAAAGTGCTTAAAACTTGCAGCCCTACGTTCCCTGACTCCTTTGAACACTTCAGGCACATGACAAATAATTCAGTAGACCAGGAAAACCAATATTGTTCCCAAGTAGCCTTATTTTAATAATTGGTTTTTTTTCTCGTGATGGAGTTTCAGTGGGAAATGCAATCCACGCCACCATCTTAAATGGTTCATTCCATGGCCTTAAACTAATCCTTGGACTGATGAGGTAACAGGAAGTCTGGGGTTTCTCTAACTGTATATAAACAGAGCTGTGTGTTTTGGCTCAAGGCTGTTGGAGAGCCCGTCTCAGAGGCGAGGAGGCTGGAGGCGTGAAGACGAGAACGAGGTAAGTTACGGGTGGGGACGGCGAAGGGTGCTTGGAACCTGGGTCGGATGGAGGTTGGTACCAGGAGGATTTGGGTCTATATTCACTACGCATTATCTCCCAGGTCTTGCGAAAGCAAGGATCTTCCCATACCCTATTATTAACTGTGAATCATCGTGGTGTGGTATGTGTGGTTTGTACTTGGAACCAGGGTTTTTCAATCTCAGATGGTATTTTTGGCCAGATAATTTTTTTGTTGTTTTGTTTGGGGGAGGGGAGTTGGGGGGCTGTCCTGTGCCTTGCAGGATGTTTAGCGGTATCCCCCCCACCCGCCTCTCCCATGCCGGGGTTATGACAACCAAAAATGTCTTCAGACGCTGCACAGGGTCCCGAGGTGCCAGGGGAGTAGGGCAAGTGACCCTTAGTTGAGAATCTCAGCTCTAAATGCTGGTCACTCCACTGGGTGAAGATGTGCCGGACATGCCCTCGGCACCCTCTTATTTTATCCTCAGACAATGTAAGAGGCAGATTTATCGTCCCCATGTCATGGAGAAGGGTTATGGCCGCCCAAGAGCTGATTGACTTGCCTAACAGCGAATTAAAGCTAAAACAACACTGAGCGGAAGCAGGCTTCCCCAATAACTGGAATAGGACAAAAGTCGACAGATTTTAGGCAAACGTGTTCGCTTTGAACTCTGTGTGGCACGTGCTTCCCCTGAGATTTCTAAACTTGCCATACTGTTGCTTAAAAACACATCGCTGGGTTTTTGCTATCCGCAGGGTAAAAATCAGACCTTTAAATAAGGACCTTTTTATCAACCTATTAGCCCAGCCAGGATTAAAGCCCTTTTCTCTACCCGGGTGCCACGTGGCTCTCAGTGGCCTGCCAAGTACCCCCAGTCTTCTATCCCTTCCTCAGGTTGACCCCTGATCTCTCACTAGAAGGAAAGTGTGGGTTGCATTTTTTAAAAAGATTTTATTCATTTATTTGACAGAGCAGAAGCAGGGGGAGCAGCAGGCAGAGGGAGGGGGAGAAGCAGCCTCCCCGGCTGAGCAGGGAGCCCGATCGCCCAACAAATGAGCCACCCAGACGCCCCACATAGCTGTTGTTCTTGGAACAAAATGGTTATCTGCAGAGTATCAGGGTGGCTCTTGCCTTTGGAAGCTGGGTTGAAAACCTCCTGAAAGCTCTTCTCTTAAAATCTTGCTTCTTTGAAAATTTCTAAGAGCACTGGATTTTAAATCCGTTTTCTGGGATGAGATTAAGTATTTAACCCATAGAGACCGAGAGCAGATTAATGGATTGCCAGGGGCTGGGGGTGGGCGGGGGAAGGGGCAGTGCCTGCTCCATGGGGACAGGTTTTCCTTTGAGGGGGGTGAATAGATTCTGGAACTAGACAGTGCTGAATGGTTGCATAGCATTGCAAATGTGAGTAGTGACCCAAAGTTGTGCGTTTTAAGAGTTAAAATGGTGAATGTTGTGTTATGTGTATCTTACCACCGTAAAAGTATCTGTTAACCCTGTTAGGATTCTCTGGAGTCCTCCCCTTCCTGGAACAAAGCAATACCCTGGGATCAACAAGGAAATGCGTTGGGGGACGGTCTCAGATTAATATTTCCAATGTTACTACACCACGTGAAATTCTCAGGTTGTAAATATTTTTCTGTATTCTGCAGAATTTTAGCTAATACAGTTTTGCCTGGTATGTTGTCCTGATGGAAAGCTATGAAGACTGACATTGTTAAAATGGATTTCAGGAGCTTTACACATAGTTATATTTAATTTATAGTAAAGGATGATATTGTCCCCACTTACAGATGAGAAAATTGAGCCCACCTCTATACATTTAGAGCTCAGAATCCAGGGGGCCATTCAGACATTTAAACCACCATTTACTATAAAGGTGGACATTGGAAAAATAATAGTGGGGGTTACTTTCCACAGTATTAAATACAGGACGAGTTGGGGATGGTGTCTAGTGTTGGGGCAAAGGGTTTGGAGGGGAGAGGGAGGTAAGAAGTTAAACTAATCTGGTTCATTCCTTTCCCCCCCAGACTTCTGAACAAACAGCGGGCCAGTTGCTGAGGAAAACCAGAGTAAATCCCTTTAGGGAGGTCATAATTAGGCACCAGCTTCCAGAGCATTTGCAGCGTCATGCTGGAAAATTCTCCGGTAAATATGGCTGCAGACCAGACATGTCCAGGGGGTCAGGAGAAACCCCGAGGCGGCCCCAGGTCACAGCTGCCGCGGTCTGTGCCATCGCGGGGAGCCCTCGCTGGGGGGCAGGACGGCAGCCGTGAGACATGGCACGTGAGCTTCAGGGCGTTCACCAGCTCGGAGAAGTCGGACCCCCTCGAGGACCTGAGGAGGCTGTCTGAGCTGTGCTACCTGTGGCTGAGGCCGGACCTCCACACCAAGGAGCAGATCCTGGACACGCTGGTGATGGAGCAGTTCATGATCTCCATGCCTCGGGAGCTCCAGGTCCTAGTCAAGGAAAGCGGTGTGCGGAGCTGCAAAGATTTGCGGGACCTGCTGAGAGGCAACCAGACCCCCAGGAAATGGGTGAGCAGGGCTCCCTGATGGGAACGGGGAAGGGGAGCCGGTGCGGGGGCTGCACGGTGCCCCTGGACTGGGAAGGACACAGGGTCGGTGGCTTTCGTGTGGGAGACGGTGTGCCCCTCAGGAGACCCTTGGCAACGTCTAGGGACATCTCTGGCTGCCACGACAGGGAGGAGAGGGGAGGTGACTAGCATCTGGGGTTTCAGGAGTCTGCGCGCTTTACCGTCATTCCCCCTGCCCGACCTCTCGTGGGGACAGTTGTGTAAGGGACATTCCAGAGGCTCCAGGAGAAAGGAGCCTGAAACCAGTCCAGTCCATTACATTACAGTTCTTGACCTCGCCAGAGACCCTCTCAAGGGCGGTCCTACTGGACTAGGGCAGCTACAATTTACAGAGAGGCGCGCCGAACACGTTGCCATGGTAACTAGAGTCCCGGGATGATGCTGAGGAAAGAAGGGGAGTGGGATGGTAGGCTTTCGGCTCCATTAGGGTCTCAGATCTACCAGTGACCCTGGGATGGACCATTCTTGGGGGCTTTCCTGGGCATCGTAGTGTTTAGTGGCATCCTTGATGTCAAGGGCAACCTCCCCCAGTTCTGAAAGTCAACAAAACGAAATCTCTGGTGGTTGCCAAATGTCCCTCCGATGGCGTCAAAATGGCTCGCAGGTAAGACTCTCCGACCAGGTAAGACCTTTTCCGTCGTGGTGGCGGGAGTGCGCCTGTATGCTTTGTAGAGGAAGCAAGGGTCAGAAGGATCTAGGAGGGGATGGGACCTGGGGCAGCACCAGTCATGGGGCGACGGCTCCTCTGGAGGTCGTTCTGTAAGCGGGCAGGAGAGGACACAGGTCCAACATGGCAGTCCTTTCCCTGAGCGCCCCGGCAGGTGACGAGATTCTCCCGCCGAGAATGGGAATTATAAGCTTCGACAACACTGTGGGAGAATAGCCTTGGGAACTCTAACGTGTCACTCTGGGATAGATCGAGGAATCCCGAAGGCGGGCTGAGTGAGATGTAAGCCAAACGCGGGAAGTGTCGCTTGGGCGCGGTGTTGGACTTCTCAGCGCGCCACGCGTCCCGTGCGGGGTCAGGAGGGGCGAGGCTGGCTTTAGGACGGCAGTTTGAGGGCTGAGTCCTAGCCGAGGCGCTGGGGGAAACGGGGAGGCGAGGTGTTGTGGTTGATTAGATATCGTGGCTAGGCCGGTGGTCGTCCAGCCCAAGAGGGTGGGCTAAGTCCACCTTCACCCCTAGGCTGCATCTGACTCCGGAGACGTTTCTCGTCGTCACAACTTGGGAGGTTGCCATTTTAAACAAGTAATGCCAACAGAGTGTGGGTGTGTGGTAGCTTCATACAGGGAGCTATGTTCTGGCTCTCTGAGTCTGATCTTGCTTGACTCTTGCCCCCCCAGACCATAGTCACCTTACAAGGACAGGAATTTCTTGTGCAAAATTCAGATGCTCAGATGGCCGAAGCTAAGGTCAGTGACACGGACCTGGTGACGGACTTGTCCAAGAAGCCCCGATTGCCTGTGAGTGAGACACGTCCAGAGGGCAGCCAGAAGGTCAGCGGAGAGCTGCAGAATTTGCCAGGAGTCAGTGAGCCATCGAGGGGGCCGGTGAGTGGGACGCCCTCCCCCATCTCTAGGGAGCGGTGGCAGAAGGTACGAGAAGACGTGGTGGCTGTGGCTAGTTGGGATAGCATCAGAGTACAGAACCGGACCCCTTTACCCCGGGGATTCCCATGGATGCATCAAGCCCGTAGACATTTCTGAGCCTCTGGGGAGAAAGAAAGCGTCTCAATGAAGTGCTAGGTAGTTTGCTACAGGCTAACGAACCGAGGGCTGATTTTTCCATAGCCGATTTCCTCACACATTCCATGAAATGACAGTTGGACAAAGGACACGTCTGGGAATAGCGTCAGTACCTTACATTCAGGGAGTGGTTCTCACCTGGGGTCATTTTGCCTCTGGAAGACATTTGCAAATGTCCGGAGACATTTGTGGTTGTCAGAATGGAGGTGGGGTTGGAGGGTGGACTTGACGTGCAGTGGCTGGAAACCAGGTCAGTCATCCCACGACGCACGGGACGGCCCCGCAGCAGGGAAGCATCCAGCCAAAATGTCGGTAGTGCTGAGCAGGGACCCGGGGACCTAGAGCCACCCTGCTTCCCGAGTCGCTGGGGAATCAAGCGTAAACGGTGGGTGGACGTGATTTAAAGGTTCGGTGGGTACTGACTGACGACGGGGAGTGATGAGTGGCCCAAAGGAAGTCTGGGCACATCACAACACGGTATGATTGAGAAAGTCGGGGTCTCAGATTAGGGAGATGGGCAGGACGCGGAAAGCAGAGACGAGAGCTTCCCACGCCCCAAGTTCGACACGTTGGTAACGCACTTGCCTGTCCATTGTCAGGGACAGAACGTTCTCCTGCTGGAGACCGTTCCTGGGAGAGGTGTGCAGGAGGGTCTGAGCCCCAAGGAGAACTTGAAGAAGAATCTGATGGAAGATCCGGAAGAGACGGCAATACTGAAATCCCAAGAGCCTCAGCTTCTAGAAGGTCCTGGTGAGCACGGAAACGGGGAATTCAGCGGAGTTAGTGGCTCTTCCTACGCTGGGAGGGGGCTGGGGATCGAGCACTGACATCTCCTGGGGGGAGAGAGCTCTGAAATGTCAAGCCTTCTCCGTCACTGACTTTCCAGTGTCCTACGTACAATCCCCAGGTTTGTTGGTTGATGGGAGGTTCTCAGCCCACAGCAGTGTTCGGTTCAGACGAGGCTGGTGTCACTGAAAATGCTCTTTCTCAAGTGTTGTGTGCTAACCGTTCTTTGGACAGATTCCATGAGGGCGAAGGGTGGGAAGAATCTCCAAGAAGCAACCGGTATTAGGAACGTGGATGTCGACACACCTTCCGCCCACGTTTCAGAGAGGCAGATTTCCACTTGCAGTGGGAACAGAACAGATTCTCAGAAGAAGAGTCCAAGAAATCCCAAAAGGAGAAAACTGGACAACACCTCCATTTCTGAAGAAGGGAGCCCGTATTTGGACAAAGGAGAATTCTCAGCTCAACCTGCATCCAATTCAGTCCGTCCTGTTGGGAAAGAAGCCCCAGGACAGACACCAACCGTGTGCAGCATATGCAAGAAAGGATTTCGTTATAAATCTCAGTTTTACATTCACTGGAGGACACACACGGGAGAGAGGCCTTTCAAATGCGAGGCCTGTTCTGGGGCTTTCCTGCAGCCTTCAGACCTCCAAGTCCACCAGCGAATCCACACAGGCGAGAAGCCCTACTCCTGCGAGCTCTGCCCCAAGACGTTCACCCACGACTCCACCCTGCGGAGTCACCGGAGGGTCCACACCAAGGAGAAGCCTTACCCGTGTGAAGACTGCGGGAGAGCTTTCAGCCACAAAGGCAACCTCAACGTCCACCGACGCACGCACTCGGGGTTAAGGCCCTACACGTGTCTCGAGTGTAACAGCAGCTTTCGTCAGCTGGGAACTTTTAAACGCCACCAGAAAACACATTCAAAGTGAGTGCCTGATGATTCCGCGATCAGGTCCGAGGCCCTTCTGCCCCAAGAAGGAAGTTAATGGTGATCTGTCACCGATTTTACAAAAACGCCACGGGACATCTTGAGCACTTAGGAGGTTTCTGGAACACAACAGATGTCCCGTAAAGGTTAATTGTGAGGCTCTTGGGATGACATCTTCCCTATTGGTGTTCATTTTCTGTTTGATTACGTCCCGTTGTTCCCTCGTAAGCTTTTTGGTTTATGTTGCTATTCTTGCCATGAAGGCAAGTCTCATTTTCAGTATTTCCTTATAAAATTGTGGCTGCGGATTGTCTCCCTGTTATCCTTTATTTCCTTGTAAAATAGGCTGATCCAAGGAGGGCAGCCAGATTACATAAACAGGAGATACCCAGTGACATTCGAATTTCAGATGAACACGTTTGAAGTACAAACACATCCTGAATTATTCATCAAATATCACTGAGCAATGTATTTTTATTTTTTTTTAAAGACTTTATTTATTTGAGAGAGAGCGCCCACCCACGAGTGAGGGGGAGGGGCGGAGGGAGAAGGAGGAGAAGCAGGCTCCCCGCGGAGCAGGACCGTGGGATCAGGACCTGAGCCGAAGGCAGACGCTTCACCGACTGAGCCACCCAGGCGCCCACAACTTTTTTAAAAAGACATTTTTTAGAGAAGGTTTAGATTCCCAACAAAACCGAGCACATTTGCTACAAGTGATGAGCCTACGCTGATGCTATTGTCCCCCAAAGCCCCGAGTTCGCGGTCACTCTGGTGCCTTCCCTGGGTTGAGACCGACGCACGTCGTGCACCCACGGTCTCGGTCTCACGCGCAGTAGTTTCACGGCCTAAAAATCCTTCGTGTGCCGCCTATTCCTCTCTGTCACCTGCATCCTGAGTACTTCGCTGCATTTGGTGACCTGTACTTGCCCACGCTGCCCAGAGACACCCAGAGCGGCTCCTTACCAGGTCACCTCCATTTGGCGACACGGGCGTCCCCGGAGGCTCGTTAAACCGCGGGTGGAGGGGCCCCCATGCGGGTTCTGATTTAGGGGCTCCCTGGTCGGGCCGGAGAATCCGCACTTCTAAGAAATTCCCAAGCGATCCGGATGTTTCCGGTCTCGGGAAATTGCGAGACACGCGGGCGCAGCTGGCAGGTCGGGCCCAGCAACCTTGCGAGCTGAGTCCGTCCCTCCCCACGGGGGCGGCCCGTTGACGAAAGTCCTGTCTCTGAGGAGGGTTTAAGGTCCTTGCCCGGGGCAGGCTCCCCGTGTGTAACCCGGTGCCTGTGTGCACTGGCTTTTCACGCAGACGTCAGGCTCTGGGCGGTCCTGGAGCTGAGGGGACGTGGGTCTCCGTCCCGGCCATTCAGTCTGACTTCCTTCACCAGCCCTAGAAAACGTGTCCATGACGCAAGCTGCTCGTGTATCCCCATCACGGACTCTCATCAATTCACGTCGCCCGAAGTCTCTTTACAGCCCCGTTTTCCGGTCTGGCTGCACGTTGGAACCATCTGGAGAGTTAAAAACCTCCGGCCTGTGGGGCCACACCCGGAGAGAAGGATTTGGCTGGTCTGGGCTGTGGCCCGGGTTTGGGGGTTTTCAAGGCTCCCCGGGTAATCCTAATGTATGGCTGACACGAAAAGGACGAACGTTGCTGTGTGTTCCGAGAGTTCGGCTTCTCCCGCCCCCGCTGAGCTCTCCATGCCTCCAGGGTACGGTTAGGATTCGGGAGGAGGGCGAGTGGGTCCAGTTCGGTCAAGCATTCCTACCCTCTGGGGGTGGGTCTCCGCCAGCTGCGTCCACACAACTGTGATCCGTGCTAGGAACTAAATATCAGGCCCAAACCTACGGAGTCAGAAGCCTGGGGTGGGGTCCTGCACTCCATGGACAGGGGGATTCTAATGTATTCTGAGAGTTTCTAACTCCTGCCTTTCATTATTGGGTCTTAGACTGGCAGTCACCTGGGGAGTTTGGAGTTGTTTTTGAAATAACTATAGATTCACAGGAAATTGCAAAAACAGTACCGGGAGATCTCCTGTATCCTTCGTCCAGTCTATTAAAAAATGCACGAAGCCAATATACTTCAACATCTAGAGGGGACAGAACGGAGAACACAGGTGTGGAGACAGACGTGTTTTTCCTTGTTCCCCCTGTTCTCCTCTCAGCCCGTCCACTCGGGCCTTCTTCCCACAGCTCTCGGCTGAAAGAGCTCTTATCAGACTCAGTGATTTGGGTCTTGTCAGTAAAGTCACTCCTCAATCCTCGAAGTCAAACCCTGCATCCCACCCTCCCAAAACCCGGCGCTCCCTTGGCTTCCTCTTCTCTCACTGGCCTCTCCCCCTCCCTCTCTGCTGCACATCCCCTTTTCTCCCAGATTTCTAAATAGCGCATGCCTTTGTTACACGTTAAAAAAAATTAAAGGTGTTAGCATGAAAAAAATGTTTTAATTTTATTAAGATGTACACATTCACGATGGGGTAAGTATAAAATACGGGGACGATAAAAAAAATTTTTTAAAAAGCATACTTCCAATATGCAGATATATTAATTGTTAACATGCTGTATTTCTTTCCTTTTAATAATTAAATTTTATTTGAAGTCGCAGAATTATATTGACACTATTATAAATTGGTCCAGTTATGTTTCTCTTTAATTTATACTTATTTGTTAAACTACTTTTGTAAAAAAAAAAAAAGTATCCAAAACAAAAACAAAAACAAAAACTCTATCGTCTCTGAGAAACAGAATATTGACAATAACACACATCTACGTAGAGGCTCCCCTGAGAACACGTCTCTCAGCTTCTTCACCTGAGGAAACCACCATCACAAATCCTAGCTCATCATTACTTTACAAAATAATTTTATTAAAGATGTGTGCCTGCCTAAGAATATATCAGTTTTGCTTTTTTTTTTTTTTTTTTTTTTTTTAATGGAAGAATAACATATCGAAGCTAGTTGGCAAGACACAAACTCGCTGGGGGGGGTTATGACATTAAGGACTGAAGCAACCATCTTTAAATGTTGGAAAGTTAACAGAGTGAGATCTCCTGATGACAGATTATCTTGTGTCCATTGACATTAAAGAAAAACATTTCTTCCTTGAAGGGGTCCAAGGTCTGAGGAGTGGGTAAGAATCGGGAAAAGCCGGGCGGCAGCGTCCCTTTGCGGGTTGGTTCAGGATCTTCACGGTGCAAGGTGCCTGGTCCCTGCCGGTGACACCGGTATCCAACACATCTCGGTTCTTCTTATTTTGAACGTTTTAAAATATAAAATTGTCATTGTTGATTTTAGGGCCAATTTGTGTGCTTGTTATGACAATGACCAGGAGGTGGCAGCAGAGACCGTCTAACAGGTGGAGCTCGCGGCTCCCGTACCAACATTTAAAATCACTAGGGCTTCAACAGGGAAATGTTCTTCGGATCACCAAGGAATCAGTATGTCTTTAAAAAGAAATCTTTCTGCTGCTAGTGTGGGGCTAAATTTGAGCCTTCGTAGGGTATAGTTCACGGGGTCTGCAGTTGTTTTCCCTTACTAGAATTGTGTATTTAATTTCATGGTGATGGTGGAGGGAGGTGGGTGGAGGATGGGCTGGATGGGGGATGGGCATGAAGGATGGCGCCTGGGAAGAGCCCTGATTGTTGTATGGAGGTGATGAATCGCTAAATTCTACTCCTGAAACCAGTACTACACTGTATGTTAACTAACTGGAATTTAAATAAAAATTCGAAGAAAAAAAAATCTCATCATGAAATACTTTGTTACACAAATTGCTTTTTATTAACCCCAAGGTATGACACGGAGATAAAATTGTGATTACTAACAATGATCTTCTAATTAGATTAGTTGTTTTATTTATTTATGCATTTTATGAGACTGAAATTATTTTCATTTTACATGCGTTTAATTGTAACACATTCTAGGATAAACTCTAAGCTATTATCTTATTTCTCCTAATGTCAGAAAGAACTTTTTAAAAGATTTTATTTATTTATTTGAGAGCGAGAGAGACCATGAGTGGGGGGAGGGGCGGAGAAGCTGACTCCCCGATGCGGGGCTCTATCCCAGCACCCCCAGATCCTGAGGTCACAGCCTGAGCTGAAGGCAGATGCTTAACAACTGAGCCACCCAGGTGCCCTAGTTTCGCTTTTTTTTAAACAGAAAAATAACATGCCGAAGCTAGTCTTCTTGGATTTGCTTTTTTTTCATTCAACTTTGTTGCTAAAATACAGCCACGTTTTTAAGTATAACAGGAGCTTACCCATATTTTATTACTGCCTGATCTTCTATTCGTGGCACGTGAATATGTCACAATGCCGTCATCCTCTTGGAGGCTATCGGTGCTGCTGCCTGTTTCTTATATCCTTTTCTCTACCCATCACTCTCTCTCTCGTTTTCTTTTACAAAAATAGGATCACATTGTACATAAGATAGGGGGATGGAATTTTCAGACACTAATGTATAAATGGAAACCTGAATCCGTCCCCCTCCTCCCCATCCTCGGTCAGGCAGGTGCTCACTGCCTCAGGGGAAGCATGTATCGAGTGGAAATAAAACATTTTTCCAAGTCCTGCTGACCTTTCAAACCAGACAAGCTTAGACAATAGCTTCGGGTAATAGAATACACACAACATTTCTTCGAAATCCCATTTGCACTACCAGACTTCCCTGTGCTCCAAATAAAAGAGGGTCCTTCTGGATAGTGAAGAGGGGACTCGAGATGAGAAATCAGAATGGAAGAGAGTCAGGGGGCGAGAAAGGGATTGGGAGAGAAATGCCATCCGAAGAACACAGTTCCCTCAGAAAGGTTGCAAGGTCTCAAGTAGGAAAGGCAGCATGGTGCTTTCACAGCCATGGGATCATAGGAGGCCTCACGAGAGAATCCTGGGCACCAAATAAGTCCTGGAACCAACAGGAAGATTCCAGAAGGACTTCTCAGTGGCAATCTATGTCCACCAGTGGACATGGTAAGGTTGCCTCCACCCATCGGCATGTTGGCAAGACACAAACTGGCTGGGGGTGGGGGTTATGACATTAAGGACTGAAGCAACCAGCTTTATTTATTTTTTATAATAATTTTTTATTATGTTATGTTAGTCACCATACAGTACATCCCCAGTTTTTGATGCAGTGTTCCATGATTCATTGTTTGCATATAACACACAGTGCTCCATGCAATACGTGCCCTCCTTAATACTCATCCCCGTGGGCGCCTGGGTGGCACAGTGGTTAAGCGTCTGCCTTCGGCTCAGGGCGTGATCCCGGCGTTATGGGATCGAGCCCCACATCAGGTTCCGCTGGGAGCCTGCTTCTTCCTCTCCCACTCCCACTGCTTGTGTTCCCTCTCTCGCTGGCTGTCTCTATCTCTGTCAAATAAATAAATAAAATCTTAAAAAAAAAATGCCTAGCCCGTCCCTCACCCTCCTCCCCTCTGAAGCCCTCAGTTTGTTTCCCAGAGTCCACAGTCTCTCGTGGTTCATCCCCCTTCTGTTTACCCCCCCCCTTCTTGCCTTTCTTCTCCTACCGATTGAAGCAACCATCTTTAAATGTTGGAAGGTTAGCAAAGTGAGATCTCCTGATGAGAGATTATCTTCTGTCCATTGACATTAAAGAAAAACATTTCTTCCTCGAGGGGGTCCGAGGTCTGAGGAGTGGGTAAGAATCGGGAAAAGCCAGGCGGCAGCGTCCCTTTGCGGGTTGGTTCAGAATTTTCATGGTGCAAGGTGCCTGGTCCCAGCCCGTGACACCGGTATCCAACACATCTCGGTTCTTCTTATTTTGAACGTTTTAAAATATAAAATTGATTTTAGGACCAATTTGTATGCTTTTTATGACAATGACCAGGAGGTGGCAGCAGAGACCGTCTAACAGGTGGAGCTCGCGGCTCCCGTACCAACATTTAAAATCACCAGGGCTTCAACAGGGAAATGTTCTTCGGATCACCAACGAATGAGGATGTCTTAAAAAACAAATCTTTCTGCTGCTATTGTGGGGCTAAATTTGAGCCTTCGTAGGGTATAGTTCACGGGGTCTGCAGTTGTTTTCCCTTACTAGAATTGTGTATTTAATTTCATGGTGATGGTGGAGGGAGGTGGGTGGAGGATGGGCTGGATGGGGGATGGGCATGAAGGATGGCGCCTGGGAAGAGCCCTGATTGTTGTATGGAGGTGATGAATCGCTAAATTCTACTCCTGAAACCAATACTACACTGTGTGTTAACTAACTGGAATGTAAATAAAAATTCAAAGAAAAAAATTCTCATCGTGAAATACTTTGTTATACAAATTGCTTTTTATTAACCCCAATGTATGACACAGAGATAAAATTGTGATTACTAATAATAATCTTCTAATTAGATTATAACCTGTTTTATTTATTCATGAATTTTATGAGACCAAAATTATCTTCATTTTACTTACTTTTAATTGTAACATATTCTAGGATAAACTGCTAAGCTATTATCTTATTTCTCCTAATGTCAGAAAGAATTTTTTAAAAGATTTTATCTATTTGAGAGAGAGATAGCGCACACCCACACACATGGGGGGGGGGAGGAGCAGAGGGAGACGGAGAAGCAGGCTCCCCTCTGAGCAAGGAGCCTATGTGGGGCCAGATTCCAGGACCCTGAGATCATGACCTGAGCCAAAGACAGATGCTTAACCGACTTAGCCACCCAGGTGTCCCAAGCATCTGACTCTTCATTTCAGCTCAGGTCATAATCTCGGGGTTGTGGGATCCAGCCCCACATAAAGCTCTGTGCTCAGCATGGAGACTGCTTGTCCCTCTCCCTCTGCTCCTCCCCTGTTCATGCTCTCACTCTCTCTCAAATAAATTTTAAAAATCTTCAAAAATATATATTTTGGGGGGGATTGGGTGGCTAAGTCAGTTAAGCATCCGACTCTTGATTTTGGCTCAGGGTTGTGAGATCAGCTGTGCGCACAGCCTGCTTAAGTGTCTCTCTCCCTCTCCCTCCCTATATATCTGTGTATTTTTTTTAACAACTTTATTTAGGTATAATTGAGGTACAATAAAGTGCACATATTACTGGTTTATGATTTACTGTGTTTTGATGTCTGCATAGACCCATGAAGCCATATCGCAACCAGGAACACAATTTCCCTCCTCCCCACAAGTCGCCGCCCGAGCCTGTAAGGTCTCTCCCCTCGCCCTCGCCCCCCCCCCCGCCCCCACCCCCGCCCCCGGCCCACGTGGCCATTAGTCTGCTTTGCATCGGCAGGTTAGTTTACATCTTTGAGAAAAAAACCCAGGTTCCTTCACGTAGACGTGGTGTGTCCCACATTTGCATATTCGATACAGGTGCGTGCAGGGGTGTAACACAGGTGTGCAAATCCACGGATGCGCGCGCGAGACTAGACGGACTGCAAACGGGGTGCGGTGAGGAGGGAATGGCACGGGGAATGAGCAGGGAGGCCTGAGCTTTCTCCGCTTTTTTAAAGCTGCGACCTTTGGAAGCAGTAAAGATCCTTTTATTTTAGTTTAAAAGCTTTCGGTGACTGTGTAGTGAAAAAATGTGCAAATCTGTGTCTCAAAGTAGAGCCTGAGTGTGGCCCAGATCCAGCTGGGAACCTGGGGTGGGGGTCGGGGAGGGGGAAGCTGACTTGAAGGCGGCGAGAAAGCTTTGCCCTCCGGCCACGGAGAATAAGAAACCCCCCGGCAGCTCCCGTCCTCGGCAAACGGAGAGAAACAGAGAACAGCCTCAGCGTTCCCAGGTGCGAACTGCCTAACTTTCCTCTTGCTATTTCAAAGTTTTAATTCCCCCAATGCGTTCAAATGGATTTATTCCCAAAGCTCGCTTGCCTGTGGCCCAAGGGGTTTTCTCTTTGGCATCTCCACGCCGCCCTCCAGGCCCCCCCCCCCCCCAAATGAAGCTGTTTTTGCTGCCAGCCCCGGGATGGGCTGAGTGAGGGATCTTAATGACTCAGCGGGCAGGAGAGAGGAAGAACGCACTTTCCTGGCTCTCAGGGTCCCTGTGAGGGTTGTTAGGGCGGGTTTAATGAGCCCCAGAGCACGAGGCTCACTGTCTGCCCGTTGTGGTGCTAACCTGGCGTCAGAAAGTTCATTCTGAAGGTCTGGAAAACATTGTCGATTGCCAGCCCCCAGGGTGGCCTGTTTTCTTTCAATTGCTTATTTAAAATCATTGGCTTCTGATGAGGATAATATGCGTATGTTTATTGGCTACCTTAGAAAAATAGAGAAAGAGTAACGGAGAATAAGCCGCCCGTGATCCCACCACGTAGAGACAAGCAGTTTTAATATGTAGAGTGTATCCTTCTGATATGTTTCCTCTGCGTGTGTGTGTATAATAGACGTGTTGATAGATACATACGTCCATCATACACACATGCGTGTGCATATGCACTTGCACCTATATATGTGTGTATATATGAACTGTGTATGTAAGCAGGTGTCGTGATGGCCCGTCCGTAGCAGGTGGTAGAGAAAAGCAAACCGGTTGCTTTGCGGGGGTTCCTCCCGAAAGGAAACACAAGATGAGCACTGGTCTGAATGGGGAAGTGAAATGCTCATTGTTCATCGTTAGCGGTCAGTGAGGTCTGCACAGTGTCCAGGGAGGGACTTGGGGTCCGCGCGATACCTGGGTGTAGGGCCCGGGAGTGCACCCCAGACTCGGCCGTCATCTCGGGAGGGGTTAATGAGCCCCAATAACTCAGAGTGTGGGGGGATCTCCTTGTATGGGCTCAGGTATCAGAGGAAGGACTAAGGGGGAGGAGAAGCGGGGACCAGGGGAATTGAGGGGGTGGCCTGAGTCAGGACGGACGCCGTGCTTGCAGAACATGGAACAGTTGTGTGGGACATTCCTGGAAGCAGGTGACTCCTCAGGGGCACTGGAGATGAACCAAGGGCTGATCTCCATGTTCTCAGGAGAAGTTACGGGGAGGACATGGAACACTTGCTTCTGGGATGTGGGCTGCAGAGTGCCTTCCATACTAAGCAGATCGCTGGCGTGCAGCAATTAGACGCCCACCGTCCTCACCTGGTGAGCAAGCAGGCCTCCTTCCATCCTGGTGTCTTCCTTACTGCCATGGCCCGATCTTCCCGGTCACGGGGCTTGGAGACTCTGCAAGCCTCTGGCAGGCTTCCAGAACTTTGTCCCCCACCTGCCCCTTGGTGCCATCCCTAGGGCATTACAGGGGTGCAGTCTCAGGGCAGGCCAACCCCACCCTCTCCACAAGACCCCTTTGGGCCACCTAGATAGCCTTCAACTCATATGAGCACCTACCCACCATGTTCTAGACCCATGTGGACAGAGGGGAGACTGACAGGAATCAGATAGTTCCTGCCCGTGAAGACCTCACCGTCAGTCGAGTGGTGACAGACACACAAACACACCCGCTTTGGTTGTCGGGGACGGTCATGGCACTCTGTCCCATCTCGTTCGCTCTATGCTTGCCAGTTCCTGGTGCAGAGGCGGATCTCAGCTCCTTCTTCTTGCGTCTGGCAGGCAGGCGATGGCTTCCAACACGATGTGGCAGCAAGGACAACACATCGTCTTCCTTACTTGTATTGAAGGCCCAAGCCGGCCTCAGCTGTCCCATTGTCCTGAGGCCGCCATGTTGTGAGGAAGCCCCATCCAGCCCATGCCACGTGCACACAGCACAGAGAGACAGGTGGAGGCCAGCCCCAGCTGCTGCAGTCATCATGTGAGAGACCCCGAGCCAGAACCCCCTGGGGGATCCTCCCTGAATTCCTGACCCTCAAAAACCATGACAGATACTCAAATAACTGTTGTTGTTTTGAGTCACTGAGTTTGGGGTGACACGTGACTGAGTCACAGGTCACTGGAGCAGCGTCAGGTCTTCCCAGCCTGCATTGCCAGCCCCACCTTCTCCCTGCTCTGTCCTCAGACGGTTCCCCTGGGGTCTTCATCTGCACAGTCCCCCCAACATCCTCCTTCCTCTTCAGATCTGGTCTCTGGTTATCACGGGCCTCTCCTCTGTCCTGCCTCGAATTTACCCTCTGTCTTTCCCGTCTGCGAGAAGAACATGTGAAATGCATGAAAGGATACACATTCAAAATCCTGGTGCCTGGAAACTCATGCGCTTGAGGGGCTAAACACATCTTTGTAAGGATTTTCATGTTTGGGATTTGGGAGTGTGTTAAGCTGTTGATCTGAGAGTTGAGTGCGGGTTCAAATCCTGCCTCCCCCACCTAGTGGTTCAGTGACTTCGGGTCACAAAATATCATAAATAAATATAAATATTAATAAACATCATAAAATGGTGTTTTAGGGCTTTTTAAAGTTTTTACGAATCCTGTGTCCTCCCACCTGCTGGGGAGGCACAGACACGTCTGTTTGGTGGTCTTGTTGCTGGTTGTTCAAGGAGCTCATCCTGTGACCCTCACTCAGTGAACGGCTCCATTTGATTGAGATCATTGATCAGCTGGAAGAACGTTGTCAAATACAGCCTCAAAAACTCATAGATCCGTAAAAAAATTAAGCCACTTCATCAGCAGTTAAGCAAACAAATATAAGTAAACAAAAATCTTTAGAACATTTCCCACTGGGCTTTGGCTCTTGATTTAGCTCATTTGTGGTTTGCAGAAACAAGCGATACCATAAGGAATGTTGCCCTTTCTGATTTGCTGCGGGCGAATTTTTCTAAAATGCATCATTTGGACGTAGCATCCTGCAGAAGAGACATTAGAGGCTAATGGAAAAGTGCGGGCTTCCACGTCTGTCTGTCCTTCAAATTCTTCCCAGTCTTTTCTGTGTCGGGGGCTTTGCACAAACTGTATCCAATACACTCCCGCCCCAGATCACCACCCATTCAGACCGAACCCGGGACACCACGTTGGCGAGGTCTTCGCGGACAGCCCCAGCCTACAGCATCATCCCAACGCCCTCACTCTGCCACACGACCCTCTCTCATTTACCTTCTGCGCAGCGATGAGCAGTCGCTGAAGTCATACTATCATACCTTCCCACGCTAGAATGTAAACTCTTGAGAGCTAGCCATGGTGCACCCGCAAGCTGGACTCCTTCGTGCAGAGAGGACGGCTTGCTTCCGCGGCTCTGTCTTCAGGCTCTCAGCGCCCAGCAGGCAGAGAGTGTGACGAGGCTGAGAGGGCGTTTAGTGGTGTGGAGCAGTGTCGTCCAAGGTGGTAGCCACTAGCCGCGGAGCTATCTAAACGAGTTTAAGTGAAATAAAAGTCCGTTTCCCCTCTTGCATTGGTGTCCTTTCAAGCGTTCGGCCCCACATGTGACTGCCATGTTGGACAGCGCGGAGATGGACCTGTCACGCGTGTCATTGCAGAACATTCTGCTGGAAGGGGCTGGTTAGAGCATGCAATGCATATCCAGAGGGTCGGCTTCAAAGCCCAGTCCTGCCAATTACTAGTGCGTGATTTTGTGTTGACCTTACACTTTCTGGGTCTTAGTTTCCTCATCTCTAAGGTGGGGCCCATAATGGTTCCTGTCTTGCAGGAGTCACTGGATGCCAGGGCACTTAGAAGGGTGTTGGGTTTATAGCCAACGCCCTAAAAAGTATTAGCTACTCCTGTGATGTCTCCAATTCTACTTCTGCAGAAATCGAGGACCAAAAAGGAGAAATAATTTGTCCAAGTTCACAGAGCTGGGAGGTGGAAGTGCTGGGAATTGGTTCTACAGCTTTCTGATTCCACAATCTGGCTCGTGCCCATTACACATGGCAAGTCCTTCTGGGCAAGTCTCTTAAACTCACTGTTCCCTCACGTGTTCAGTGGGAGACAGGAGATGCCAGTGGACCCTCGTCCAGGACAGCTGTGCAGAAACTGAGCAGAGAGCTGGCCAGAGCCCAGCAAATGCGTTGATGATGCCGGGACCTAGCCATTGGGTTTGGGATTCTTCGGAGGTTGGAGGAAGGAAGCCAGACGGCCCTGGGGAAAACAGCAGAGATGTGGCCAAGCCGGTCACACCTGCTGGGGATGCGACCACCCATGTGGGTTCTGCTCCGTGGGAGTAATGGCCTCTGTCCCGGGGACACAGTGCTCATCCCTCCCACGGAGATCAAGCATTGGGGTTGCTCCAGGAACTGCATGGAAGGGTTGAGCTGTTTCCATTACTTTCTCTGTGGAGAGCTGGGGGCCTGCTGCTGCTCATTTAATTTTTAAATTGGGTTAGTTTTAATATGAGCAGTCGCTGTGCGTGTACTTTCTCTTGTAATACAGGAGTGCATTTGATATTTTAAGAGACTTTAATGTATTTTTCCACACTTCGAATGTTTTTTAGTTGGGATAAAATTTACCTAATATAGTCACATTTTTTAAAGATTCTATTTATTTATTTGAGAGAGAGAGAGTGAGCACGAGCAGGGGGAGAGGCAGAGAGGGAGGGAGAAGCAGGATCCCCGCTGAGCGGGGAGCCTGACACGGAGCTCGATCCCAGGACCCTGAGATCATGACCTGAGCCGAAGGCAGACGCTTAACCCTAACGTCGGTTATTTTAAATGTACAGTTCCGTGACATTTAGCACATTGACTGTGTCGCGCGACCGTCCCCTGTACCAACTTTGAGAACATTTTTCATTGCCCCCAAGGAGACCCCGTTGTCATTCAGCACTCCCTCCCCCCCCCCCCCCGCCCCGCCCCTGGGCACGACTACCATACTTTCTGTCTCTATGGATTTACCTATTCCGGATGTTTCTATAAGCGGAGCCACAGACCGTGTGGTTTCCTGTGCTGGCTGCTTGCACGGAGCACAGTGTTGTCAGGGTGCGTCCGTGTTGGAGCACATGTCAGCACTACCTTCGTAGTTACGTAAAGTCCCAGGCTACGGACAGACCACGTCTGCGTAGCCATTCGCCCATCGGTGGACGTTGTGTTGCTTCCACTTCTCGGCTCTTGCAATTGTGCTGCTCTGGACATCTGTGTGTGCTACGGACGCAGTGTGTCCTCCCCAAATTCCTGCCTTGAAATCCTAATCCCCCGTGGGATGGTGTTAGGAGGTGAGGACTTGGGGAGGCGACTAGGTCACAAGGGTGGGGCCCCCATGTGCGGGATCAGCGTGCTCGTAAGAGGAGCCCCGAGAGCTTGCACTCCCTCCCTCTGCTCCCTGCCAGGTGTGGACACGACAGGAAGACAGGTGCCTGCAAGCAGAGAAGGGCCCCTCCCCAGACTGCTGTCACCTCGATCTTGGACTCACAGTTTCCTCTATAATTATCATCTTACACTGGTTGTTGCAACTGATGAATGAGTATCAATACTTTATTATTAACGAAAGTCTGTGGTTACATTAGGGTTCAGTCCCTGCCGTACAGTGGATTTTGACAAATGCATGTCACATACCCATGACAGTGTAATACGGAAGACTTTCGCTGCCTTGAAAATCCCCTCTGCCCCGTCTATTTATAATAGGCTTTATTTTTATGATGAAAAATTTTAAAGTTTTGCTCATTAAACTTCATGGTTAATGAATATTTGAAGCCTTGGAGAAATGCTCAGTACACATTCTGCCTAGAGAACAAAGCACTTTAAATGCTTTATGCATGAAGTGATCACTGCTTAAGATACGCATGCCTAGGGGCGCCCGGGTGGGTCAGTCGGTTGAGTGTCCTGCTCTTGGTTTCAGCTCAGCTCATGATCTCAGGGTGGTGGGGTTGAGCTCCTATTGGGTTCCATGCTCAGCAGGGGCTGCTTGGGATTCTCTCTCCCTCTTCCCCTTCCCCCTGCTTGCAGTCTCTCTCTAAAATACATAAAATCTTTTTAAAAAGGTACGCACGCATATCACATATATCATGTATTAAATGTATGGGGCACCTGGGTGGCTCAGTCATTAAGCGTCTGCCTTCAGCTCAGGTCATGATCCTGGGGTCCTGGGATCGAGCCCCGCATCGGGCTCCCTGCGAAGCGGGAAGCCTGCTTCTCCCTCTCCCACTCTCCCTGCTTGTGTTCCCTCTCTCGCTGTGTCTCTGTCAAATAAATAACATCTTTAAAAAAATGTACGTATAATCATGATGTCCATATATTGTATTCTTGATATACATACAGAGAGACTATCTGCACCATTCCGTGTGCTTTATAGGTATATACACAACTAATCTTCCATCATGGATGAGGTTGAAAATGCCATTATCCCCATTTTATAGATGAGGAAGCTGAGGCACAAAGTGGTTGAGTAACATGTTCAGGGCACATAGGCAGTGAGTGGTAGGGACACGTAAATGCACAAGAATGTGAAAATAATATTTAGTTCTGGGCAGCAGGATGACAGGTGTTTTTCTCTGCTTGTGTTGTTGTTTTTGGAAACCTAACAATTTGTCCAGGACAGGGTTGGCACACTCTTCTGTCAAGAGTCCGATAGTGACTGTTTTCGGCTCTGTGGGTCAGATGGTCTGTGTCACAGCGGTTCAACTCCGCCGTGGAGCAGGAGGCAGGACACCAACGAATGGGCTGTGTTCCAATAAAACGCTCTTTGTGGCACCAGAATTCCACTTACCATGAAACACTATTCTTTTGTCTTCCCCCAGCCAACCATTTGAAAATGTAAGGACACACACAGCTCAAGGGCCCTACTATAACAGGAGACAGGCAGGATAGCCAGCATCACGCTAAGTGTTTCTTTAAGATAAACAAGCCATGCAGTGCGGGGAGAGCAGCTCCTGCAGGAGCTCGGCAGGGGGCAGGGGCGCGGGCCTGGGTGCCTGCCAGCTCCGGCCAGCGACACAGCATGCGTGGGCAGGGAGCTTGGCCCAGGGAGTCTGGGAGGACAGCCGGTGACCAGAGTCCCGTTTGTCTTGGAAGGAGAACGTCCACCCCGAATCCCGCCCCACTATGCGCAGAGGCGAGCTGTTTCTGAGGATGCCCCTGCTGATTCTGATTTTCCTGGGACTGGCGGCAGCCTGCATTCCCCGCGAAGGTGATGTCTGCACCCTCTCCCCATCTGCTCTTCCATTCTGCTTACGGTGGGCAGGCTCGCGTGGCTGCTCCAGACAGCCTCCCGAAGTCCAGCCAGACGGCTGCTGGCTGTAGGCACCCTCGTTTCCCTCTTCCCGGGTGGAGACGGTGGCGGGGGAGTGAGTCCTACAGCCGTACAGCCCTACCATAGCCCTGCCTTGGAGACAGGCTTGCGTCTGTTCCTGGTTTTGTCACGGGCTCTCTGTGACTTGGGCGGGGAGACATTGCTTGAACAAGCATCGGATGAATGGGTCTCATAAGCATCTCCAGTCCATGGGATTTCTGTGTGTCATCGATGTGGCCATGGGTGCATAGTGCCTGGGAGTTGACGTTATTATGGTCATGGAGTTGTAGCGAGACCCCAGATCTTTACAGTGTAAGGACACCACACGTTGGAAAGAGCACCTGAGTCTCATCACAAAACTGAGTTCCTATTGCCTCATTTGCTCCACAAGTATTCATTGAGTTCCTGGCTTGTTCCCTGTGCTTGATGCTGGGAATGCAGTGAATGAAAAAGACAGACATAGTCCCATTCACACAGAATTCTCATGTTACGCAAATAAGCACGTCCCAATGTGGCCATTGAGAGAAGGCCTGTCTGGATAAGTGACATTTGAGGGAAGATGCTGATGATGGGAGCTAGCCAGCCAGAGTTAGGCAGATGGTCCAGGTGGGGGGAATGGTACATGCAAAGGCCCTGGGGCAGGAAGGCATTGGGTCCCTTCACAGGTCTGCAAGAAGCCGGTATGTCTGTGCATGGTGGATAGGGAGAGGGGAATGGTGGGTGGGGACTGTTACAAATAAGAATGGAGAGGAGGCAGAAACTAGCACATAAGGGCTCCTGTGGGTCAGATTAGGATGTGGATATCGTAGCCAAAGGAAGTGATTACAAGGCTGTCAGAAAGGGAGTGTCATAATGAGGGGTGTGTGTGTGTGTGTGTGTGTGTGTGTGTGTGTGTGTGTTTAAATGATCTATCTTGGTCCTAATGAAGAATAGATTGGGCGGAACCAGGGTTAGAGAAAGAACTGAAGAAAGACTCCTATAATTTTTTTTCATTTCACTTCATTTTCTATTTTTTGCAGCTGGATGATTGAGGCTGCCCTTAACTGAGTCTTGGGAAAGTTCTGTAGAGCAATTGATTTTTTTTAAACTTTATTTTGAAGTAATTTTATTTTATTTTATTTTAAGATTTTATTTATTTATTTGACAGAGAGAGAGACAGCCAGCGAGAGAGGGAACACAAGCAGGGGGAGTGGGAGAGGAAGAAGCAGGCTCCCAGTGGAGGAGCCTGATGTGGGGCTCGATCCCAGAACGCTGGGATCATGCCCTGAGCCGAAGGCAGACGCTTAACGACTGCGCCACCCAGGAGCCCCTATTTTGAAGTAATTTTAGATATACAGAAAAGTCACAAAACCAGAGTTCCCAAATACCCTCCTCCCAGCCTCCCTTAATGTTACCATCTTACCCAGCCATCGCACAGCGATCATAGCCAGGACCTTAACACCATTACAAAACTACTACCTAAATTACAGACCCTACTCCAATTTCACTAGTTTCCCCACAAATGTCCCTTTTCTATTTGAGGATCAATGTGGGTCCAGGATCCCACATTGTGCTGCGTCTTCACATCTCACTCTTGCCATTAGTCCTTACAACTCATGGCTGAGTTGGCCAATCTTTCATGACCTTGACCCTTTCAAAGAAGAGCCCTGGTCAGCTATTCTGAAGAATGTCTCTCAGTCTGAGCTTATCTGAAGTTGTCTCACGATCACATTGAGGTCGTGCGTTTTGGGCAGGAACACCTCGGAAGGGGTGCTATGCCCTTCTCTGTGCATTTTGTCGAGGACATTGATGTGTCTCATTACACAAGATGTTTGTTAGTTTGTTTTTAAAGATTTTATTTATTTGACAGAGAGAGAGGCAGCGAGAGAGGGAACACAAGCAGGGGGAGTGGGAGAGGGAGACGCAGGCTCCCAGCGGAGCAGGGAGCCCGATGCAGGGCTCGATCCCACGACCCTGGGATCATGCCCTGAGCCGAAGGCAGAGTTTAATGACTGAGCCACCCAGGCGCCCCTCCTTACTCGAGACGTTAACCTGGATCATTAGGTTATGGTGGTGTCTGCCAGGGTTCTCCACAGTCCAGTAACTATTTCCCCTTTGTAATTAATGAATATCCTGGGGAGATAGTGGGAGACTGTGCAAATACCCTATTTGTCCTCAAACATTTGCCCACCAATGATAGCACCCACCAGCGGGTCTTGCCTGCCGAGATAATCACCGTCATGTTTGCTCCATGCTGATTCTCTTAGTCCTTCTACACGTATTAATTGGAATTCTTCTGTGAGGAAGAGTTGACACATGTGCTCTATTTATTCAAGTATTTACTTATATCACTGTGAATGCATGGATGTTCATTTTATTAACAAAAAATGACATTACTTTTCGATGGGTGGGAGGGCGATGACCACACATTCTCTTTGGGACGTGCTATGTTTGAAGAGCCTGTAAGAAGTTGAAGACATCCAGAGGTCGCAGGTTCCAAGAGAGCAGGGCTTGAGATGCCTTGTTAACTCTGTTCCAGCCCCTCTCCTCCCAGCCAGTCTCGCAAATGCCTATAGAGCAGGAACCGAGTCTGATTTATGTTTTCCCAGCACCAAGCATATGGCAGAGGCCGGTCTGTGCTAAACGAATGTCCGTTGGGTGAATGATGGGGGGATGATGGGTGGACCTGGGTAGACTTATGGACACACGCAGTGGGTGGGTTATCTGTCTCCTTGGTCATCACAGTGATCTAACGCTGAATTCTCTCCTTACTTCCTGCTCCTGTTGGAATCTGGATGGCCAACACTTCCGCTTCCAGCCGCCATTGAAGAAAAAAGTAAGAAGCGTGTAAAGCCCCAAGTTTGTACTCCCGTAGCTAGCTCCTCTCAGATTCCTTCCGATGTCAGGACCCCTCAGGGAATGTGGGGGGAAAGGTGGGACTCGGGTCCGGCACACAGGCTTTGTCTTGGGGGCAGGGAAGACCCGTAAGTACGAAAGACACGAATGTTCCATGAAGGAATAAAGAAATTAACTGAGGTGGATAACGTTAGCACTAATCCTACTCTCTCCCTTGCTTTTATTTTCCACGTCAATCCACTGACTCCTGGTTCTGTTGCCCTTCCAGTCAAATGTAAGTAAGCCCTACCTGCTCCCCCCTACCTAACTAGGCAGCCCTTCCACCCAGAGAAGGGGTGCGAGGAAGAGGCAAAAGTGTTGACCGCCACGTTCAACCAGGACAGATTCCCAGAGAGGCTCTCGGTCCCGACTCAGGCTCCAAACCCAGAATCTGCAGATCCCAGGGGACAAAGAGATGGCCTTCGGGGAGGTCAACAAACCTTTGCACTCCCGTGTAAAACTGAGAGGAGGGGGGGAAGAACTGGTGTGGTCTTCTGGGAACGTGCACTTTGTAGCTTCAATCAGACTTTCAGTAGTACGATCAGTGACCTTCTGCTGTAAAAAGTACAACTGCATTGGATTAGACTGCGTGTATTCATCTGGTGGGTTTTAGACGAGAAAAATACAGTGTGGACTGGATAAGCTTCCCTGTTTTCTGAGTATTAGCCTTCCTGGTCTGCAGCTGAGAAGTGATGACAATTGGTTGTTATGGAGACAGACCCTCCTTCTGCAAACCTTCCAAAACCCCCGTGGGGGAGGAGAATCTGGATGCCCCAGACAACTGGTATCCCTGGGGTTTTTTTGACTTTGGGGTAAATGTGTCTCCCAAGGGGCCCTCCAAAGGGTTCTTAGAATGGATCACAGCTTCTCAGTCTGGTTCCCTATCCTATCTGGGGACCTACGGGGTACAATGAGGTATGAAGGATGACTTGATTGATTTCATATTCTTTTCGAACCTTTATTGGGAAAATGATCCCCGCCGGCTGCCATCGGTCGTCTCCTTCCCGGGGCTTGCCCGTCAACAGTGCTGAAAGGTAAGACCTGGGTCCACCTGCCTCCCTTTGGTTTGATTGTGTCCGACGGGGATAATTTCTGCTGACCTTCAATGGGTCTTTCTTCTCCCGGCTGTCTACAGCCCAGCTTCTAGTCTAGAGACCTACAAAACTGAGTACTAGAGTATCTTGAAGAAAGCAAAATACTGCACCCCTTCCTCCCAGCTGAGAAGTGGAGATGACAATTGGTTGTTATGGAGACAGACCCTCCCAGCTAATCAATCAGTCAATCAGTCAATCAATCAATCCCAGTTGCCCAGAGATTGCGCACATGTTCGTGGTTTGCATATGACGGAAGGAAACCCATCGGGCCACGGAGCTAAATTCGAGTCCACCCGAAATCTCATAGCTGGACAGACTGATTTCCCCTCCGCCTTCTGAGCAGGATAGAAAAAGCCACATCATCACTATGTGCTCAGGATTCCCCACAGATGGTGCCTAGGGCGGCCCGGGCTACTGTACCAGAACACCAGAGCTGGGTGGCGGCAACAAGGCCACCTCTCACAGTTCGAGGTTGGAAGTCCGAAAGCAACGTGCCAGGGATTCGGCTCCTGGTGAGAGCGAGCGTGCTCTTCCCCAGCGAGACAGCCGCCTCCTGCTGTGTCCTCACAGGGTGGGGCGGGGAGCCCTTCCCTCCTGACCGCATCTAAACCTACTTACCTCGCAAAGGACCCCCCCACCTCCAGATACCATCACATGAGGGATTAGGGCTTCAACACATGAATGTGGGGGGAACACACACATTCGTTCGGTAACAGACGGCGATCTGGAACGAGTTCAGGGAAAACAGACCAGGGCTTCAGGACGGAGTCCGCAAGCTGGGGAGGCAGGAGGCTAAGTCAGGACGTGAGGTGGGGACCGGCAGAAGGGCCACCCGCTCTGCACCAGGCACCTCTGCGTTCAGAGCCCAGGCCTGCCCCTTCCTCGCCGGACCACCCTGGGGAAGTCACTTCACCCCTCCATGCCTGGTTCCTGAGGCTAAATGCAGTCGCAGACGCGAAGCACTTTCTAAGGCAGCCTAAGAAAACCATTGAACAGTTCTTCCTGCTCCTATCCACCCCTACACGCACACACACTCACACTCACACACACACACTCACTCACACACTCACACACACACACCCCTCTCTAAGAATGTAATTATTATGATTATTACTACTTATATTACTATTTTTTAAAGATTTTATTTATTTGAGAGAAAGAAAGAGAAAGCAGAAGTGGGAGGAGGGGTAGAGGCAGAGGGAGAAGCAGACTCCCTGCAGAGCTCGGAGCCCCAGGCAAGACTCGATCCCAGGACCCTGGGATCTTGACCTGAGCTGAAGGCAGACACTTACCCGGCTGAGCCACCCAGCTGCCCCCATGTTACTATTTCTAACATTTATAGGATGTTTACCTTGGGCCAGGAATTAGGCTAAGTTCCCCCGCCCCATAGGCATTCTCCTCCTTCCTTACTGCCACAGCTGCAAATGGACGTAATATCTGCATTTTTCAGGGGCATTGTCACTTCAGTGACCAGTCCAAGATCACCCAGTTAGTACAACGTATAGCCAGGATGTCACATGTAGCCCGATATTCCTGGAAAGTACGATCTGATTACTCTAAGTGATATGGAGGGTAGTTCTGTGAGCTACTCAAACACGACGTCTCCAGTAACAAACAGCAGAATTCCTCAGCACGGAGGAAACCCGACCACAACCCCGCGGTGGGTATCAGCGTTCCCATTGTGTGGATGAGGACGTGGGGGGTTTACGGAGCACGTCAGACAGCTCTGAGCTTGAATCCCTGCACCCACTCATCAGCTACAGGGGGTCTCAAAAATCACGTGCTTTCTCTTGTGTGACCTTCACAGGCAACACGGGGACACTGATCTGAGAGGGTCGGTGTGAAGTCACTAGAGCTAACGCCTCGGCACGTCGTTCTAGAGTCAGGAGCGGGTCGTTCCCGCCTCTTCGTAGCACGGCTGAGCAACGGTCCGTGACCGCTCCCCAGCTCACTTAGTCTCCCTCCAACACCAAGCGCAGGGACGCCAGGGTCTCAGCCCCTAACTGCCCACACCCCTCACCGTGGACTCTACTCCCCAGCCTGTTCCCGACCCCCAGCATCTCATTTTATGTTTGGTTTTCTACCTGCGGCTCCATCTCCATGATCCCGCCGTTCTGCGCCCCGTCCGTGACCTTGGCCGCCACCATGCTGACTCTTCTGGATGGGCTGCTGTCAGGAATCCTCGGTAAATCCCTTGCCACGCTCGTGATGGCTTTGCACTGTGAACCTCGGTGGGAAGTCTGAGCACGAATTTCTGAGCATCTGCTCTGTGCCTGGACCAGCTGGATCTAGACACAGGCAGAGAACAGAGACAAATACACGGAAATGATATTCGAGACGAGGGATGCCTGGTAGTGAGGATGGGGGAAGGGGACAGAGGGGGTATTGAGGGAAACCCTAAATCATGCCTGAGGCACCAGAGCCGCACTTCCCAAAGAACAGAGGTTGTTAAATCTGTTGAGCTGGGGAAATGCATTCATTGGGACTATTTCTTTGTGTCATATTTGCGTACCGTGTGGTCTGTCTTCTTCCTCAGGTATGATGACCAGGTTGTCAACGGACGGTAAGTGGGAGGCCTGTATCCTTTCTGGTGTTTCTCTTCTCCCGTCTACAAGGTCAAGCAGACTTACAGAGGGAGTCACGTACTTCTTTATTTTAAAATGTGTTTTATTTATTCATGTATTGGGGAGAGCCATCCAGGCAGCATCCAGTCCCATTGTGTTGCTTTGAGCTTTAAGGTGATGGAAATTTTCTATTACCACATGGCAGGGCCGGAACCCTACCTGATAGTTATTATGCCGTAGATTTCTGACGTTATGAAAATAGTCTGTGCACGTGGGAGAAGTCGAGGGGACATAAAATCAGTATCAGAAATCTCCTCCTCATCCCATCCCAGGTCTGTCGCGTCTCTGGAGCATTCTTACCAGAAACATTCACACGCACATATGGCTACCGTCCACTTTTTGAGTTAAAAATGTTGTGCATTTCAGCAGAACTTGCCTCTTCCGTTCAAACACCTGCACAGTATTTCACTCACTCTCGTGTAATTTAACGAGTGTCCTGTTCACAGAACTTTGGTTTTCCTCTCATCTTTGCTTCGGATCTGCTCCCGTTCGTGTTTACGCTGCGGCTCGCGCTCCTTCCGTGTTCTTGCTCTTCTCACGTTTGCACTGACATGTTGAGATAAACTCCTACCAGGGAAATGGCTGGGTCAAAGGGCACAGGCATTGAAAATGTGGACAGAGATCGAACACGTTTACCCTCCCGCCAAGAGCCAACGAGAATGCTTATTCCCCATGTTTGGCAACACTGGGGATTCTGTAACTTCTTGAATTTCGATGCTGGGATGGCTGAAAAAACTGGGTTCCCATTTCGTACAAACAGGGAGACTGGACACGGGGAGGAGTTCCTGCCACGTTATAACGTGATGCTGGTCTCTACTGAGACTCTTTGTCTGAAGCCTGTTCTCCCCACTTTAGAGCAGGGGTAACAGACCAGCCAGCATTGTTCTGAGACTTTCTCTCTGCTCACCGGGGAATTGTGAGGGGAACGACCTCCCCCCCCACCCTGTGCGGGAGTTAAAGCTACATCTGGCCCCCCTGAGATCTCAGCCATCACCGAGATCTCACGCCCCCCTCCCAAGGGATGCATATGGCCTCAGACGCCGGGGCAGAGTGCGTGAGAGCCGGCCTTCCAGAAGCGGTTCGCCTGGAGCTCTAGCCCAGCTCCACTCCTCACCAGTCGAGTGGCCAGGGACAAGTCTGTCTTCCTCCCGCACACCAGAGCCAGTGCTTGTGATGTTAAGACAGAACATATGGAAAACCCGGTGCTAGGGAGCCGGCTAGAGCTGGCCAGACTCCGCCCAGCCCACAGTCCGCGGATCCCGGAGTCCAGAGCCCTCTTCACTGGTTCTGCCATCTGAAGAGAACGGCTCTCATCAGCCTGGGAGCAGAGCTCTCCTCTGTTGGTTCCCACGAGAAATCCGCTCCTGTCTGCAAGTAGTGAGCTCCAAGGAGGGCTAGGGAGGGAGCAGAGGTCACGGCCCTGAGTAGACTGCATTCTCCCGTCTCGGGGGCTGTTCCTCCCGCGCTGCCTGAGGCGAATCATTCAGTGCTCCCTAACTCCTACCCTCAGACAATCCCCCTCATCCATGCAGGGCAGCCCTCCTTGGATGGCAGCTGCACTTTCTAAAAATGTGCTTCTTGGTCCCCAAGCCAAGCGCCCGCTATAAAGCCAAAGATCAATGTAATAAAGCCTTTATTGGGCGTGACGACCTAACACCTAATACCGTCAACCCGAGTCATAGGCTCATGGGGCTGGAGATCATGTGACCCAGTACACAGATGGGGAAACTGAGGCCTAGAAGGAAGCAGAGCATCAGGGGCAAAGTGGCAACTAACAGAAGTTTCATTAAGCACCTTAAAAAAGTCAGTGTGTTTTCGGGGCTCTGCCTGCATTCTTTAATTCCCCTAAGAGAGGTTGATGCCATCATAATCTAAAGTGACCTGTTGGCCCGGGACATTCCCGGTGTTAGCATTAAAACTCTCTCTCCTGGGAACCCCTCGGTCCCGGGCAAGCCAGAATGGCTGGTCACCCCTTAGAATTCCATTTTCATGACGAGGACCTGGAGGCGCGGAGAAGTGGGGTACAGGTCAGAAAGCTAGTGTGTGGAGAGCTGGGATCTGGACAAGGGTCCAAATCTTGCAATGCTGCCTCCCTGTGCGCCATCCGGCCCCAGACATTCTTGTGCCATGGTCGTCCTATACCACAGTGCCCCCATGGCCGGGGGGGGGGGGCTCTCAAAGTCCTTCCAAAGCCCCAGGCTCCTTCCTATCCAGGACCCTGCCCACGCCGTTCCCTCTGCCTGGGATGCCTTCCTCTCCCCGCTTCCAGATGTCCTCCCACAGTTAACCCTACTCACGTTTCAGGTTTCAGACACAGCGACAGTGCCTCCGAGATGCCTTCCCTGGCCCCCCCACAAGGTCGGCAACCACGCACCCTGCAGGTTTACCCAAACACACTCACCCGGCTTGTGCCCCGCAGATGACCCTTGTCAGGCTTCTCTGGCTAGAGTCCCCGAGCTGGAGGACCTCGCCCGCTTTGCTGTCCTTGTGTCCTCACGCCTTGTACGTGGCCGACGCTCCGTCCAGACTTGTGGCAGAGACAGACTGACTGCACGATGGAGTCCGAGTCTTCGTCTCTAGTAGTCCTTTGCCTCTGCTCTCTTCCGGCCGCTCAGGCTTGCCCGTATCTAGGCTCCCAGTCTTAATGCCCTTTTCTCTCTCTACTCCGCGCCTCCATCGGGACCTGGCTGCCTGCATTCTCCCCTCCAGACAGGACAGAAGAAGAAAGTGAGTACCGTGTCCTTGAGATTACATTCTTGTAACCCTCTCTGGGCCTTGGAATTCCTTAAAATATCTGGGAAAGGGTTGGTCCAGACCCAGGCATTTAGACATTGGCCTGGGGGCAGGAGACTCCACTGGACGATCTCGGCTGCGGTGAACCATTGTCTCTGGGGGGGATGGGGTGGGAAGGGGAGCATCTCTCCTCTTCCTCTGAGACCAAGGTTTGTCCATCCTTTAAATCCATGGCCTAGGAAAAGGTCTGGGACACAGCTGGGCTACACAAACGCTTCTTAAAGGAAGCGAATGTCCTCGACAACGGCTAATGCCGGGGATCTGTTAAGGATTTGGAAGGAGAACAGCTACTCTGGCCCTTTATAGATGTTTGTTGGGCACCTGGGTGGCTCAGTCAGTTAAACGTCTGACTCTTGATCCAGGGTCATGAGTTCAAGCCCTGTGTAGGGCTCCACAGTGGGCGTGGAGCCTAGTTTATAAAAAAAAAAAAAAAAAAAAGAAGACGATATTTGTTGACCTCTGAGCCAGAGCAATGCCTCTCAGAGTCTTTATTTAAAATTAAGATCCCACCTCAGATCGACCTAAAGAATCGGGACATCTGGGGTGGAGCTCAAGGCTCCTTGTTTGAAACACGCTTCCCAGGGGGTGACCCTTCAACACACTAACGACACACGTGGACCCACCAACTTCAACTCAATAAGCGGACTGTTGAGGTGGGGCCCAGCGTAGTGTACGGGGGTGAAGTGGACAGATAAAGAAGTGGTGCCCTCCCCTCAATCTTCGGTCTCAAGTCCCACCTCTACGCTCCCCTGAGGTGCAGAGGCGGTGGTTCGCTGGCACCCACCTGTGCTGGGTCACTGCGTGGGCCTCCTCGACACCCTCGGTGCCTGTGAGTCTCCCTTCTTTCACTTATAAACCAAGGTACGACGTCCGTGTGATTTTAAGATGGCTTCCCTAGAACTGTGAGATAGGAAGTATTTAATAAAATAAAACTTTTTTAAAAAAAGTAAACACACAAGAAAAGTGGTGAAATCGGGGTACGTTCTATCGTCCGGGTATCGGTATCGTGCCAACGTCAGTGTACTGGTTCTGACAACGTACTATGGTTACGGAAGATGCCGCCGTTGGGAGAAGCTGAACGGCGCTCACCCAGGACCCCGCCGTACTATTTTTGCAATATTTTGTGAGTTTATAATTAGTATGCATCAGAAGTTGAAAGTCATTTAAGATTACTTAGTGAAGGAAAAACGGAGCGTCCTTGGGGCGGTGGTGATGTCATCTTACTCTCTTGCCTGCTCTCTTCCATACCGACTTCTGGATTTCGGCTTCTGCGGCACCCTCCAGTGACAAGTAAGTTCTTTCTCCTTTTTTAGGGGTCACGGGGATGTGTTTGGGTGCTATGAAGTGTAGGGAACAAGAAGAGAAGGGGATTTTTGAATCGTTCTCTTCGATTTAGGCCCAGGTTGAGAGAGACCCTCTGCTAAGGGAGGTCTCAATCTACTGCCCACTCCCCCCACCCCTGCAGGAGGCTCAGCATGAGCTGTAGGGTCCACCGGCCCCGCGAGGCTGCAGGGAAAACCGAGAGAGGGTGTCTGGGACTCGGGTGGGTCCGAGGCTGCAGGTATGACTGGGTATGTGAGCACATATGCATAGAAGTCCCCAGATTTTATCAGATTCGCAAAAGCCAACGACCACTGCCCCAGAATTCAAGGCTGTACTGAGGCATGTGTAAGGGATACAGCCTACTCTTTCCTGACCCTCGGGAGAGAAAGGAGATAAAAACGGGTCAAGGGGATCCTTTGCTGATAATCTTTCTAATCTCTGGGAGATGAATCCCCGAGGAAAATGGGTACCCGCGGCTTCTGGCCACCTGGATAAATGTGTCTCCAAAGGGGACAAGTGGAATAGAAGCAACCCATCCTGGCCTCCAGCACGTCCCACGAAATCTGGGGGATACCCTCCTTTCCCTCCTGTGGGAGGGTCTCTTTGGGAACCACCAGGGTGGGGTGAGCTAAGAAGGACCCATTAACGCCCTCCCGGTCCTCTCCTTCCTGTTTCTGTCGGTGCCCACTGACCCCTACTGGATGTTCACCTCCTTGCTGCCCGCATCTCAACAGTACTGAAAAGTAAGATTCTTATTTCATGTTGCCCCCCGCCCCTCCTGCTTTGTTCCCTTTCTTATCTCTGCTAAAGGGTCCATTCCTAGCCCTGGATCATCTCAGAGAAATTTCTTTAAAACCCAGGGACCTGAAAAAATAGCTGTACTACTTTGACTTTCAAACAGGTGGGGTGTCCTGCGGGAACCAACCCCCCTCCTCAGATCAGGGATATGGCAATGATATGGTGGTTTTGGTGATTATAATAACTGGAATCCATTAAGAATTTTGCAAGTGCCAGGCACTGGAGACAGCATCACGCTCTATACTCTCCCACAACGTCTTCACAAAGTCGGCATTATTCATCCGAAGTCTACGGGGTGCCGACAACACGGGGACACTAATACAAGGAGAAGGACGGTGGCTGCCTTCCAAGCCTAACCCTGATCTGATGCAAGTCCCTTCGGCTTTTCGATTTCCCCTCTGACCCAGACAACGAGGCTTTGGATGGTCTCCCCTGTTCACTGCCAAGTCCTAACTGATCACCACGCCCCATCGGGGCTCTGCTCTCATGGGCTCCCGGTCTCCCCACCTTCTGATCTGTGATTTGTTTCCTCCTTACGGCCTCGTCTCTCATGACCCCTGGGACTCCACACTCTGGACTTCGTCTGCCCCCATGGCCTGGCCTCCCGGACACCTCTTCCCCCGGATGGGCGACATCAGAGATCCTAGGTCAGAATCTCGTGCGTGCTGTGGGGTTTTGGTGGGAAGCTTGTCTGGCGTGAATATTCTTGTACACTCAGTGTGCCGGGGCCACGCAGGGCAGCGGAGCCCCCGAAGATGAATCCGGCACGCTCGCACGTCTGCGTAAACCCGTAGTCTGTTGGGGGAGACGATGGTTATAAGGCAAGAGGGATCAGTGTCCCGTGGGAGGGGCAACGAGGACAGGTACCTGGAATCCAGCAGGGCTTCTCGGAGGAGGGGGAGCTCGTGCTGAGCTTGTCGGACTCGGGGACTCGAGGGCACCGTTGACGCTGCCTTTTCTGGTTCACTTTGTGCGCTGTCTTCCTTAGGTTTGCTGAGCCTCCAGGTGTTGAACGGTGAGTAGTGACTGTGCCGTCTGGCCCTTGTATTTGTCTTACCCCTGTGCGCAGAAACACTGAGCGCTTCGCTTCTTCTCTTAGTGTTGGAAGAGCCTTTAGAAATCACCGAACCTCACAGCCTCTCACCATTGTCACCACATCCTGAGTGGTTTAACGTTTTTGTCATTCATTCAACAAACGGTCATGAACACAAGCCCCTCTGAGCCCAGTCCGGTCCCAGGTGCCCGAGAGAGCAGGGAACCAGACAGGAATCGGTGCCTGCACGAACTTGCATTCGAGTGAGAGAGAAGGAAAACAAAATAAGTAAAGTCGGTGAAGCGTCTGCTGGATGTGGACGAGTCCGACGGACACGGTGGAGAGAAGGAGAGGCAAAGACAGCGTGGGAGAGGTCAACGGGCTTTTAGAGGGCGCTGAGGGAAAGTGACATTTTGGCAAAGACCTGAAGAGGTGAGGGAGCCAGGCTGACGGCCCAGCTGCGCCAAGGGCGCTCCAGGCACAGGGAACAGAATGTGCCAAGGCCACGAAGTAGGGAGAGCGCTTGGGGACCAAGGAGTCGAGCGAGGAGGCCACGGCATCCCCTCTGCTCCCCATCGGAGGCCCCCGGAGGCACTGCCTCCGTCCCCTTCATGCTTCCTTAATGATTTCCTCTCCTCCTTTTCACCTTTAGAAGAAACGAGTGGTTGCAAGGACGAAGGTATGTCGTGGGTCCGTCTGTACCTTTTCCTGCCTGGAGGACAGTGAGCTCCTTCAGCCCGGTTTATGACAAAGCCACAAGGCGAGAAGCCTCCAGGTAACCACGGGCAGAGCGCCGGTGCCCGCCGAGGTGTCCGTGTGAAGGGCAGCCAGAGCCCTGAGGCCACCCTGCTCCTCCGAGCTGCTCACTGGTACCAAGAACACCCAACACACCGAGGCAGGCGTGGGAACATTCCTGTTCCCCCTGGAAATGACACGTCAGTCCCGAGTGTCAGGGTTGCGTGGCCGAAAACCAAGAGAGAGGAAGCCAGGCGATAGAGAGGAAGCAAGCCTCCGGGTGGCTGAGACAGTAGCCGTAAACACTTAAAAAAAAGCTTACAGTTATTAAGTTCACAAAAACAGATGAAGAATTTCACCAGAGAATTATAGTTTGTTTAAAAAAAATAGTCACGTGGCAATTCCAAAATTGAAAATACATAACTGAAATGAGGAATTCAGTGGTTGGGCTTAACAGCAGAGAGCACGGTTAGGGAGCCAGAAAACGGGTCCGGAGGAATCACTCAAGGTGAAGCACAGTGGGTGGAAGAGTAGAAAATACAGAAGGAGGCACATGGGACGCAGGAGACCCGGGGAAAAGCCGAGACATGTGAAATGAGAATTTAAGAAGGAGAAGTGAGAGAAAATGAAACCAGAGTGACAGGTCAAGAGTTAATGGCTAGGAATTTTGCATATTGGTAAAAGTATCCCTCAAGCAACAGATTTTCAAAGTTCTGAGAGGGGCGCCTGGCGGGGCTCAGTCAGAAAGGCATGCAACTCCTGAT
Source organism: Ursus arctos (assembly GCF_023065955.2). Lineage (NCBI taxonomy): Eukaryota > Metazoa > Chordata > Mammalia > Carnivora > Ursidae > Ursus > Ursus arctos. Next base: position 53,282,618 of record NW_026622863.1, on the reverse strand, counting down.
CTCGGGGTCATGAGTTCGAGTCCCATGTTGGAGGCAGAGATTACTTAAAAAAAACAAAATCTTAAAAAAAAAAGTTCTGAGAACCCCAAGGGGAGTGAATATAAAGAAAACCACCTCTAGGAACAGTCACGAAATAGTTTAAAATCACCAAGAGAACATTTTTAACTCCTCCCTCCCACAAGAGATCTGTAAGAGAGAGACGAAGACAGAAAATTTGAAAGAAAAGTAAGGGGAATTCTGTCATCAGGAGTATATCCCTGAGCCGCCAACTAAAGGAAGCCAGCGTTACTATTGTGAGCCCAGACCCCGCTGTTGTCAGAGGGGCACTGAAATCGAGAAAGAGATTAATCCACCAGGAAAATACGCCAGTTCTCAATGTTTTCACACAGCGACTGGTTTTTACATAAAAGGAAAACAGGCCAAACGACAAGAAAAAATAGATGCATCCAACGGTCACAGGGGGGACTTCAACACCTCTCTCAACACCTGTCTCTCAACAGATGACAGGACAGGCAGATAAAACTCAACATGGAAGGTAAAAGAGCAACGCACAAACATGACATAATTGACACAGAAAGAACTCTGAACCCGACCCCGATGGAATGCATAGACTTTTCAAGTGAACGTGGGATTTTTTTTTCTTACCAAAATTGGCTGCACGTTGGTTCATAAAACAAGCCTCAGTCAACTTCAGATTGAAGACATTTATTTATTATTATTACTATTTTTTAAAAGATTTTATTTATTTATTTGACAGAGAGAGCACAAGCAGGGGGAGATGGAGGGGGAGAAGCAGGGAGCCCAACATGGGACTCGATCCCAGGACCCTGAGATCATGACCTGAGCTGAAACTGAGTTGGACACTTAACCAACTGAACCACCAAGGCACCCCAAAACTTCTTTTTTTTAAAGATTTTATTTATTTATTTGACACACAGAGAGAGAGAGAGATAGTCAGCGAGAGAGGGAACACAGCATGGGGAGCGGGAGAGGAAGAAGCAGGCTCCCAGCGGAGCAGGGAGCCTGATGTGGGGCTTGATCCCAGGACCCCGGGATCATGACCTGAGCCTGAAGGCAGATGCTTAACAACTGAGCCACCCAGGTGCCCCACCCCAAGACTTTTTTAAAAAAAGATTTTATTTCATTATTTGAGAGAGAGAGTGAGCATGAGTGGGGCGAGGGGCAGAGGGGGAGAGGGAGATGAGCACAGTGCCCAGTGGGATGAGGGGCTGGACACGGGACTCGATCCCAGGACCCTGAGATCATGACCTGAGCTGAAGTCAGACGCTTCACCGACTGAGCCACCCAGGTGTCCTGCCAAAGATTTGCTTAGAGAGAAATTTATGATCTCAAATGTGTATGTTAAGAGAAAGGAGGGAAGGAAGGTGAAAACGCAGAAAACCAATGATTTGAGTATCTAAAGCATTCTGAAAAAGAGAAAGAGGTTAAACCCAACTAGAATGAGGAAGTGATGAAAAGCCAATGAAAAAAAAGTACACTAGAAATCAACAGGCTAACAGCCAGTCCTCCGGAAAAGACTAATAAAAATGTAGCTCTCGTGCACTGCTGATAAGAAACAAACAAAAAATACAGGAGAAACAAATCACCAAAACCAGGAGGGAAGGGATCCCGCAGGTATTAAAAGAATAATAAAGAGGATAGTTTGAAAAACCTTATGCCAGTAAAATGGCAAGTGTAGACAAAACGGACAAAATCCTAAGAAAACTCAAATGACCAAAAGTGAAACAAAAGGAGGAATATCTGAATAATACTTCGTCAAAGATATTTAATCTGTAATCAAACTTCCCACACACACATTCCCAGGGTCAGATGGCGTTTACATAGACGTTACTGCGTACACGCACAATCATAAAACGCATATCGTAAAAATCTGAGGTTTTCTGTCTGTTACACTTTACTAAAATGTTTAGAATGGAAAGAGCAGGAAAGCAGGCTGGGGAGGTGCAAGGACATCTGCAGGCCACGTTCGGTCGGAGGCGGAGAGGCAATGTGGCCACACCGGGGTGTTAGGGCACAAGTGTGGAGCCGGAGGACGGCGGGTGAGGCTGGCGCCTGCGGTGCAGTGCACGGAGGGGGACCGGCAGCAGGAGACCAAAATGGCAATTCGAGGGGCAGGTGGACAGACGGTGTGGAGCTCGGGAAGGGCGGGATTTCTGGGAGGGCAGGGCAGGCCTTCAGTGTGCATCATTCCCACCGGGCTCTCCCAGAGAAGCTTTCCCTGGCCACCACCACCCCCAAGAAACCGCCAACCAAGCGGACCAGCTGGAACATGCTGAAATGCGCCTATATGATGGTCACCTTCTTGTTTGTGTCCTACAACAGAGGAGACTGGGTAAGAAGGAGCTGTTACCTAAGGGGGCAGGGAGGCGGGAGGGGGGCGGGCAGACCGAGAGGAGAAAGGGAGTGGAGGGAGCGAAGGGACTGCCAAGCAAGTGGAGGGGTAGGAGAGAAGATCCCCCTGTGTAAACAGAACCGCCCCTGCCTCCCTCACTCCCTGTCTCTCTCCACCACCCCCCTACACCCCCTGCCTCCATCCTGGAGCTTGGATAGGAGCCACTCCCTTCTGCACTAACACAGCGCCAGATGTTCCTAGGAAACACTACCATTCATTCAGTCAGTCTCTGGCTCTACCTCTCTCTCTCTCTCCATGTAAGGTAGGTTCTTAAGGACCAAGTCACTTGCCAAACAGCAAGCAGAGGTGTGGGGGTAGAGGTAAGGGGGCACAGGCGTGGATTATGACTTGCAAGAAATGGCCAGTAGTCATTCATTTCGTCCACATTCAAGTATTTATATATGCAGCAGGTCCCTTTGCTGGACGCTGGGGACTACAAGACCCCACAAGGTCCCTGGACCCACAGAGCTCACATGATAGAGGAAGGACAGACATGAAACTAGAGATGAGCTTCAGAAAAGGAAACAACTCAGGGGACCTCTCGTGGCATGTAGGGCAGTGGGCTGCTTCGCCCGAGAAGGCGGGCGGAGGTCGTAGAAGCGGCCTGCCTTGAGAATTGCAGGGATAGCCGTTGTGAGCGAAGGGAACGTGCAAGGCAAAGACCCTGAGGCCAAAACACACTATGTGCCTCAGGGACCTAAGGAAAATCTGCAGGAGTTGAGAGGGGCAGAGGGAGTCCAGATCCCAAAGGGGCCTCCTAGACCATGGCAAGAAGAAAGCTTTTATTCCAAGTGTGGTGGAGAGCCATCGCTAGATCTGATCTGAAGTACAAAAGGGTCGCTGTGGGTGCTGTGTGTGGACGGTGACGTGGCATCAGAGCTGGAGGGGAAGCAGAGAGACTGTGAGAAGGAGGCCCAAATGGCCTGGGCAGGATGCGTGGTGATGGGAGTGGATGCGAGGAGGACCTCCTAGCAGGTCTACAAGGAGAAGTGCTGGCAGACTGGCTGGGGGGGGGGGGCAAATGGGACCAATGAGATGAGCCTTGGTTGGGTTTGGGTCCTTGGTTAGACCAGTGGCTCTCCAGTGGGGGTAACCTTGCCACCCAGAGCACGCAGCAGCATCTGGAGATACTACTGGTGGTCATGCCTGGGGACGCGGAGCCACTGGCATTTGGTAGGTGGAGGCTGGGGATACTGAACACCCCGCCTCGCATAAGACAGCTCCAACCACAGTGATCTGGGTCCCAATGTCAGCAGTGATGAGGTTGAGAAACCCTATATTAGAGGATGTTTATGGGGACGGAGAGAATGTGGAAGGCGAGGCTGACAGATCAGCGGGCCCACGGGATGTCACAACGAGAGCAGAGGAGGAGAGAGGGGGGCAGGAAAGAAGGAAGGAGTGGGGAGAAAGGAAGGGAAGGAACTTGACCTGCCTCACCCCTACTGTGTCTTTCTGTTTCCGGTTCACTTCTTCGTCAACCTCCCAAGTGTTACTGCCACTACTGTACCACAGAAGTGGACAGCAGGTACGTCATGGCCGGGAAGGGCACGCTGTCCACTGCTGGGGTGGGACGGCGGGGGTCCCAGTTGCCTCGAGTTTGAGAAGGGTGGGTTAGGAAACTCCAGTGGTGGAATCTCAGAGTCGTACGTGCCAACGGTGACCTTTAGCTCCTTGACGGTGTTGGGCTACCCTTCCCCACCATGTGGCTACAAAACATTTTCATCAACCACTAGTCAACTCGGTGCGTCTCTGTGGAGGAGCCTGTTCTGGACGCGCCACGTAAATGGAACCACACACCATGTGGCCTTTGCGCCAGGCTTCGTTCACTGAGCATCGTGTTTTCAAGGTCGTCCAGGCGGTGGCAGGGGTCACTTCCTTGTTCTTTCTCACTCATGGCTGAGCAGCATTTCGTCGGATGCCCAGACCATGTTTTGTTTATCCATCCAACTGCTGAAGGGCCTCTGAGTTGTTTTCTCTGTTCGACTATTGTGAACGGTGCTGCTACGAACATCTGTGTTCATGTTTCTATTTGAACACTTGTTTTCAACGGTTCTTTCGGGTACATGCGGTGGAATTGCTGGGTCATACGGTAATTCTGTTTAACTTACTGAGGGACTACTCTGGGATGGAGCCTTGCTTAGTTAAAACAGTCAAATAGCGAATTTTATGTGATGCGGATTTTACCTCAACTTTAAAAAACTATGAAAAGTGGGGGAGGCTGGAGTTACCCTCAGGCTGTAGCTTGCAGACCCCTGCACCCCTCCCTGGGGGGGAGAAGTCCACCTGATCACTCCCGGGGACTCCAGTACACAGAGCAAACCTTACCTATTCACTCCCTGCCCCAATGCTGCGTGGCTCCAGCGTGCCAGGCTGGGGGTACTACTGGTGGAGCTGGGGGCCGCAGGGGGGCTGGAGGCATGGGGGGTGGGGTGACAGAGTATGGGGATGTTGGGGCTGGAGGCATGGAGGGGTGGAGGGTCGAAGGGGCCAGGGGCACTGAAGGGCCAGGGATGGAAGGGGCGGGGGGGGGGGCCCAGGGGATCTTGCAGGGGGAGGCTGGTGGAGGGGTCCCTGCAGTCACCAAGCACGCCCTCCAGGGGAAGGTAACTGGCAAGCAGGGGAGTGTCCTGAAAGGCCCAATGGTGAGGGGACATTCTGTGGGGACATAAGGAACTGGAGGGGTGCCCCCCCCCCCCACAGGTGGCCGTGGCCACAAGAACCTGTGGGAGGAGGAGGCACCTGCTGGGAGTGACAGGGAGGAGCCCCCTGCTCAGACCTGGGGACGGGCGTTCCACATGGTGGAACAGCCCAGTGAGTAGGACAAAGCGAGACACACCTCTATTTCTCTGCTTTCTTCCCTTCCTTAGGACCGACCCCTGCTGCTCTTTCTAGCGACCCTGCCTCGGCTCAGCTCAGCGGTCGCCAGTCCTTCACCTGCTCAGTAGTCTCACCTCCTGAGAAGCCTGTCTGCCCCAGACAGCCAGCTTGGAGGGTAACGAACTGGGGTCCTCTGAGGATGACACTTGCCTGCCCAGAGGCACTGCAGGAAGGCGTCCCTGAGGGTCCTGACAGGCCCAGGGCGAGTGAGCACCCACAGGGGTCTCCCCACAACTGCTCTCCCTGGCCTTTCTCAACCTCCCCCACTGTTTCTCTAATTAAACCTACACTAGTTGAAGCGGCTGAAGGCTCAGTTCTTCCATTTGTGGGGGGCAAGGGTGCCAGGAATCATATATACCAATGCTGGTGACAACCTATCAGGAGCTTCTGTTATGCTGCCCACTTTATAGGCGAAGAAACTACAGCCCAGAGGGACTGATGATTAGTCCAAGGTCACACAAATGGCAGCGCTGAGGTCTGACCCAGGTTTGACTCATTACAAAGTCTATTTTTTTTTTTTGTACAAACATTTAGGTCCCCTAACTGAGGAAACAGGGATCTGAAGATGTAGTGACCGCAAGACTAGGCCATGTCCCAGCTGTCCAGCCTGCGTGCTTCTTTGCCCACATTATATTTGAGGGTGCCCATGGTCCTGGTTGAGAGCTTGGGCTCTAACAAGGAGACAGGTTTCTTGAGTGTAAATTCCAGCTCCCCCCACTTACTGGATTGCAACTTTGGGGAAGTTTTTGTCATCAATGCCTCAATTTGTCATCTGTAAAATGGGGGTATTGACAGAGTAGAAGCCCTCCTATCATTATAATCAGGACCAGCCATTGGTTGGTTCATCAAAAAGTTCATTAAAATAGGCAGTTGAAGGGGCACCTGGATGGCTCAGTAGGTGAAGCGTCTGCCTTCGGCTCAGGTCATGATCCCGGGGTCCTGGGATCAAGTCCTGCATGGGGCTCCCTGCTCAGCGGGGAGCCTGCTTCTCCCTCTGCCTCCCGCTCTCCCTGCTTGTGCTCTCTCTCTCTCTGACAAATAAATACATAAAATCTTAAAAAAAACAAAACTAAACTGTCAAGGTCATGGAGAACAGGGAAAGTCTGAGAAACGGCTGCGGATCAGAGGAAGCTGGGGAGACCTGGCAACTCAATGCCACGTGGCTCCTAACGGCCCGGAAACAGAAAAGGACCTCGGAGGAGAGAGTGGGACCATGAAATGAGCTGGAACTCAGTTAATAGCATTGCTCCGACGTGAAAGGCTGGTTTTCACAAACGTGAGGCGGTCCTGAGAGATTGCTGGAGGGGCATGTTGGGCACCCTCCAACTGCAACTTTTCTCTAAACCTAAAATCATCGCCAAGTAAAACAGTTTGAAATGAAAATACCAATTCTTCAGTTGCACTTACTTTGATGAGCTCTGCGCTTCCTCAAAGCGGAAAACGATGGGGATGCACTTCAACGCTCGCTTCTGGTCCAAGCACTGGCCCTCACTTCGCCCTCCCCTCGGCTCCGCCCACGGACTAACCCCACACCTCCCTCTCCCGGCGCATGCGCCCCTACCTCCTCGCGGGGCTCCGCGCGTGACGTCAGTACGCAAGAGGCGGACCGCGAGGCCGAGCTGTTACCATGGTGACCGCGGGCCAGCTCCGCGAGGCCCACAGTGAGGGCCGAGGCCCCCACAACCGAGGCCCCCGAACGGGCCGGCCCCTGTGGCAGGACCTGGCAAACGGAGCCGAGGAAAGGAAGCAGGAACGCCTGCGTTGGAGACCTCTCTCACTTCAGGAGCCTCCCGTCTCCGTCCAGAAGTTTCTGGGCCTCTCTAGGCTGGCGGGCTACTGTTGCCCTGGAGACAGCGGGACGCCGGACGCCTGACGAATGAGGCGGGGCCAGGCTGGAAGAAGACTTCCGATTGGCTGAGACACCGCACCACCGGCTTTAAGCGACAGCTCGGGGGCGCACATGCGCGTGGAGTTGGCCCCGCGCTCCTTTTCGGCCGGTGATGTCCAGGGGTCCGCAAGCCGCGGTCGCCTGGCTGCTGTCGCGGGTCGCGCTGGTGGAGGGACGCGGAGTCTGAGCCGGCGAGGCGCTCCGGGCCTCGTTCCCGAGGCCAGATGTGTGGGCTCCGAAGGAGTGCCTCCGGAGGTGAGTGCCACCCGCGGTTCCCACGCCCGGGTTTCCGAATGGGATTCCCAAAGCTCCTGGTCGCAGCCCCCACTCCCCGCATGTGACGTCATAGTTCCCCACGGCGGGGAGAGGGCAAATCTGAAGAGGTCGTGCATTCTGAGCCCCCTCCTGGGGCGACCTACCCTGTAACACCTCCCCCAGCCCCCGCCACGGGAGGTTTGGGCCGGAACCCTTACATCCTCTGTGGGCCTCGGTTTCCCCTTTTGTGAAATGATCTCTGAAGTTCCTCTGCCCCTTACTAACTCTGAGACCCGGGCGAGGTGCAGACACTCTGTGCCTCAGTTTACCCGTGTAAATTGAGGATGATGATAGAATTTGAGTCTCTAATGGAACCTTAGGACCGTGCTCCGCACACAATGACCTCTCAAGTGTTAGTGTCTGATTGTCATCATAATCTTTTGTTTGGGGATTTGAACAAGGCCCTTCCTCACTCTGGAGTCTCAGTGTGTTGATCTGAGAAATGGACGTAGTGGGTTTTGTGAGCGCCAATCTTGCTTCTCAGCACACAGCCAGTGACTGTTCTCCCTGAGGGATGCTGTAGAGTTTAGTAATAAGACACTGGAATTGCGAAAATCTGCCCTTGTCATGTCCGCTGCTGGTTGACCCTGGTCAGTTCTCATCTTTGATGAGCTCAGAGTTTCCTCAGGTGGAAAATGATGGGGTGGACTTCCAGTTCTAGCTTCTGGTCTGAGCACGGCCCCTAACTTTGCTTGGGTCAGCTATCTTGTCCATCACTGCGCCATCTGGAAAGTAACCGGGGCTGCTTAGCTGACTTGAAGGTCGTTTCAGTTGCAATCAGATCTGGTGCCCCTGTCCTCAGCCCACCTTACCCTCCCTTTGTAGTATCGAGCATCTTTTTCTTCTTAGTTTCAGGTATGCCTTCATTGCGTATTAGTATTTTTTTTTTAAGATTCCATTTATTTATTTGACAGAGAGAGACAACCAGCGAGAGAGGGAACACAAGCAGGGGGAGTGGGAGAGGAAGAAGCAGGCTCCTAGCGGAGAAGCCCGATGTGGGGCTTGATCCCAGAACGCCGGGATCACGCCCTGAGCCGAAGGCAGACGCCTAACGACTGAGCCACCCAGGCGCCCCTAGTATTTGGTTTTTTAAATTGTCTAGCAAAATTGGGCCAACTCATGTTTCCCTCGTCCTGTCTCTGGAATCAGGGCCGAACGAGGTCAGTGCCCCACATGACGCCTGAGGCATAAAGTGCGGCAACTCTGAATCCTGTGGTCAGGTCATCGTTATTTATTTATTTATTTATTTTTTTCAGATCTTTTTCAGGCCTTCTCCGTGAAGGAGTAAGTTAATGCTTACTAATCCCTTTATATCAGGTTATATCTTTTTCATTGTATTTACTGTTAAGACTATCTTTATGGCAAGAAATGTGGGGTTTTCATTTGTGGCAGTACAATGACGTTTCATTTTAAAAATAAACTTTGCACAGGGGCGCTTGGCTGGCTCAGTGGGTGGAGCATGCCACTGTTGATATTGGGGTTCCGAGTTTGAGCCCCACGTTGGGTATAGAGATTACTTAGAAATAGAATCTTTAAAAAAAAAAAAAAGCCCAAAACTTTGTAGATTCGCTGGTTCTCAATCTTGGTCGTATCTCAGAGCCACTTGAGAGCTGTAAAAAAAATAATACGGCGCCAGGCTCCACCTCTGGAGATTCGTTCAAACTGTCGTGGTCATAACCCAGTGCATTGTGTTCTAAAACTCCCCAGAAGATTCTAATGTGTAGTACGATTGAGAAACACTGACTAGACCGTCTATAACGGTCTGTTGTGCTCTAACATTCGTTAATGTTTTCATTCCTGAATCCTAAAGAGGTCTTGGGCCCACTTTGGCTTTGGCATGCGGACTATTTTGAGCTGAAGGCAATGGAGACCCTGCAGGCTCAAGAGAAACTTTTGCCTCTCACATAACTAAGTACCTAGAAGACTCTAAATTGGGGGTCTTTCCAGAATTAGAGCTATTCCCAGAGATAAGGTTTATCTGAGTGGCCATCTATACGGCAGGGCAAACATCCACTCACCAAACCTGTGTTCTCACTGTCCTGCTCCCCTTTGGAGCCCCAGCCCCCAGCCCTATCCTTAGCGCAGGACCCATGGATTCCTCATCCTGCCTCCCTGTCTTGGACCCTCTCGTGCATGTGGGGAGCCTGTATGTGCAAAATTAAATTCAATATATTTTCTTCTGCTAATCTGTCTGGTGTCAGTTTAATTCTTAGACCACCCAGAGAAACCTTGGAAGGGTAGAGAATTTTTCCTCCCAAACAGTTGTTAGGTCACCCCTTGTCCTAAATGAACAGCCCAGGGAAGACTCCATTTCTTTGCTTCTTCCAGCGTGTAGAGACTGTTGTGTACATTCTTACACCCCCATCCGTATGTTGAATCCCTAATTGTTAGTATCTTGGTGTTCACAGGTGGGGTCTTTGGGAGGTGATGGGGTTTGGATGAGGTCTTTGTGGTGGAGCCCCTGGGATGGATTGGTGTCCTTCTAAAGGGATGAAGGAACCCGACCTTTCTCTCTCTCTCTGCGTCCGTTATTTTTCCTCCCAACAATATAGTTTGTAATAAAACTGTTACCATAAGTACAGTGCTTTCCTGACTTCTGTGGGTCCACTAGCCCCGTACTAGTGGGAACCTCTGATTTTGTAGCCAACTTGTGCAGAAGTGAAGATGGGCCAGGAGCCCTGGATCTTGTGGTTGGTGTCTGACGTGGGCACCATGTTGAACCCTAACCCTGTGAAGTCCAGCCCCAAATAATTCCCTCTAATGTTGTTATGACTTATTTCCTTCCTCCCCCACGAGATCTGGTCTAGAATTAGCTGGTGGTGTTCATCGGCGGCACTCCTGCTGAGGGTGGGCTGGGGAAGGTATTGAAAGAGCCTGCTTTCCCCCCCTCCCCACCTCCCACCTCACTTAGAAAACATGTCATTTAATAATGGTTGGACTGCTTAAGAAAACCCAAACTGACTACTGATCTGCACAACGCCCCTGCTTTATTAATGCTGATATGAGCTGCCATTTGGGGTGTTTCTTATGGACCAAGTGAAAAACTAAGACGTGGACCTCACTTTGCTCCCCAAGCAGCCAACTCAGAGGGGCAGAAAAGTGTGCCCTCCCCCTCTAGGTTCTTTGGTTGGTCTAATCATTAAATTGATAAAAGATTAACAGGAGGAAAACAAAAGTTTAATAATATATATATGTCCTGTGCACAAGGGAGAGACCCAGGAAAGCGGAGTAACTCTGGAATGGTGGGAGCCATCACCTTTAATAGAGCCACACAGGATGGTGGCAGTCAGTTATGGGAGGTGACCAGGAAAAGCACAGTGAGCAAGAGCAGGTCATTGTGCAGGTTTTCCATTTATCAGAAGTTCCTAGAGATTTAGAGTCCTCCCCCTCTTCAGGGAGACACCCTTACAAATGGAGATTTCCCTACATCACCTACAAAGGGTAACCGTGACTCAGTTTTATAGAGCTTGTCCTGTGTTTGCAGTTTCTTAAAAATAACCTGCTGAAAACAATCAACATGGGACGCCTGGGTGGCTCAGTCGGTGAAGCGTCTGCCTTTGCTCAGGTCCTGATTGGGATTGAGCCCCACGTCAGGCTCCTAGCACATTGGAGAGTCTGCTTCTCCCTCTCCCGCTGCCTCCCCTTGCCCCAGCGCATGCTTTCTTTCACTCTCTCAAGTAAATAAATAAAAAATTTTGGGGGGTAAGATTTTATTTATTTATTTATTTGACAGAGAGAGAGACAGCGAAAGAGGGAACACAAGCAGGGGGAGTGGGAGAGGAAGAAGCAGGCTTCCAGCGGAGCAGGGAGCCCGATGCAGGACTCCATCCCAGGACCTGGGATCATGACCTGAGCTGAAGGCAGACGCTTAACTGAGCCACCCAGGTGCCCCGGTAAATAAAAGTCTTTATTTATTTATTTAAAAAGATTTTATTTATTTATTTATTTGACAGAGAGAGAGACAGCCAGCGAGAGAGGGAACACAAGCGGGGGAGTGGGAGAGGAAGAAGCAGGCTCCCAGCAGAGGAGCCCGATGTGGGGCTTGATCCCAGACTGCTGGGATCACGCCCTGAGCCGAAGGCAGACGCTTAAGGACTGAGCCACCCAGGCGCCCCAGTAAATAAAAGTCTTTTAAAAAATGATACATATTATCTGTTTAATAGAATTTGTATCACTAATGATAGTTGCCATGTACTGAATATTCATTATGTGCCCAAGCGGGTAAGGCATTTATATTACTAAACCCTCGCTGTAACCCCACGGGCATAGTTTACCCTCGACAATCCCCATTTCACCGATAAGACAATCAAGCCCAGAGCAGGCTTTCTGAGTTGGGCAGGGCCACAAAACGAGGGTATAGCTCAGCACATCTGCTGAATGTCAGAACCTCCCGTTAGCCGTGTTGTTTGACTACCTCATATTATAATGATATTGTAGTGATTTATAATAACAGATATTTATTTGGTCCTTATCCCCATTTCTGGCACAGAGCTCCTAAAATCTTGGAATTCCTAAGAATTGATGAGTGATGAAGGTGCCTTTAACTAATATGTGAGGTGACTTTTGGAAAACACCTAGAGATGGGTCTCATTGCCAAGGGAACCACAAGTTCCATCCCCTGACCTCCGGGGCCGGGAGAGGGGCTGGAGGTTGAATCCAGCACCAATGGTCAGTGACTTCATCAGTCATGCCTATATAATGGAGCCGCCACAAGACCCCAAAATGATGGGCTTCTGAGAGCTTCCAGGTTGGTGAACGAGGGCAGATGTGGGGGGAGCGCCACACACCCTTTCTCCACACCTGGCCTTAAGCGTCTCTTCCATCTGGCTGTATTCGAGTTACCTGCTTGTATAATAAAGAGTAGTCTAGTAACTCACGTGTTTTTCTGAATTCTGTGAGCTGCTCTAGCAAATTAATTGAGCCTGAGGAGGGGGTCCTGGGACCCTCTGATTGAAGCTGGTCGGTCAGAAACGCAGGTGACAATCTGGATTGGTGTCGGAAGGGGGGGCAGTCTTATAGGACTGAGCCCTTCACCTGTGGGCCGTGATGCACTGTCTAGTAAATAGCGTCAGAACTGAGTTGAAGTGTAGGACCCCCCAGCTGGTGTCAGAGACTGCTAGTGGCAGTGAGCGCAGAACACCCCCAAACAACAGGCATTGTACTTGGAGTCAGAATCAGAACATGGAACCCCTTTCTAGATTCCTGGGGCCCCATCCCCCAAGAAAGGCCCCTTCTTTCTTTTGACTTGAGCAAGATCATGACAGAACGACCAAGGGTCTGTGCGGCACCCTCACAACATTTACCTCGGAATCACCTGGGGGCTCCATCCCAGAGACTGGGCGTCATTCGGCCCCAGCTGGTGCTGCTCCAATTTTTCTTTCTTTTAAGATTTCATCTATTTACTTGAGAGAGAGAGACAGAGAGACAGAGAGATCACGAGCAGGGGGAGGGGTGGAGGGAGAGGCAGACTCCCCACTGAGCAGGGAGCCCCATGCAGGGCTCTATCCCAGGACCCTGGGATCATGACCTGAGCCAAAGGCAGATGCTTTACTGACTGAGCCACCCAGGTGCCCAGTGCTGCTCCAGTTTTTAAAGAAATGGTAATTGCGTGATTGGACGGAGGTGTTAGCTCACAGTAGTGATGATCATTTTGCAATAGGAGTGTATCGAGTCACCACGCTGTGCACCTTAAGCTTACCCGGTATCATGTGTCGATTATATGTCAGTCAAACTGGAAAGGAGAACGAGCTCCTCAGGTGCTCAGTCCAGGTTGCGAGCCAGGGCGTCTTACTCCAAGAAGAACCTCCTCATTCATTCCTGTGGCTCAGAGTGCCCGCGCTGGGGCGAGGGTGTGGGAAGGGGGTGGGCAGACAAATGAATGGGCAACCATGAGTGTGGCAAGTGCTATGATGAGGAAAAGTCCAGGATCCCAAGGGACAACAGCAAGTAAGTACTTCCTTCACCCAAGCTGGGGGAGGGGAAGGCAGGGCCAGGGTTACCCCAGGAGGATTTCTGGGCAGAAGCACAGTGCAGTCTCAAGGAAGGGACAGATTGGGTGCAAGTGGGTAAAGGCGGTACCTCACTCTGCCCGTGGTCTGTCAACACCGGCTGCAAAGGAAGCTGAGAAGCGTAGCCTTGACGCAGGGGTCCATCACTATTGGGAGCGACCAGGAGAACGGAGGGTCAGATGCATCTAATTATAACTAAGCACCTCTGGTAATAAAAACAACTAAGTGCCATTTGCTGAGCACACACTGTGCAGCAGACTTCTGCCAAACAGGTGACATCTAGTATGTCCTTGAACCCTTCTGGCCCCCCAGAGAGATGCTTTGCCTGGTCTTATAAATGGCGCCTCTCTCTGACCCTCCCCTGCCATGTAGGAGGCACCACCCCCATGTGCACTTGTGAGGATTAAGGAAGTCACACCTGATGCTCCCAGCACCCAGTAGGACCTCAGCAGATGGGAGTCGCTTGCACTTGGAGGGGGGGGGCGGGGAGGGGGGAGAGAGCGCTCGCGAGCTGCCTGGCCCCGGGGGAATACTCGCGCGCCATCTAGTGGTTGAAGGGCACGCAGCCATGGTGCCACCTGGTGGCCACATCTCGCAATAACGGCCTCCTTTGTGATGGGCGTCACCCAGTTTACTGAGGGTCCAAATTGAACACAAAGCACAAAAAGTGGAAGAAGGGCAGATTCTCTCCCACTGACCCCTGGCACCGGAATTCACAACACAGGCTTTCCTGGGTCTCCAGCGTGCAGATGGCAGGCTGTGGGTCTTCTCAGACCCCATAAACACAGGAGCCATTTCGCCATAATACATCTGTTTATAGATACCCTATTGGTCTGGTTCTCTGGAGAACCTTAATATTCCAGTGGCTTTTTATTAAGTGCCTATTATGTGTCCCGTGCTTTACCTGCGCTATTGTCGTATCACTTTCCTTGCAACTGGAAGGATAGTGATTATTAGCTCAGCCTTAAAATCAATAGTTTGTGATAGCGAGCATGTAATAGGCACATGCTAGAGGTTTTGCTAAATGCAATAGATAAATGACTTCATTGAGTTTCTACACCGAGTCATTGAGGTGAATTCTGTTGTTACCCACGTTTCGCATAGGAGGAGGCAGGCACAGAGAGGTTGAGTGCCCTCCTCAAGGTCACACAGCTTTAGATGTGTATAAAATTGTATGTGCCTGGGAGACTCTAAGTGTCCGACTCTTGATTTTGGCTTGGGTCATGATCTCAGGGTTGTGAGTTCGAGCCCACGTCGGGCTCTGCGCTCAGTGTGAACTCAGTTTGAGATTCTCTCTCCCTCTCCCTCTGCTCCCCCCTTCCACTTGCGCTCTCTCTAAATAAATAAATAAAATCTTCAGAAGTTTTTTTTTTTTAAAGATTTTATTTATTTGTGAGAGAAAGAGAGCACAAGGTTGGGGGGTAGGGGCAGAGGGAGAAGCAGACTCTCGGCTGAGCAGGGAGCCCAATGCAGGGCTCGATCCCAGGACCCTGGGATCACGACCTGAGCCCAAGGCAGATGCTTAACCAACTGAGCCACCCAGGTGCCCCTAGAGTTGTTTGTGGTTTTTAAAAAAGATTTAATTAATTAATTAATTAATTTTAAAGAGAGAGAGTGAACAAGCACAAGGAAGGGCAGAGGGTAGGGAGAGGGACAAGCTGACTGTGTGCGGAGCACGGAGCCAGATGCAGGGCTTATCTCAGGACCCCGAGATCGTGACCTGAGCTGAAATCAAGAGTTGGACGCTCAAACGACTGAGCCATCCAGGCGCCCCAATAAATAAATTATTTAAAAATAAATAGAATAAAATAAAATTATTTTTTATGTTTCAGTATGTACATTGTCCATATGGTTCAAAAGTCAAATTTGTATAAAAAGTAGACAAAGGGCGGTTTCACTCACATCTCGTTCCCATGGATCCTCTGGAAGTAACCATTTCCATTTGTTTTTATCGTTTCTTTTCTGTGCTGCTTATCCAAAAGGCATGACACTGTTGACAGTCATTATTATTAATAAACACCCCGGATGCAAACACACAGAGGGGATGAGGGGACCTGACAATATCTACTCCCTCTTCCCACGTGTATCTTGTGATGACGTATTCCAGAATACGAAACACATTCGGGATAGGGGATTTTGCAAAGCCGTATCATATTAGTGGTGCAAAAATCAGGGCAGGGAATTCGCTGTAAACATGGAGAAATGTGAAGGACCCAAAGAACAAAGCACTGGGTGTTCCAATCTTTATAAATAATTAGACTTCACTCACCTGCGCAAATCAGGGGTCATCAAACTTTTACTGTGAGGGCTAGATGGTAAAAATTGTCAGCCTTGCCAGCCACACAGCCTCCATCACAATTACTGGACTCTGTCATTGTGCAAAAGCAGCCATAGATGACAGATAAACAATTTGGTCTGTGGACCACTGTTTATTGACCCCTTCCATAAACCGAACACCAGGGCAAGTAAATGGAGTTACCCTGATGGAATTGGGCACGAGGCATCTTCAGCTCTCACAGAAGCACGCGTCAGGTGGATTTGCTCCAAGGAAAATGAACTGCACGTAGAAAGGTAGATATTTGAAACAAAAAAATGGAGGATTCATCAATGTAAGAGCATCGGTGTGACCCCTGTGTCACCCCTTACCTGCTTACCTGTGTGACCCCTCCCAGCCACCTACCTGATGGCACTCCCGTTGACGAATATCTTTGCCTTTGATGAGGCACTGGCATAAAGACGGCCAATATTCACAAGGTGAAAGGAACCTTCTGGAAACTTTTCTCCATAATTTTAAACTTAACAGAGACATCTCCACTGGCATCGAGGAAAATTTCTTTTCCATAGGGTGCTGTGAAATGGATTGCCCAGAAATAAGGCAGGAGCTGTGGGTGTGAGGACTCATAAGGTGTAGGTCTAAGTTGGCCCTGTCCCATTTTTCTTAGTTCTTGATTCGATCTGTAATTAGGAGTGATCTTTTATTTTTTGTGGATTTTTATTTTACGTGGATTCTTTTTTTTTTTAAAGATTTTATTTTTTAAAGTGATCTCTACACCCAACGTGGGGCTTGAACTCACAGCCCTGAGATCAAGAGTTGATGCTCCACAGACTGAACCAGCCAGGCTCTCCCCCACCTTTTTAAAAAGATTTTATTTTTATGGATTATTTTTTTTTAATTTATAGTAAAATTGACATTTCTTTGCATCAAGAAGGATGAAGGGTGGGTGCTTGGCTGGCTCAGTCGGTTAACTGTCTGCCTTTGGCTCAGGCCGTGATCCTGGGGTCCTGGGATCCAGCCCCGAGTTGGGATCCCTGCTCAACAGGGATCTGCTTGTCCCTCTTCCTCTGCCCCTACCCACCCCTGCTCCTGTGCTCTCTCTCTCTCAAATAAAATCTTAAAAAAAGAAGAAGAAGAAGAAGGATGAAGGGTACAAAGATTTGGGAGGAGTGAAAGAAAACGTGGATACCAGGGAGAGTGCATTATAAAACTTGGATGCCTGGACACCAATGTGATAGATCCCCCAGCCTTCTCAACACTCTTTTCTCTTTCGTTGAAAGGGTGTCATTTGCAGGGCATGCGGTGCTGGTTAAATATCTCATCTCTGAAGTTAAAATTCAAATCCTACTTCCCCTGTTGAGAAAGCTGCTTCACTGGAATGTCTCAGTTTCTATGACAACCACTGCAGCACACCACTGGGCCTCTGTCCCATCTTTCAGCGTGCTGGACATAATTCAAAATCCGTCTCTCTCTCTCTCTCTGCTTGGCTAGCCCCATTTATCCGGCACTGAACACCAGCTAGACTAAATAGGAAGAGAGAATACCTCTTCCATAACATTTGTTGAAATACGTTACATGGCTAAGAATTCAGAAGGCCGGACACCTCGGTGTTCACCTGCACATCTTTCTTTTTAAAAGCTGCGTTTGAATCCAAGTCTGAGGCGTGGAAACAGCATGGGCACAGACCTCTCTCTGACAGGCAGGCAGGCACACATAAAAGAATGGAGAGTCAAGTCAGGTGTTCTTTTGAGAACTCTCCATGCACCATTTCTGTTCTCCTCTCCTGGTTGGTACAGGGGTTGGGCTCGCTTCTGAAATCCGCAGGTAGAGGGAAGGCACAATTCCTCTCTACCACAGATTCTCCAAGATGAGAATTTCTTAGAAAAATTCCGGGAACCACAGAGTTCTTCTTAAACGGATGCTACTATATGATTGTTTTGTTATGATAGTGATTTGTACATAGTATCTCTTAGACAAGACACCTATCACCCAAGAATTTGAAAGGTTGGTACACTTGATGATCAGAGGGTACGAGATCTTAATATGATTTCTGATATTTCACTGTATGGTGATAAAACTGTCACTGATAATAGGAAGATGAAGAAGAGGAGGAGGAGAAGAAGCAAAACAGTAACACCACTTTAGGACTTCGTCTGTTTTCACCCTTCACATCGATCCCTCAGTCCTTCCACCAACCTACAGGAAGACGATGGTTTTCCTGATTTTGTAGTTTAGGACAAGGAGGCTCAAAAAGAATTGACTAATTTCGTATAAGTAAGAAAGCCGGGGGCGCCTGGGTGGCTCAGTCGGTTGGGCATCGGGCTCTCGATTTCAGCTCAGGTCGCGATCTCAGGGTCGTGAGATTGAGCCCCATGTCAGCGGGGAGTCTGCTCGAGGATGCCCTACCTCTCCCTCTGCTCCTTGCCCCACTCACGTGCACTCTCTCTTTCAAATCAAATAGATCTTTAAAAAATTAAGAAAGCCAGTGATGCTTGTAATAGGGATGTAGTTAAGCACAATAATGGAGGTTTCAGGGCTACTCACCAGGGAATTCGTAAAGTCCCAGATGTCTTGCCGTTGGAATAGAAAGAGCCGATCTGCTTGGTCCAACCACTACGGCCAGAGGGAGGCTGCCGTGACTGCTGTACTTGGGAATGGGGCGCCTGTGACCGTGCAGATTCAGTCTTCCGAAGGGCCAGGGACACCGTGTCCCTGAAGTCCAGAATGGAGGCACCCAGGGTGTCATGAGTAAGATACAGCAGACTAGAAGGGAAGTTGACAAGGGGTTGTGTTTCATAAAAGGGCGTGGGAAGTGTCCCCGCAGGCATGCGTAGCCCCCCCACAATCCTCGTCCCCTTCACCCACACCCCTCTTCCCTAGTCACAGCAGAGCTCTGCAAAGTGGTCTTGAGGGGAAGTGAAGGAGGGAATCACTTCGGATTAGAGTCAGGTCGAAGATGCCACCGATAACCACGTCACCGGGCCTCTCAAAGCGAGGGCTGAGGGCCCCTTGCTTGGGTGGGCTGGAGGCAGGTGCAGAGCCCAGAAGGCAACGCGGCAGAGTCCAGAGGGACATCTGCACCTCAGCCCACTGAGCAGGTGAGGCATCCTTTTCCGGGGGGCTGGTGCTCCCTTCAGCCTTGAGGAAGGCTTCTGAAGGCAAAATCGGAGTGATTGCTGGTTTTGTAGAGTCATGCCACACGATGTGTGTTTCTCTTGGGTTCTCTGTCTGCTCATCAGCTTTGAAGAACCAGGACGACTGACGCTCCTGGGAGTTTTCCCTCAAGGCAGAGTTGTGTGTCTGCGCAGCCATGAGCTCTGAGCCTAAGACCCTGAGGAAGTGGCTCAACTCAGGGCAGATGTGTACATTCCCCAAGGACATGAAAACGTGCCGCAGGCCTGTGACCGGCTCTTTGCTGCTGCCTGGGTAGACTCAGGAAGAAAAACAAGCAGAGACGGCAGTTGCTTACCGGAGTTACGCACAGAAAGTAGTGACAGTATATTTAAAGGAGGAAAAGTACAAATGGTTAAGAGGATTGGTTAAATTCGAGTATATTACAAAACTAGGACTCCACTGAAAAGTCCTGTGGAGCAAGCTTCTATCAGTGTAAAGCAGGGCTGTGCACCTCCTCACCGTTGAAGTTCAGGCAGGGTGGCTCTTCAGGGGAGAGCGGTCATGTCCATTGTAAGATGTTTAGCAGTACCCCTGGCCTCCACCCGCTCTGTGCTGCAGAAGAGTCGGGCCCCTCCCCAAATCGTGTCAAGCAGAACTGCCTGTCTACGCTGCCTCGCGGTCCCGGAGGGTTAGGACCCCAGGTGGTGTAGAGGACTATGATACATCTATACGTATGTTCAGTCTGGCCGCTGAGTGCCACCCACGTGCCAGGAACATGTCACGCACATGAAAATGACGTGAGAAGGGAGTCGGGGTTATTACACCGTGTGCGTCGAGAGCCAAACGGCATGTGATTTTTGCCATCAGAGTCAGTACCGCAAATACTGTCTGTGCTCATTCACTCCCGCCAAAATCCTTCTCATCCCGCTGAATAAAAAGGGTGCTATTGCTGACTCTCTCCTTTGGGAGCACGAGGCAATGGGCCATTTCTCTAAGTTCCAGAGAGAGGATCTCATGCTTCCTGAATACCCAATTATCTGCTTGCACATTCCAGTAACATCGGAAGAAATATCTTAGAGGAAGAAATATCTCAAAGGTAATTTATTTACTATCAGACAGAACTGTGGTCAATGGATAAGTGTGACTTCCCATTTTTTAGCCTTAATAATGTGGTCTGGCTTTACCATTGGGAAAAGTGATAACTGCTTATTTTAGAAAAAAAGAGGGGAGGGTAGCATAAGCTGTCAAGATAAATATTGAAAATAATTGGTATTCTATATAGATGGCCACTGTTAACAATTTGGTCTGTTTCTTCTCGGTTCTGTTTCTCTGGGCAGGTTTATATTGAAGAGTGTTCAGGCAGCCACGATTTCTCCTGATTCCCTCGTTCCTAACGAAGGGCTAATTGTCCACCCAGGGACACCTTTAGGGAAGCCTATCTCTGCCTTCTTTCTTCAAAATTTTCCTACTCAGGGCCAGGGAGTGTGACGAGCAGACCACAGATAATAGAAAATAAACCTCTTTTCAAACATACATAGAATCTTTTTTAAATGACCACATATTTAGTCAGGTTACAAAGTATGCATCAGTAACTCCAAAAATTGAAATTACAGGTGACATGATGCAAGAAAGGAAGAGATTTAAAGGAGAAAATGAAAACATAAATAAAAGATGTTTACAACTGGAAATTATAAACTATTTCCATTAACAACTCGAGGATAAAAAGGAAAACATAAATGAAAATTATGAAAATTGCACACAAATTAAAAATGAACATAAAAATTATATATGAGCACATATACTCATATTTTATGTTTATAGTTTCAAGTTTTTGTTTAAGTAGTTTCATTTATAGTTTTGTAGTTTTATTTTATATTTTTTATAAAATGTCATATATTCATATTTATAAATTTTATATAAGCTATATATAAATTTTATATATAAAACATGTTTTCTACATACATTTTATGTATAAATAGGTTTACAATTTTGAGTTTTTGTTTATATATTTATTGTTTTTAAATTCTTTTTTCTTTTTTTTTAATTTTTAAAAAAATTTTATTTATTTATTTGAGAGTGAGTGAGCAAGTGGGAGACAGGAGCGGGGGGAGTGGGACAAGCACACTTTGCACTGAGCACAGAGCCCGATGTGGTGCTGGATCCCACCACCCAGACATCATGACCGGAGCCGAAACCAAGTTGGATGCTCAACCGACTGAGCCACCCAGGTGCCCCTGTTTTTTTTAAGATTTTTTTTTTAAGTAATCTCTATACCCAACATGGGGCTCAAACCCACAACCCCAAGATTAAGAGTCGCGCGTTCCATGGACTGAGCCAGCCAGGAGCCCCTGTATATTTATAGTTTAAATGTTTATATAGTTTATGTTTATAGGTTTTTAAGTATATTTTACATAAGTGTAGGTTTTTCACATAAATTTTATATATAAACATGTTTTCTTTATATATTTTATATATAAATATGTTGTTTTAAGTTTTTTATATAGCTTATGTTTATAGTTTTATATTATATATATAATACTCATATACACACATGCATTTTTTTAAAGATTTTATTTATTTATTGGACTGAGAGAGAGCACAAAAGCAGGGGGAGCCCCAGGCAGAGGGAGAAGCAGACTTCCCACTGAGCAGGGAGCCGGATTCGGGGATCGATCCCAGGACCCTGGGATCATGACCTGAGCTGAAGGCAGACACTCCACCGACCGAGCCACCCAGGCGCTCCTACACATGCGTATTACATCACAGTCAACAGCAAGAATTTCCAGTAGCGACTGGAGAAGTAAAACATAAGTCTAGGGGAAACAGGAGCCAGGTCCTTGGTCATCCGAGGAC
This sequence comes from Ursus arctos, assembly GCF_023065955.2. NCBI lineage: Eukaryota > Metazoa > Chordata > Mammalia > Carnivora > Ursidae > Ursus > Ursus arctos. Next base: position 53,260,875 of record NW_026622863.1, on the reverse strand, counting down.
ATGAAGTTCTGCCTGTCTGTCTGGTTGCACTACGATACGAAATACAATAGGCTCGCAGTTGTAGGTAAGGGTACATTTTATGTAGGAGGGTCAAGAAAATGAAACGATTTGCAAGAGTGTGCCTGTGCCTGCCGGTTGGGAACACTAACATCCTCCTGTCCAGCCTCCAGCCCATGAGAAATAAGTTTCTGCTGCTTATTTTTTAATTTCTGCTGTCTGTAAGCCATCTGGTTTAATAATAGCAGCCCAATCTTAGCAGACTAAGTAACACAGCATAAAGTTTTCCCATTTTTTTACGATTAACTTGTCGGTGTCCTTATATAACCTTAAATAGGAGTTGTTTTCTTCAAACAACATGATTGTTTTTGTACCCAGGTTGTCGGTCTCTGCCTTTTGATTGGAATACTTACTCTTTGCATATGCAATATAGTTGCTGACAACTCCGATTTAAAGCTGACTCTTCCATTTGCCCCACCTGCATGGTGACACTTCTCGTGCTGAGGAGAGATGAGAAGAAAACCACAGCTAAAGGAACTGCCATCATAAAGAATAAGAGAAACAACAGTTTTGACATACATGAATATGAGTGAAGGGGGGATGTGGGAGGATTGAAAGTGACAACAAAAAGAGTGACTGCTGTGAAATGCATTTGTGCAGTGGCCCGAAGGTGTTTCCTTAAGAACATTTTGGGCAAGCAATAACTTCTGCTGATCTTCTTGGGACAGGCGTACGTAAACCAAGTGTAGGACCGCAGATGAGATGGCTACACGTAGTGGGACACCTGATTAATACTTCTAAAACAAATGAGTTTGTTTTTATCACACAACAAAATGTCTCAAAATAGGCAGTTGTTACCCTTGGGTCAAAGGCTCCGTGAGTCAGTGCCCAGGAAGAGCTGGCATGTGTGACTGTATGGGCCTTCTCCTCTTGGGCTAGAGGGCAGGAGGTCCTCTCAGCTCATTAAAGACAAGCAGAGGGCTACATGTGGCTGGCATACCCCTCTGTAGGACTCTCTTCTGTCAGAGAAAGAGACATCCTTCCTTTCCTTTCCTGAATCCTCCAGAACGCTTTCTTCTATAGTTCTGATGGGGGAAACAAAGGCAGAAGAAAAATTATTAAATTTCCTTACTACTTACAGCCCATTGACAAGTCCTTGAAACAGGCAGAGTGACCTTCCTCCAGGAACTCAGCTGCCCAGATGTTGACGGCAGAAGGCAGTCCTAGCCCACCCCCCCCCATCCTGTAAGTCTACTTTAACATATAAAAATTCCTTTGAAAACTTCCTTTATCTCTAACCACTCCCCCCGCCCAAGATACATGTTGGCAATCATCTCCCAAGCATATGACCGACCGATATACATCTGAAGGGTCTCATGACTCAGGTTTTATCAGACAGTAATAAATGACCTTTTCCCAACAATAGCTAGCCCCCTGAAGTCCTGAAAAGCTTGCTTCCAAAATTCCTTAGAGACTTACACTATCCCTAACCCCGTCCCAACTTGAAAGTGTATAATGAGCCACTCCTCCTGACCCCAGTGCAGCTCTTCCCTTTTTTTTTTTTTAAAGATTTTATTTTTGAGAGAGAGAGAGTGTGTGTGTGTGTGTGAGCACAAGTGGGGGGAGAGGGGCAGAGGGAGAAGCAGACTTCCCACTGAGTGGGGAGCCCAATGCAGGACTCAATCCCAGGACCCTGGGATCATGACCTGAGCTGAAGGCAGACGCTTAACCAATTGAGCCACCCAGGAGCCCCCCCAGTGCAGCTCTTTCTACCCACAGGTCCTGTCCCCGTGCTTTAATAAAACCACCTTTTTGCACCAAAGACGTCTCAAGAATTCTTTCTTGGCCATTGGCTTCGAACCCTAACATCTTTCCTACATCAATCTCCATGATTTTGGAGACCACCTCTATTTTGTTATGATTTTATTATTTTATACCAACTTGGCAAAATACTTGGCACATAATAGAAACTAAAGAATATATTGAATAAAGAAAAGAATAAATGAAATATACAAAAGTGGCTTAAGATCAAGCTCTAGAATATCATTGTGACTTTGTGTCAGAAATTTCTGGCTTGAACCGGGGCTCTCAAATTTTCATTTGTTAAGAAATTGTGCAGTGTCTTTGAAGCTCAGTTTTGTGTGCTTAAGCTAGCAGTATTTATTTATCCATGTATTCATTCCTGAATTCATTTAGCAGCCTCAGGGCCTGCGGATACCCACCCCTCGGTGAATTCCTTAGGGAAAGCACCTTCCCCAACAGCAGGTGTTAGCTTCAAGGTGTCAGCAGAATTCCTGAGGCCAGAGGGAAACTGACAGAACAAAAGACAAGGAATGGATTGTGGGCCTGGTTCTGGGACAAGCTTGTTGCCTTAGACAAGTTCACAGGATCCTTGGGGGAAGGCTGCCTCATTCAGAGAAATGGGCAGAACAGGGCCTTATCAGGATTCAGGACCTCTGGTTTCTCTATAGCCATGCAGTCTCTGGATGCATAAAGCTTTCCTCAGTTCAGGGCTTCCCAAACTTTCCCACCAAAGTCTCCCTAAGCAGCAGAAAGAATGATACTCTTGGGAGGTGGTCTAAGGAAAACATCAAAAAACTGTCAAACTGCAGGTTTATCTTGAGGTTTCTTGGCTTTCTTGGCCATCCCCTTTGTTCTGGCACCACCAGGTACTCAGAAGAATCTTCCAGTTCAAGAAGCCGCTTGCTCCAAGGGAAAACCCCGGAAGGGGTGGAAAGGGCAGGGGTTTTGGAGTCAGCAAGACCTGGATTCGAAAATCAGCTCTGACCTCTACTAGCCCTGTGAGTTTGGGTGAGTTACCTAACCTCCCTGTGCCTCCGTTTTTGCACCTGGAAACCGGAGATTTCAGTAAAACAACTTTGAGTAGGGATAAAAGGATTAAATAAAACCTTAAGTGTAGGGACGCCTGGGTGGCTCAGTGGGTTGAGTATCTATCTGCCTTCGCCTTAGGTCGTGATCTCAGGATCCTGGGGTCCTGGGATCAAGTCCTGCATTGGGCTCCCTGCTAGTGGGGAGTCTGCTTCTCCCTCTCTCTCCATCTCTCTCTCCCCCTGCCCTCCTCCACCCCCATTCATGTACTCTCTCTCTCTCTCAAATAAATAAAATCTTAAAACAAAACAAAAAACCCTAAGCGGAAATGACACTTTTGACCAGGAACTGCGATGTGCTACCTGCTAGCAGTGGTGGTGGTAGTAAAAGTCTTAATAATAATACCTGTTAACTGCTATTTTGATTATTACCACCACCTCCTCTCACAATTGGGAACCCAAAAATTAGTCCCTTACACATTTACTCAATATCCAGCCCCAGGAACTCATTCGAATATTCATAGAATCACACCAGCAGAACCACAAACCCTGGGTTTCCCCCACACATGCTGCAATTTCGTGCTTTAGAATAAGAAATGTGTATTTGTTTGCCCCTTCCTGGCACTGAACTCCCCAAACCCTTGGAATTTCCTAAGGGGTGAGAGAGTGAAGGGGATCTTTTGTTATGTTGAGGAACTGGAATGTAGGGGGTGGGGGGGGAGGGAGGGACAAGGGACTCCTAAGGTGGGGGCTGGTTGCCAGGGGAACCAACCAAGTGAGTAGAGGGTAAGAACTTTCAGTCCCACCCCCACCTCTGTGGAGGGGAGAGGCGCTGGAAATTGAATTCAGTCACCAATGGCCAATGGTTTGATGGGTCATGCCTACGTAAAGAAGCCTCCATCCAAAACGGGAGGAGGCTGAGAGATTTCCAGGCTGGCGAACACGTGGAGGTCCTGGAAGAGTGGAAGCTGGGCGCCCCTTCCCAGATACTTCATCTGGCCGTTGAACTTCATCTGGCCACTCGAACAACTGGTGATCCAGTAAGTAAAACAGTCCTCCGAGTTCTGTGGACCGCTCTTAGCGTACTAATCAAACCCAGGGAGCGGTCTGACCGGCGGACTGGGAATTGGCGTCTGCCATAGGGGGTGGGCAGTCCTGGCCACTGGGCTCTTGACTGAGGGCATCTGAGTTGCCCCAGCGAGATGGTGTCAGAATCAGGTTGAGTGGTAGGACACCCGCTGGTGTCAGAGAACTGTTTGATGGTGGAGAGAAAATCCACACATTGCAAAGGGAATAAAAACGCAAAAACGGAGCCTACACACGCAGTCACCAACAGCGTTTTCTCACACACACACACACACACACACACACACACAGGGCCGCAACACACTTACACACGCATACGCTCGCACAAACGGCAGTTCCTGTGCGCACACACGTGTATCTTCTGGGGTTCCCTACACACACACACGCACACACCCCACAACCACAAAAACGGGGATCCAGGGTCAGATGGTAGTTTGGGTTCTGTGGGCCATACAAATTCGTGTCAGCTACTCTGCCGTTGTGCAAAAGCAGGCAGGGTCTACACACCTTCGGACCATACACACTCAAAACCAGGGTTTCCCCTCACACGCAAAACAACACGATCACAAACACAGGCCCCACAACACACACACAACGACACAACCTGGGCCTCACGTACGCAGACGCCCAGGTGGCAGGGGCGGCTCCACACCGCACACCTCTCAGGAATCACTACCACCGGCGCCCCCCGCCTCGGGCGCCGTCGCCGCGCCCCCGCCGCTACGTCACCACGCGCTGCAGGGGCTGCTGGGAAATGTAGGCTGCGGGCCGGGAACGCGCCACGCAAAGGACCCTGGCGTTCTTCGTTCTACGTAGGCGCCAGTGAGAGTCCACTGCTGGCCTGGAGCAGCATCCTTCCGTCCCTCTCCGGGTCATTTCGACGACGGGCCTGACAGATCTCTGCCAGCGCAGGCCGGGGTCCCTCAATCGCACGTTTTGGGCCTGGCCCTCCAGGGCCGCACCGCACGGCGGCCCGAAGGCTCCCAGAAATGGCCGACTGAGCTCGCAGTGCGCACGCGCGAGTGCGTGCGGCAGCATCCGCGGTGAGCCCGAATCCCAGTACTGCTGAGGCCTAGAGTGCAAAGGGGAGGGTGCTAGGTCCGGAAGCCCCCCGGACGGGAATCTGCGGGTATGCACGTAATGAGGGCCGCCAGCCACGGAGGCTGGGTTTGGTTCAATGGATCGCGGAAAGACAGCGCCTGAGTGCATCTGCGTGACTTAGCAGGAGAGGGCCCCCCGACCGCATAGTACGGTCTGTGCGTGCGCGCGGCACTGAGCGCCGCCTGGGATGGGGCGGGGGCGGAGCCTGGCGTGGCGCGCACGGCGGCGCCCCAAGGAGGGCTCTGATTGCGCGAGAGTGTTTTAGTCCGTGTCTTGCGTGGGCGGCGGGGGAGCGAGGCTCAGGCCCTGCTTTCGGAAAGGTCCCGGGAGAGGTGAGTGAGCGCGTGCGCGCCGCGTGGCTTTGTTTAGGGGCGGGGTCGGGCGCTCTTTAGGACGCCCAGGGGGCGGGGCGGTGGCCCGTCTACGTGTTGCTCGTGTGAGGGGGCGGGGCCGGCGGGTGTGCCTGGGGTTACGGAGGAGAGTGCGCAGGCGCGGGGGGCGTGGGGCGCTGCGCTGCGCAGCTGTTGGAGTGGGCGCAGCCGGGACGCGGCCCCTGAGGACTGAGGCGAATGTGAGTGTCTGTGAGATGGTGGGGTTATGCGGCTACGTGGGGTCGTGAGGCGGCGCGGAGTCGTGGGCCGGGGGCGGTGCGAGGTCGTGCAGCGAGGGGTCTTGAGGCGCGGGGTCCCGCGGTGGTGACGTAGTGCGGGGTCGTGGGCTGGGGGCGGTGCGAGGCCGTGAGGCGGCGCGGGGTCTTGGGGGTGTGCGGAGTCGTGGGCCGGGGGCGGTGCGGGGTAGTGAGGTGCGGGGTCGTGGGTCGGGGGCGGTGCGGGGACGTGAGGCAGCGCGGGGTCTTGAGGCGGTGCGGGGTCGTGGGGCAGCGCGGGGTCGTGGGTCCGGGGGCGGTGCAGGGTCGTGAGGCGTCACAGAGTCGTGGGCCGGGGGCGGTGCGGGTCCCGGGGTGGTGATGTAGGGCGGGGTCTTGAGACGGGGCTCGGGCTGCGGGCCCCGGGCTGCGTGTGCCGTGAAGGCCTGGACTGTTTGGGACGCGTGGTGGCGTCGCGTGCTGTGTGTGAGACGGGCGGCAGGTGTGGGGACGGGCGCGTGTCCCAGGACCGTGTAGTTCCCTGTGCGGCGCGGGGCGTGTGGGAAGAGGGAGCGGATGCTTGTGGGCGCTGGCAGCGGGCGTGCGCAGGCGGCACTGAGGCTTCTGTTGGTGGAGCGCATTCGTGTGTGCGCCTCGGGCCCGTGGGGCCGGTGCTCACCGTGTGGGACGGCTGTGGGACGGCCGTGGGATTGCACTGGGTGATTGTGCGACCCAGCGAGCGTGTCTGCTCCTGCTGCGCTGGCGTCTCTTTTGCCGGCTGGAGGGTTCTGAGCGGCTGCGCGGGCTGCCCGCCCCGCTGAGAGACAGGGAGGGAGGGCGGGCACCCCAGCGCGGGAGAAGTAAGCGGGTGACACCGGGGAGACACCAGCGCAGAGTTGTCGGTGCCGTGGGTCGTAATGCTGGGTCAGGTTCCTGGGAGGTAGGAGCGTGGTGGTGAAGGCTGGGGGAGTTTCCATCTCAGAACTTGAGATGAAGGTCCGACCTCCCCCAGTGGAGCAGCAGTGCTCCCAGGAGCGCAGCCTGCCTTAGTGTGTTATCTGAAGGGAGAGCAAGGCCCACCCTGGCCTCTGGGACCTGTGGATGCGGAGGGCTGCTCCTCTCCTTTCTAACCAGCGTCGCAGAGCAGACTCGAACTCCAGGTTCCATCACTCATTAGTCGCGGGACTTCGAGAGGGGTTTCTGAAATTCACTGCCCCTTCTTTCGCTCCCCAAACGGGGATGATAGTAATACCGATCCTAGGCTTTTGGCGAGTATTAAGTAGAACGGTGCCTGACACAAGTAAGCAACATAGAAGTGAGTGCTTAATTATTAAATAATGACCCCAAGGATCGCACACCTACCTAGAGAGCAAAATCCACAGGAAGAAAAGTAAAGTTGAGCCCAGAGTAAAGGTTTCAGGTCAACATATAAAATTACCGTGAAGTCTAGGCTGGAGCTCAGGTTCGGAATTTTCTAGTCAGGGTCCTGGGAGGGCAGTAGTGGGGTGTAGGAGGGGAGACCAGGAGTACAGGGTCTTCGAGGATGGAGATGTCCCTAGGGAGGCTGTGAGGTGAATAACCTGGTTTGGGAAGGAGCATTCCCGATAACAAAGGGATCTGGAGATGTTTCTGTATCTAGACCATTCTTTGCATTGTGGATACTTCGGGCCAGATAATTTTTTGTTTAGGGTTGTGTATATGGGGGGGGAGGGGCTGCCCTAACTATGGTAGGATGTTTAGCATTATCCATGGTCTCTACACACCAGGTGGCATCCCCTCCTGCCCTAACTGTGAAAGCAAAAATGTTTCCACACATTGCCAGTGCCCCCACTGAAGAAGCACTGACGGAGTGTTGCTTTGTTCCTTTTAAGATCGACATGGTGTCCCATCATGTGTACATAACAATCACTTAGCCATTTACCTATCTATGGGCATTTTGGTTATCTCCTGTCTCTTGATAACTTATATTTGGTAAGCACTGGCACTGCTCTAAGCGTGTTACATGTTTTCATTCATTTAATTTTCCACACAGCCCTGTGGAGTCATTGTTACTTGCCCCATTTGCCAGTTGAGGAAGCCGAGGCCTAGAGAGGACATGAGAGTTCACCCAGAGAAGGATAGCAGAGTTAGAAGTCGAACCCAGACAGCCTCCAGGCTCATGCCCTTCACTGTGGAATCATACTGCCTCTTCCTACAAGCCTTGCCACAATGAATAACCTCTACAGTTTGGGGATATTAGCTACAAGTACGAGAACTCCAGGCAAAGAATACAGCTTTGTTCTCAGAGACTGTGTGGCAGTGGAGTGCTGGGCTGGCTCACACTAGATCACCAGTCTGTTGTGTACACCATTCCCCAGTTCTATGCTCAATGGCATGAGTTTGTAACTTACAGTGGGGCCCTCGTGGGATTGTTTACAGCATGGAAATTGGCAGGTGCTACAGATCACTGAGCATAACCCTACCCTGGAGTCTAATGCAGGGAGAATTCAGGCATCTTCGGACTCTGGGTAGGCCCCTTTGTCTCCACTTTCTGCATGAGGGAAGCCTTGCTCAGCACAGTCACAGAATGAAAGGCCAGCCAACTTGGTTGGTCACTGAGCCACAACTCTTCAGCCTTAATGTGCTGTACTGCAAATCTCCCCAAGTCCTGTGGCCATTCTGATATAACAAAGGTAAATGTCTCGTAACTATGGTGCCATACGGATGTGTCCTAAACGCTGCCAGAGAGGACAGTGGAGGTATTTCCTATATAGACTCCTGTCTCACATCAAGAGGGCAGATTGTGCTGCATGTTGATAGGGGCTCAGACCTAGGTGCCATTAGTTAAAGCTTTGTGACAACAGGCCCATGTTGAGGTTCCTTTTTTCGTCCTCAGAATGGAAAATCCTAACCACAGATGGTCAGTTTGCTCTAAAGATGAAAGGAGATCATGTGATTCACTTAAAATATCTAGTGCAGGGGTGCCTCGGTGGCTTAGTTGGTTAAGCGTCTGCCTTCGGCTCAGGTCATGATCTCAGGGTGCTAGGATCGAGCCCCGCATCGTGCTCCTTGCTCAGTGGGGAGTCTGCTTCTCCCTCTCCTTCTGCTCCCCCCCCCACCACTCATTCTCTCTCTCTCCCCCTCTCTGTCTCAAATAAATAAAATCTTAAAAAAAAAAAGTATCTAGTACAGTCCTCATTCTTGTACTTATTAGCCGAGGAAGTGGTTGATGTCACCCGGGCATGAGCATATTTAACACGCACACCTGAGCACTTCCCCAGAGCAAGTGGACAGCACAGTGACTCAGCCTTTCCTAGACTCACAGCCCGCAGCACTGGCCCCACCCTAACAACAATAATAATGGTAAATACAGTTACCCTTACCTGAGCACTGACCATGATTTTAGTATCCCACACAGTGGACTGCACCCAGGTTGAAGAGGACCCCCCTTCCCTACCTGATAGGGCCGGGACAGCTCCTTGAAGAAGTGAAGGCACGGGTCCAGAGCACTTGGTGTGTGTACTTAATGTGGGAGGAGACAGACTGTAGCACCAGACAGAATAAACAAGTTACATAGTATTTTGGGAAGGATTCAGTCTTCCCCTGTGTGTGTCCTTTACTCTGCCATTGCTGCAGCAATGTGGTTCTAACACCAGGTGTGTGGGGTTTTTCCCTCATCAGGCAATTTTGCAACACCAGCTGGGTATCCTACAATTTAACTCAGTTCTAACCCTATCTCCCTGGAGATAGTGCCAGATCCCACAGGTTTAGGACTCAGTCCCATGAGACTGCCCCTCCACTTCACAGACCAATCACAACAGTAGGTCCACAGGCTACCTACAACTTCTGTCCAACTTGGCTACAAATCAGAAGTTCCCATGACCCTCTCCTCTGGTTCAACTGATTTGCTAGAGCAACGCATAGAAGTCAGGGAAACACATTTGCCAGTGTATTAGAGGCTATGATAAAGGGTACAGATGAACAGCCAGATGAAGAGCTACATAGGTGAGCTACATAGATGAGGCCTAGGAGGATACCAAGTGCAGGAGCTTCTGTTCCTGTGGAATTGGGGTGTGCTACCCTCCCAGTGTGGATGTGTTTACCAGCCTGGAAACTCTCCAAACCCCGTACTATAGGGATTTTATGGAGGCTTCCTCTTGTAAGCATGATCAGTCATTAATTCTTGTAGCCCCTCTCCTTGAAGATGGTAGGATGAGGCTGAAAATTTCATGCTTCTACTCATGGCTTGGTCTTTCTGGTGACCATGCCCTGTCCAGGAGCCCACCCAGAGTCACCTCATTAGAACAAGAGACATTTTTAGTGTTCTTATCACTTAAGAATTTACAAGGGTTTTAGGGGTTCTTTGCTACCAAGGAGGGGGGCAGAGACCAATATACCCCTTTTTTATTCTCTCAGATGTAGCACATTAGCAACGAGAGCTATGGAGAAAAGAAGTCAAGGTTGGACAAGGAAGACTGAGAGTGATAGGAGGGTGGGAGGCAGGTTGCAGTGTTATTAGAAGAGTTAGGGTGAGACTGGCAGAGAAGTGAGATTGGAGCATGGAGCGAAAGGAGTGAGGAACTGAGGCAGGGCTGTGGTAGTACATTCTGGGACTGGCAAGGAGGGCTGCATGACGAAGGAGAGAGATGTAGGACCTGAGTTCAACTTGTGTTAATCCTCATGACAATTCCAGTAGTTCTGTATTCTCATATAACAGGGGAGGGAAATGGCAGAGAGGTTAAGTAATCTGCCCATGGTAACACAGCTAATGAAAATAGTCATCACACCCAGGTGGTCTGACTCCAGAGTGATGTGTTTATTTACTTATTTTTTAAAGATTTATTTATTTAAGAGAGTGAGTATGAAAGAGCAAGGGGAGGGGCAGAGGAGGAGGGAGAAAATCTCAAACAGACCCCCGGGTGAGTGGAGCCTGAAGTGCCGCTTCATCTCAGGACCCTGAGATCATGACCTGAGGTGAAATCAAGAATCAGATGCTTAAGGGACTGAGCCACCCAGGTGCCCTCAGAGTGATGTGTTTAACACAGCCCTTTTCTCTGACCCAGAGGGTTAGCAGGATATTTGGGTCAACCTCAGCTTGAATCCTGGTTTTGCCACTTTTCCTGCCCTATGACCTTGAGCAAGTGATCCGTACTTCTCTGTGCTTCACTTTCCTCATCTGGAAATAGTGTCAGTGAGAGTACCTGCCCCACCAGGGTAGGAGTGAGAATTAAATGGTAAGCTTCATAAAGTGATACCTAGCATGTTTAAGTACTCGGTATTTATTCATTTTAGTATTAATCTTAGTATTATTACTATTGTTTACTACTGCTTTTCTCTTTGTAAAGAGAGAAGCGTGTTATAAACTAAATGTTCTTTTGGCTGGGTTCCTTTAAACCGTACGGGGTCATCTTATGACTTGCATTTTGAATCAAAACATACCCGTTACCAAACTCGGAACTTAATTATGGCCTTGGTTTCATTTATTCTCCCTAACTCCACCCTTAAGGGAGGAAAAAAAATCTGTAGAGAGAAACATTCATATTTCCATTTTCCAGACTGTATACTGCTGTACCTTTTTCATAGAAAAATCACCAAAAAATTTTTATGACATATTCACTGTTGTTGGCACTGGAGTGTATTGATGGCATTCTTTAGAGGTATGTGCTGGAGCATTTAGGCATGAACTTCGATCATGTTTATAACTTTGAAATGATTTCAGAAAAAAAGGAAAATGTTAACATTTGGTGGAAAAGTCATCAGGTGTTTTATATTGTTCTTTTCTCCAGATTTCAAATTTTTCAAAAAGGGGATATATAAAGTATACTCCCATTTCTGCCTTTTCTGGACCCTGGCCTTCTCCAAAAGACAAGCTTAGAGAGCTTGGAGTGCTGCTGGCAGAAGTGTTCTGTGTAAGATGATGTTGGCATTAAATGGTTACACTCCACCCCAATTTCAGCGTGCCAGGAAGCATTCTGGATGTTCATTGATTCAGCCAACAAGTATTTCTTGAGCACTGCCCTGTGCCAGGCACATTCTCAGCTCCTAGGAGGGCAGCGAACGAAAACAGTCAAAGTGCTTGCTCTCATGGGGCCCGAGTCGGGGTGGGGGGGATTGTCCCCCCATAAACACAAACATAAACAAGTTGTTCTAGGGAGGCAGGTTGTGCTATGAAGAAAATGGGGCAATAGAAGGGTATAGACTCTAGTACAGAGCAGTGTTGTCCTGTGGAAATGTAACGCAAGACAGATTTTAAATTTTCCAGCAGCCACGTTGAAAAAAAGAATTGAAAAGAAACAACCATTACAGTTAATTTTAGCACAATTTATTTAACTTAGTATATCCTAAACATCAACTTGTGATCAATATAAACAATTATCAGTGAGATATTTTGCATTTTTTTAATACTAAGTCTTTGAAATCTGTGTTTTACACATGCAGTACACTTCAACTCAGATAGTTTATTATTTGATCTGTATTTATTTATTTTTAAAGATTTTATTTATTTATTGACAGCACAAGCAGGGGGAGAGGCTGAGGGAGAGGGAGATGCAGGACTCAGTCCTAGGACCCCTGAGCCGAAGGCAAACACTTGACTGAGCCACCCAGGTGCCCCTTCATCTATATTTAAATTTCATAAAACTTATCATTGAAAAGTAGATTCACACACCCAGTTGTTTCAGACATTCTTCAAAGTTTAATAGTAACTAAATCGAGGATCAGTTTTTAATTTTTAATTTAATTAATTTTTAATTTTAGATTAATTTTAAGTCATTGATTTAAATATTATTTTATTAAGACTTTAGTAATAAATTAATTGAAACTAAATAACATTAAGCCCTCGGTTGCAGTAGCCTTATTTCCAGAACTCAGTTGTTACCAGTAGCTAATGGCATGCATGTAGAACAGCATGGGTACAGAGTGACTCAGTGATAGAGGGGCCTAATCCATCCCACCGAATCTCCCTGCTGGGTTTACACATACCTGCCTAGTGAATTGCCTCTTCAGCTCTTGCATCCCCTCCACCTCTCACCAGCATACACAGTTTATTCACCACATAACCACCCAACAAGTTTTGTTAAATGTTCAGTCGGATGTGCCACTCCTCAGACTCCTGCTCCCTCAATGATGTCTTATCACACTTAGGATCAGTTCCAAACTGCTCACAACCCCCTTCATGATGTGGCCCCTCCCGAACTCAGCCATCTCACAGACTGCCTCTCCCCACCTCACTCATTCTGCTTCAACACGCCATTGACTTCCCTCGACACACCAAATACGCACCTGCTGCAGGGCCTTTGCACCTTTTGTACCTCTACCCAGAATGCTCTTCCCCAGCATCCAAATGCCTCACACTTGCACTACATTCAAACCTACACTCAGTGTGGCATCCTCTGAGAGGCTTCCCTTAACCATCCCATCACTCCACCCCTGCTCTGGTCTTTTTTTTTTTAATGCAAGGATCTCAGCTAACACTCTGTTCATGAACTTGCCATCCCTGTTGGAATGTAAGGTACAGGGGAGCTGGTACTTCTCTGCTCTAACTCTGCTCTTTCCCCAGCACCTGGGACAGTGCCTGGCACATAGTAGACACTCAACAAATGCTTGTCAAATGGATGGATAGATGTCTTCATGTCTCATTTGCCTCCTGATCTGGAGCCTTCTGTAATCTTGGGAACAGATAGCATTGGCCCTTGCCCCTTCCCGACCTTGAGAAGGGGCAAGAATGCTGCAGAAGATAATCTGACTTCCTGCCATGTGTGTCCGTGTACCTGTGTATATGTGTGCATGCATGTGCATGTGTGACCAGGGTGAGGGACCAGGGGATTCTTATCCTAGAGACTCTGGGACTGCGGAAAAGGCCCTGTCATCCTCATGACTTCTCTTCTCCCACAGCCCCGCCTTCTCTGCACTCTGTCCTTCTCCAAATGCGGACCCTCAAGGGGGAGGAAAGGATGCCTGCTGCACGAGGGAAGTCCAAGTCCAAGGTAAATAGTGATTGTTCTTGTGGGGAGGTCCCATCTTCTAAGACATGGGTCATTTGTTTTCCTTCTTGCCTGACAGAATCCCATCCAAGATCTAGTCTCTGTTTCCTCCTATCACCATGGAGGGTAGGAGCGTGGGAAGAGCTCCAGCAACCCACGTAACCACTCAGCACCCTCCTCTCCTTTTTTCTCACTGTGCACATGGCCATTCACCTATTTGTTTAGCATTTCCAGGGTGCTTGCCTGGGCTGCTCCCTAGACGGAAGAGGAGAGCCACCATGATTCCTCAAGGTAGACGTGAGTGCCCAGGCGGGATCTGCTCAGGCAGAGGAGGATTCAAGGTTGTGCTCTAGAGTTAATCTGTTAACGTCACTTTGTTTTTACTTGTATAGCCCATACAAGGAGGAAATCTCTCTGAGTTTAAGAGACTCCACATAACCTTGTATTCACATTGGGTTTGTTGGAACCAGGCCAGTGAGTCAACCTTCTGTTATAAAACATGCTTTACCACTTCAGATGATGAAATGATTTTCTAAAATAAACATTTTGAATGTGATTCTGTAACAGACACTTTTGCCCTCTAAGTTATGCGTCCGTCTTGCTGCTGTAACAAATTTCCACAAGCTTGGCTGCTCCAAACAGCACATGTTTATGGCTCACGGCTCGTGGGTCAGAGATCAGGTACAGTGCAGCTTGACTGGGTCCTCTGCATTGGGTCTCACAAGGCTGAAAAAGGCTGTTGGCTGGCTGTGTGGTCACATCTGAGGCTCTTCAGAACTCATTGTTTATTAGCATACTCAGTTTCTTCTGCTTTCCACGTGGCCCCCTTCCATCTGCAAGCCAGCAGTAACAGGTCGAGTTAGGCTTCAGATCTCTCTGACTTCCCTTTACACTCTCCTCTTCCAGCTGGAGAAAATTTCCCTACTGTTATGGGCTCCTGTGATTACATCATCCACCTAGATAATCCAGAATAATCTCCCTATTTAAGGTCATGTGATCAGTAATCTTGGTTACATCTACAAAGAACCTTTAGCCCTGTGTAGTTCAGTCATGTGCTCTTTAGAGAGTATGTGGTTAGGGGCATGAATCAGAAGCCAGACTGCCCAGATTGAACTCCAGCACCTCCATTCACTAGTTGTGAACCTTTCATAAGTCACCCTCCTGCCTCTGGGCCTCCCATTTTCTGATCTGTAACATCGCTGTGATTCTCTCAGCAGTGCCCCAGTCACTGGCTAACATGAGTAGGGTGCTTAGAAAAATGCTTTGTCAGTGCCCAATAAATCCAAGTTGATACTGCTTTTTACGGGACATAGTTGTTTTTTTTTTTTTTTTAAGATTTTATTTATTTTTTTGACAGAGATAGAGACAGCCAGCGAGAGAGGGAACACAAGCAGGGGGAGTAGGAGAGGAAGAAGCAGGCTCACAGTGGAGGAGCCTAATGTGGGGCTCGATCCCATAACGCCGGGATCACGCCCTGAGCCGAAGGCAGATGCTTAACCGCTGTGCCACCCAGGCGCTTATGGGACATAGTTTTTAATAATAGCTATGCCATATTGTATTGTGTTGTATTTATTTTATTTAATACATCTGCTCCTCTTGGCCTCAGAACCTCAAATGTTTCCTGAATAGATTCCTGGCACCATGGATCTCCCATATTTGGGACAAGTTCGTCATTGTCTCCAGCCATATGGAAGCATAAGCCTGTGGTGAAAGGACATGGGATTTTCTGTTTCAGGTGCCAGTGACGTTTGGGGATTTGGCCATCTACTTCTCCCAGGAGGAGTGGGAATGGCTGAGCCCCATTCAGAAGGATCTGTATGAAGATGTCATGTTGGAGAACTACCAGAACCTGGTCTCTCTCGGTAAGGCTCTCTCCACCCCATAATCCACAACCCACCCACTGTGGGACATAAATTAATCTAGTTAGGAAAACAGAAGCCGCTGCAGTTTTGTTTTGTTTTTTAACAGCTTTAGTGATGTATAATTCACATACTTTGCATACAAAGTATATAATTTAATGGTTTTTAATGTATGCACAGAGTTGTAGATCCATCACCAGTCAGTTTTAGAACATTTTCATTACCCCAGAAGAAACCCCATATCCATTAACAATCAGTCTTCATTTCCCTTTGCTCACTAATCCCTCCATATTAGGCAAACACTAATCTGGTTTCTGTCTCTGTGAATTTGCCCATTCTTGGCCTTTCATAGAAATGGAACCATACCTATGTGGTCCTTTGTGTCTGGCTTCCTTCACTTAACATAATGTTTTTGAGGTTCGTCTACATTGTGGCATGTATCAGTACCCCCTTCCTTTTCATGGCCAATAGTATTCCACATTTTGTTTATCCATTCGTCGGTTGGTGGGTATTTGGGCAGTTTTTCACTCTGGCTATTTTGAATGTGTTGCTGTGAACATTAATGTACGAGTTTTTGTGTGGACGTGTGTTTTCATTTCTTCTGGGTATATCCCTAGGAGTGGAATTGCTATCATATAGTAACTGTATATGTAACCTTTTAAGGACACCTGATTGGTTTGAGGAATCTACTTAACAGGTATGGTTAGAAGGTAAATAGTGGACAGAGGTAATGCAGAGATGGTAACTGCAGGATACAGCTACCATCCTTGGGCTAGGGATGCAAAGGGAAGAGTTTGGGGTTTTTAGGACTTAGAGGAAGGGAAGAGAGGTGTGTTCATTCATCCGTTTACACTCATGAAGGGTCAGGATGAGGCTAGTTCTGAGAATGTAGGGAAGAAAAGAAGCAGAGTCAAACCCAGCAGAGCCCCTGTTGGTGGATGCTGACAGGGAGCTTCTGGTGAAGAAGTGTAGTTTGCAGAGGCCCAGCCCCTGCACACAACAGATCAGAGATGATTGGGATTGAGAGCTGAAAGGCAGTAGTTTAATATCCAGCCCCAGGAGTTTCTGGTCTGATTTTTCAAGAGAATAATTGGCTTTGTAGAGCTAGAAATGAGCAATTCTGCTTGCTGTAGCTGAACTTTCATCCTCCCCTCCACCTGCCCTTCATATCTTTTGTGTTCCCTTTGTGCTCAAACCCCCATTCCTGTTGACAGGCGTCTTGGCTCTGACATCTCTGGCACCCATGTCATGCTCAGTTCTGATGTTTTTCCCGAATGCAGGACTTTCCTTTCGGAGGCCAAATGTGATCACCTTGTTGGAGAAAGGGAAAGCACCTTGGATGGTGGAGCCAGCGAGGAAACGCCGGGGCGTGGGTGAGTGACAGAGAACCAAGGCTTATATGTTGCCATTGTTTGTAAGGGCAACCTCTTGAAGATGTTTGCAAACTGCCAGTTTCCATACCTTAAAGGCCCCAGGCCTGGGAAGAAAATTCTAGTCTCTTGTGTGTGAGCCCCCAGAAGGAGAATAACCACCATTTAATAAACGCTTCCTAGGTACGAGACATGCTTCTAAGTATAGATTCCTCCAGGTCCTATAAGGTAGGTATGATGATTATTCCTGTTTTATGTATGAGGAAACCACAGATCAGAGAGGTTCAGTGACTTTCCTAAGGTAACCCAGCTAGGAAGTGGCAGAGAGCTGGGTTTGAACCCCAAATTCAGGTCTCAGAAGGTCAGCTCGTAATGCCCTCATCCCCACCTGGAATGCCATCACATTCCCTGCCTCGGCATATTCTGCCTTCTCTCATGATAGCATTGCGGATGATAATGTTCAAACTTGCATCGTTTTCTTCAGTCTTTAAAAAAAAGAAAGTATTTTCCACAGCTGTTCATTTTGACGACTACTTAAGAACTTATTTCCTTTTCTGATAGATTTCTCTTTGGTTAGGTTATTTTTACTTAATTACATGTGAGTGGTTTTTTGTTGTTTTGTTTGTTAAGTAGGGTCCACACCTAGCGTGGAACCCCACATGGAGCTTGAACTTATAACCTTGAAATCAAGAGTCGGACTCTTAACCGACAGGCACCCCTGGGTTTTTTTTTAGTTGTGAAAAGTTCATAACATTTAATTTGTCATCTTCACCATTTAAAAATGTACAGTTAAGTATATTCACATTGTTGTGCGACAGATATCCAGAACGTTTCCATCTTCTAATAACTTTGAAACTGTATTCACTGAACACTAATTCTGCCTCCACCCTTCCACCTAGCCCTTGGTAAGCACCTTTCTTTGTATTTGTCTGATTTTGATTACCATGGATACTTTGAATGGAATTATACAGTATTTGTCCTTTTGTAAGTGGCCTTTTCTTTGAGCATAATGTCCTTGAGGTTCATCCATTTTGTAGCATGTGACAGGATTTTCTTTCTTTTTTTTTTAAGCTGCATAATATTTCATTGTATGTATCATATTTTCTTTATCCATTTATCAATGGATATTTGGGTGGTTCTGCTTCGTGACTACTGTGAGTAATGCTGCAGTGAACATGGGAGTACAGCTATGCATTTAAGATCCTGATTTCAGGTATTTTGGATACGTACCCAGAGGTGGGATTACTGGATCATATGATAGCTCTGTTTTTTATTATCTGGGGAACCTCCATACTGTTTTCCATAGTGGCTGCACCATTTGTCATTTCCACCAGTAGTATGCAAGTGTTTCAACTGCTTGTCAACACTTGTGATTTTTGATTTTTTGATAGTGGCCATCCTTATGGGTGTGAGGTGATATTGTGGGTTTTATTTGCATTTCCCTAATGATTACTGAGGTTGAGCATCTTTTCATGTGTTTATTGGCCATCTGTCTATCTTCCTTGGAGAAGTGTCTATTCAAATCCTATGCCCGTTTTTAAAAACAGTGTTGTAAAAAGAAAAGGATTGTCATTTGTTGATGAGTTATATTTCTTTATATATTCTGTGTATTAGTCCCTTATCTGATCGATGATTTGTAATTATTTTCCCTTATTCCATGGGTTGCCTTTTCACACTGTTGATTGTTTCTTTTGACACGCAGGCGTAGTCCCATCTGTCTATTTTTTCGTTTTGTTTTGTTGCCTATGCTTTTTGGTGTCATATCTGAGAAATCAGCGCCAAGTCTAATATCCTGAAGCTTCCCCCCATTGTTTTCTTCTAAGAGTTCAATAATTTTAGGTCTTACGTTTAGGTCTTTAATCTGTTTTGAGTTAATTTTTGTATAAGGTGTAAGGTAAGGGCCCAAGATCATCATTCTTTTGCATGTAGATATCCAGTTTTCCCATCACTGATTGTGGAAGAGATGGTCCTTTCCTCATTGAGTAATCTTGGCTCCCTTGTTGACAATCATCCAACTAGATATGCAAGAGTTTATCTCTTGGCTTTCTATTCTGTTCTATTGGTCTTCGTCTTTTTTCCACTACTATGCTGTCTTAATTACTGTTGCTTTGTAGTATGTTTTGAAATCAGGAAAATGTGAGGCCTTTAACTTTCTTTTTTTTTTCAAGATTGGCTATTTGGGGTCTGTTGAGATTCCATATAAATTTTAGGATTTTTTGTTCCTATTTCTGTAAAAACTGTCATTGGAATTTTGATAGGGACTGCAATGAATCTGTAGGTCGCTTTGAGTAGTATGGACATTTTACACTATCAGATCTTCCAATCCACATGCACAGGATATCTTTCCACTTATCTGTATCTTCTTTGATGACTTTTAGCAGTATTTTGTAGTTTTGTGTGTGTAAGTTTCTTGTCTTTTTGGTTAAATTTATTCCTAAATATTTTATCCTTTCTGATGCTATAGTAAATGGGATTGTTTTCTTGTTTTCCTTTCTGAGTGGTTATTGTTAGTGTATAGGAACGCAACTGATTTTTTTTTTTAAGATTTATTTATTTATTTGAAAACGAACATGTGTGTGCAAGCAGGGAGGGGACCAGTGGAGGAGGGAGAGGGAGAGGGAGAGAATCTCAAGCAGACTGTGTGCTGAGCGCAGAGCCCAGCTTGGGACTTGATCTCACAACCCTGAGATCATGACATGAGCCAAACCAATAGTTAGACGCTTAACCACTGGAGCCATCCAGGCGCCCGAGGAATACAGCTGATTTGTGAGTGTTGATTTTGTATCCTGCCATTTTGTTGGATTGGATTTGTTTATTGGTGCAAACATTTTTTGTGTCCGTGTGGAATCTTAAGGGTTTTCTAGATATAAGATCATGTCATCTGTCACTTCTTTTCCTTTTTTAGTGCTTTTTATTTTTTAAAAAAGTACTTTGGCTAAAATTTCCAGTACTGTGTTGAATAGCAGTGGAGAGAGTGAGCATCCTTGACCTGTTCCTGATCTTAGGATCATTACATGTTTACTGTGATATTTGCTGTGGGCTTTTCAATTATGGCTTTTATTATATTGACGTAGTTTTTTTTTTTATTCCTAGGCTGTTGAGTGTTTTTATCATGAAAAGATAATGAATTTTTTTTTTAAGATTTTATTTATTTGCGAGAGAGTGTGTGTACGTGTGCACGAGTTGGGGGAGGGGCAGAGGGAGAAGAGGAGAGAGAATTTCAAGCAGACTCCCCTCTGAGCGCAGAGCCCAACGAGAGGCTCAATCCCAGGACCCTGAGATCATGACCTGAGCCGAAATCAAGAGTCAGAGACTTAACCGACTGAGCCACCCAAGGTGCCCAGGAAGGGTACTGAATTTTGTCAGATGCTTTTTCTGCGTCAGTTGAGATCATCATGTGGTTTTTGTTCTTTATTTTGTTAATGTGATGTATAGCAGTGATTGATTTTCCCATATTGAACTTTCCTTGCTTTCCAGGTGTAAATCCCACTTGCTCATGTGTGTGATCCTTTTAATGTGCTGTTACATTCAGTTTGCTAGTATTTTGTGTAGGATTTTCACATACTCATCAACTGATGAATACTCATCAGAGATATTGGTCTGTAGTTTTCTTGTGTTGTCTGTCTGATTTTGGTATTAATAGTAGCTTCATATAATGAGTTGGCAACTATTCCCTCTGTTTCTACCCTCTGGAAAAGGTGGGGGGAATTGGTACAAGATTTCTTCCTTAAATTTTTGGTAGAATTCACTAGCAGATGCATCTGGGCCTGGTGCTTTCTGTTTTGGAAGGTTAGATAGACCTTATTCACATTGTCTGTTTCTTCTTGTGTGACTTTTGGAAGACTGTTCTTTCAACAAAGTGGTCTCTTTCATCGAGGTTATCAAATTTGTGGGCATAGAAGTTGTTCGTAGTTTTCCTCTATTCTTTTAATTTCCGTGAAATGTATTTTTCTGGCCTGTCTTTCATTTCTGATATTAGTAATTTGTGTCTTTTCTCTTTTTCTTAGCCTAGCTAGAAGCTTATCAATTTTAGTGATTTTCAAAGAACCAGCTTTTGGTTTTGTGGTATTTCTATTTCTTGTTTTCAATTTCAGTGATTTCTGGTTTGGTTTTGTTTTAAGATTTTTTTTATTTACTTATTTGAGAGAGAGAGAGTGAGCATGAGCAGGGGGAAGGAGCAGAGGGAGAAGGGGAAGCAGATTCCCCTCCGAGCAGGAAGCCCAATGTGGGGCTCCATCCCAGGACCCTGAGAGCATGACCCGAGCCAAACGCAGACTCTTAACCAACTGAGCCACCCAGGCACCCCATTTTCAGTGATTTCTGTTGTAATTATTATTTTCTTCTGTTTATTTTGAATTTAATTTGCTCTTTTTTTTCTGGTTTCCTAAGAGGGAAACTTAGGTTACTGATTTTAGATCTTTGTTCTTTTCTAATGTATGCATACAGTGTACAAATTTCCCTATAAGCCCTGGTTTCATTACATCCCACAAATTCTGATAAGTTGTGTTTTATTTATTTTTTTGTTAAAGATTTTATTTATTTATTTGACAGAGAGAGAGCCAGAGAGCGCAAGCAGGGGGAATGGCAGAGGGAGAGTTAGAAGCAGACTCCCCGCTGAGCAGGGGACCCTGACCTGGGGTTCAGTCCCAGGACCCCTGGGATCATGACCTGAGCTGAAGGCAGACGGTCAATTAACTGAGCCACTCAGGTGCCCCAAAGTTGTGTTTTATTTTCATTTTTTTTTTTAAGATTTTATTTATTTATGTGACAGAGAGACAGCCAGCGAGAGAGGGAACACAAGCAGGGGGAGTGGGAGAGGAAGAAGCAGGCTCATAGCGGAGGAGCCCGATGTGGGACTCCATCCCGGAACGCCGGGATCACGCCCTGAGCCGAAGGCAGACGCTTAACGACTGCGCTACCCAGGCGCCCTGTGTTTTATTTTCATTTAGTTCAAAATATTTAAAAATTTATTTTGTGATTTCATGTGTTATTTAGAAATTTATTATTTAATCTCCAAGTAGTTAGGGATTTTCCAGTGATTATTCTGTTACCGATTTCTAGTTTAATTTCACTGTGGTCTGAGAGCATTGCATCATTTCTGTTATTTGTTAAGGTGTGTTTTAAGGCCCAGGGTGTGGTCCATCTTGGTGAATGTTCTGTGTGAACTTGAGAATAATGTGACTTCTGCTATTGTTGCATGAAGTAGTCTATGGATGTCAGTTATATCCAGTTCAGTGAAGGTATGGTTGAGGTCCACTAATTGATTTTTCTGCTTCCTGGATCTGTTCATTTATGAGAGAGGGATGTTAAAGTGTCCTAACTGTGATAGTGGGTTCATATATTTCTCCTCATGGTTTTATCAGTTTTTGTGTCTTATAATTTGGTGCTTTGTTGTTTGGCATATACCCATTAAGAATTGTTATGTCTTCTGAAGAATTGATTTGTCATTATATAATGCCCCCCCTTTATAACTTTCTGTGGTTTTAAGTCTGCTCCGTCCAAAATTAACAGAGCTACTCCTACTTTCTTTTGATTTGTGTTAGCATGGTATATTTTTCTCCATTCATTTACTTTTACTCTGTGTTTTTATATCTAAAGTGAGTTTCTTACAAGCAGCACACAGTTGGACCATGTTTTTTAATTCACTCTGAATTAAGTCAAATTGAATTCAATCTCTTTTACTTGGTTTAGACTGTTGACATTCAAAGTGATTATTGATACAGTTGGATTGCTATCTGCTATATATATAATAAATATTTTTATTTATTGTCTTTATTCTTTGTTCCTGATTTTGTCTTCCATTCTTTTTCTGCCTATTGTGGTTTTATTTTTTAATTTAATTTAATTTTTAAAAAATTTTATTTATTTATTTGAGAGAGAGAGTGCGTGCAAGTAGGGGGAGAGGGATAAGCAGACTCCCCACTGAGCAGGGAGCCTGACGAGGGGCTTGATCCCAGGACCTGGGATTGTGACGTGAGCCAAAGGCAGATGCTTAGCTGACTGAGCCACCCAGGCGCCCCTGCCTATCGTGGTTTTAAATGAGCATTTCTATGATTCCATTTTCTGTCCTTCCTTAGCATATCAGATATAGATATATCTGATAGCATATATATATAAGTCTATATTTAAGTGGTTGACCTAGAATTTATACGTTTACAGCTAATCCAGGTCTACTTTCAGATATACCACTTTATGGGTAGTAGTGTGAGTACCTTATAATAAAATAATGCTAATTCCTTCCTCCTATCACCTGTATCATTGCTGTCATTCACTTCATTTATATGTAAATGTATGTAAGCAAGTGTGTATATATTTACGTGTATAGGTAGGATAAATACAAAAGTACACATAATTGAATACATTGTTGCTGTTATTTTGAATGAACTGTTACTGTTAGGTCAATTAAGGGTAAGAAAAATAAAGGGGTTTTTTGTCTTCACTTATTCTTTCTTCATTGCTTTTCCCTTCTCTGTGTAGATCCAAGTTTCTGACTTGCATTATTTTTCTTCTCACAGACCTTTTTTAACACTCTTGCAAGGCAGGACTACTTGCCACACATTCCCTCAATATTTTTTTGTCTGGGAAAGTCTTCTTTTCTCTCACTTTTGAAGGCTGTTTTTACAGGGTACAGAATTCTAGGTTGGTGGTTTCCTTCTGTCACTATTTTAAATATTTCACTCCACTCCTCTTGCTTGCATGGTCTCTTTTATTTTGGATGCAGTTCATTGTTCCTCTGTAGGTGAGGTCTTTATTCGCCCTCTGCCTTCTTTCAGGATTTTTCATTATCTTTAATTTCCTGCAATTTGAAAAAGACATGCCTGGGTATAGGTTTTTTAGCATTTTTCCTGTTTGGTATTCTCTGAGCATCTTGAATCATGATTTGTTGTCTGACAGTAATTTGGGGGGAAATTCTCATTCATTATTGCTTCAAATATTTCTTCTGTTCATTTCTCTTTTTTTAATCCTGGGATTCTCATAACACATTTGTTACTTCTTTTTTAGTTGTCCCACAGTCTTCAGATGGTCTGGGTTGTTGTTGTTGTCGTTTTTTGTTTTTTTGTTTTTTTTTTTTCCAGTTTTTATTTACTTTGTTTATGGTTTTTAAGGATTCTTTTGATAAATTAGCTCACAGAATCTTTCTTCAGCTATGTTGAATCTACTAATAAGCCCATCAAAGGCATTCTTTATTTCTGTTAGAGTGTTTTTGGCCTCTAACATTTTGTTTTCTTAGGATTTCGATCTCTTTGCTTACATTGTCCATCTGTTCTAATATGCTATATATTTTATCCATTAGAGCCCTTAACATGTTAATCAGTTTTAAATTTCTGGTCTGATGATTCCAGCATCCCTGCCATATCTGAGTCTGGTTTTGATGCTTGCTCTGTCTCTTCAAATTGTGTGTTTTGCCTTTTGATATACCTTGTAATTTTTTCTTAATGGCCAGAGGTGATGTACCAGGTAGAGAGAACTGTTGTAAATAGCCCTTTAGTGATGTGGTGGGTGAGGTATGTTGGGATGGGAAGCATTCTGTGGTCCTAGGATTAGGGCTCAGTCTTTTAGGGTGCCTTTACCTCTAGAGTGTGAACATCATAAGTTTCTCAGCCCATCCACATCCCGCCTGCCTGCTAGGAGGGACAGGATGGCTAGAAGCAGCTGGGTTGGAGGCAGTGGTTTGTACTTTTTCCTCTCTTATAGATCCAAGAAGAGTGAGTTTTACAGTCTATTTAGCTTTTTACTTGTTAGGATGAAGCTGTGCTTTCCAAGCTTCTTACATGAGGAACCAGAAATCCAGTTTTTTTTGTTTTTTAATATTTGATTTTAAGAACACATTTAAAAATTTACAACTTCACAAAAAAAATTTACTTCACTGAGACATAATTTACATATTGTAAAATTTACCCATTTTAAGTGTATAAGTCAGTGTTTTTTGATAAATTTAACAAGTTGTATAACCATCACCATAATCTAGTTTGAGAATATTTTTGTCACCCTAATAAAACTCTTCATGTCCTTTTACAGTTTATCCCTATTCCCACCTCCAGCCCAGGCAACTAATTTACCTTCTGTCTGTAATTTATCTTCTGACATCTAATATAATAAAAGAACATTCATGCAATGAATAATCTATGGAGTTTAATTTGGTGTATGGTATGAATTTATCCTACAAATAAAACTTTCACTTTATTCATTTCAAATTGCAAGATTTCGTGAATTCTGATTATTAAATATTTCTATAATTTGTTAAAAGTATAATAAAACACCAAAAAGTTATTGTCTTAGTTGTCATCATTGTTACTATGTTTGATGAGTATTAGTATTATTATTATCATTGATAATGACTGTACAGAAGCTTCATTTTTCCAGCGTAGGAAAACAAATACTGAATTTCTTGATGTCTTTCAGACTCAGGGTCTAAATGTGAGACCAAGAAGTTACTTCCAGATCTGTGTAACAAATCTGGGCAAAGCGTCTATCAGAAACCAGTTTCTGCATCACAGAAAGTTTCCACAGGAAAGAAAGGCTGCAAGAAGAATTCAGTTCTAATAAAACCCAGGAAGGTGCATTCAGGGAAGAAATCTTTAAAATGCAATGACTGTGGGAAAACCTTTGGTCAAAGCTTATCTCTTAAACTTCATCAGAAATCTCATACTGGAGAGAAGCCTTATGAATGCAGTAATTGTAGAAAAGCTTTCAGACAGATCTCATCCCTCATTCTTCATCAGAAAATTCACAATGGAAGGAAAAGCTATGAATGTGATAAATGTGGAGAAAGCTTCATTCAAAGAACATCTCTTATTCTACATGGGAAAGTTCATAATGGAAAGGAAACCTTTGACTGTGGGAAGGCCTTGAGTCAGTGCCCACCTCTCATGGGCCAGAAAATTAATTTTGTTGATAACATCCACCAGTGTGGAAAGTGTGGGAAAGACTTCATTCGAATGTCATCTCTATTACTTCATAAGAAAATTCACAGTGGAAAGAAAATACATAAATGTAATAAATGTGGGCGAGGCTTCAATAAGAAATCAGCCCTTGTTATACATAAAAGAAATCATACTGGAGAGAAAACCCATGAAAGTGAGAAGGCCTTAAGTCAGAGTCCACAGCAGAAAAGTCACCATTTAGAGAATCCTTATAAATGCAGAGAATGTGGAAAATCCTTTAATAGGATTTCATCCATTATGCTTCATCAGAGAATTCACATGTCAAAGAAACCGTACAAATGTGATAAATGTGAGAAGGTCTTCAGGCGGCTTTCAACCCTTATTCTACATCTAAGAATTCATAATGGAGAGAAACTGTACAGATGCAGTAAGTGTGAGAAGGTCTGTAATCGGCATTCATCCCTTATTCAACATCAGAAAGTTCATACAAGGAAAAAGAAACTGTTTGAATGTAAGGAATGTGGAAAGATGTTTTCTGGAACTGCCAACCTTAAAATACATCAGAACATTCATTCTGAAGACAAACCTTTCAAATGCAATAAATGTAGTAAGGTTTTTGGCCGTCAGTCATTTCTTATTGAACATCAGAGAATTCATACTGGAGAAAAACCCTATCAGTGTGAGGAATGTGGAAAAGCCTTCAGTCACCGAATATCTCTTACTCGGCATAAGAGAATTCATACTGAAGATAGACCCTATGAATGTGATCAGTGTGGGAAGGCCTTCAGTCAGAGTGCCCACCTTGCCCAACATGAAAGAATTCACACTGGAGAAAAACCATATACATGCAAAACATGTGGGAAGGCCTTTAGTCAACGCACGTCGCTTATTCTACATGAAAGGAGTCATACTGGAGAGAAACCCTATGAATGTAATGAATGTGGGAAGGCATTTAGCAGTGGCTCAGATCTTATTCGGCATCAGAGAAGTCATTCTTCAGAGAAACCATATGAATGTAGTAAATGTGGGAAGGCATATAGTCGGAGTTCATCCCTGATTCGACATCAGAATACACATTCTGAAGAAAAAGCCTAAGCTTGTTCTAAATATGTGAAAGCACAGAGTGAGGCTATCAAAGTAGCAGAGACCAAGGCATAGGAAAATTCATTTGTCTATAACATAAATTTTGTAAAAATGGGACCATTT
This sequence comes from Ursus arctos, assembly GCF_023065955.2. Classification (NCBI taxonomy): domain Eukaryota; kingdom Metazoa; phylum Chordata; class Mammalia; order Carnivora; family Ursidae; genus Ursus; species Ursus arctos. The sequence goes on along the minus strand of NW_026622863.1, from coordinate 53,233,996 downwards.
GATGATGTGTCCCACTTTGAAAGCCAAAGAGCAAAAGTCACTGGTGACTTTGATCAGATGATTTGTAACCAACTGACGGGGTGACCTTATCATAGGTCTTAATTTCACAGTAGCAAGCTCAGTTGATTGGATCAGTCATTTTTCATGAAGACCACTCTCCATTTGGTAAGAATTACTGATATTTTATTTCCAGTGTAATTTAAAGCTGTTTTGTTAGTCACATACAACAAAGTAGAATTGCAGTGTCCATATTTGTGGGTGGGGCTTTGAGCCTGATTTAAGGTCACAGGAAGAATGAGTTTGAGTTTGTCCCTTAGGACTGGAACTGTCACATATGAGATTTCCTGGGCAAACCGGCATGCTACTTCCAGCTTGCAGAAAATTGTGGGTGTGAAAAAAGAAGAATGAGTCTTCACGTGGATAAAGATAGCTCTCATAAGTGTGTGAATCAATTGATTCATTACCATATTGTTTTCATATGAAGATATATGATATTCATGGGATGAAAAATCTAACAAGCCTGAGACAGGCTAATGGGAAAAAAGAAACCAGAGAAATGAGAACTTAAAAGCAGGGAGAAATTATTTGTTATTGTTATATTGAAAATAAATGTGTCTATATTTATATAAATAAACATTGGTATTTTCATGTAAGAACCCTGGTGTGCAATAAGTGATTGGTGGAAAGTGAGATGCCGTTCTTGAATATGTCCTCTCGAAATTCACATGTCGAACCCCTAACCTCTAATGTGATGGTATTTTGAAATGGGACCTTTCGGAGATATTTAGGGATAGATGAGGTTATGAGGGTGCATCATGATAGGATAGTGTCTTAAAAAGAAAGGATGCCAGAGTTCTACTTTGTGAAGATACTGCAAGAAGATGGTTGTCTACAAGCCAGGAAGCTAGCCCTCACTACCATCCAACCATGTCATACCTTGGTCTTGGACTTTTAGCCTCCAAAACTGAAAAATCAGTTTCTTTTGTTTAAGTCACCTAGTCTGTGGTATTTTGTTGTGGTAGCGCAAGGTGGCTAATACATGGGGAAACACCCTGGATTTATGTACCAGGCTATCTTCTTGTCAGCTGATCATATATAATCGCTTTCAGTCTGTTTCCAGCTTGTGCAAAGCATGTGAGAAATAAAACTAGAGTTCTTTCTTGTTACTAGGCTATGTACAGTTGCACTCTTCTGCAAATGCCATTTTTAAATACACCCATATCCTGTTAAGATAACTGTGAAATGTATGACCACATGGCTTTAGGTCACTCTAACTGACCACAACTGAGAAAATAACATCCAGATTTGCGAAGGGTAGGCATGCACACAGGATAATAGAACAGTTAATTTTCATTTACATTTGTCATAGTAGTTCTGTAAAATCATCATAAAATACCTCTGACAGTTGGAGCAAATAGGTGAGCAAATAACGCAGGAAAGGCTCACAGAGGGGCATGTCTGTTTTCCCTCCCCTTCCATGCCCCTCCCTTAGTTTAATTCCTCGCCAGTCTGCCATAGATATTGTTTCCAAATCGTTGGTCACAAACCTAATATATATAATATAAACTAATAAGACACTTCTTCCTTACAGATACTTAGAGTTTACAAGGGAATACAGGATTTTAAAATGTGGAAACATATAAGGTACACAGCTAATACAGAGAAGAGGATGGTGGACTCCAAGGTGAATGGAGGACATGGGGACAGGGATCACTTGGAGATAGTTACGGTATTAAAGGAAGACCAGGACATTAAGTTGGCTAGGCACACAAAAGTTGGAAGGCTGCAGAAGGCAAAGAAAGTACAGATGCACAAAATAGTGGCAGAGGGTTGTGGAGTATTGCAAATTTCAGAATTTAGTACAGTGACTGGCACATAGGATGTGGTCAGCACTTACTAAATATTGAGTGAATGAATGAATTAATGAAAATGTTTTAGTATAACTGGATTTGCTCTGAGGCATAATCGACGGGGAGCACTTAAACCTGAAGGTGACCCAGACACTGAGATAAACCCTTAGGAAAACAGTCTCCCATTCTGAGGAATCACTAGTCATGTTTGAGGACTGTGGTGAACTCTAGGTAAACACAGTACAAACAAACTTAAACCTAGTCCAGTTCCTGTCTATTTTAATGACACCCCCCCCCCCCCGACACACACATGCAAGGCTTAAGGAATGACACGACCATTTCCAGGAAATCTATTTACCTCTGGTTTTACTGTCCTGCACAAGATACCTAGCTTGGGGCAGGGGGTGTGGCAAAACTACAAGACATACAAAACAAGAAAAATCTACACTCCCCACCCCCACCAACTGACAGAACAATCCAGAGCTACTCAGAAGTGACATAGCTGTTGGACTGACAGAATTTAAAATATGTTAAAGGTTCTAATAAAAAATTTGCACAACGGGCAAATTACATGGGTCATTTGAGCAGAGATACAAATCATGGAAATATTAGAAATGAACACAAATAGTGCCTTCGAAGGACTCATCAAGATACTTGACACAGCCAAAGAAAGAATAAGTGAACTTGAAGGTAGGTCAATAAAAATCACCCCCCCCCCCACACACAAATGGGGGGAGGGCAAGGGGTGCAGGGAAGTGACAAAAAACACCCGAGGCTGTGGGGAAAGATCTGGTCCAACACATGCATAACAGGAATCCCAGAAGGAAAAGAGAAAATGGAGCAGAAGAAGTATTTGAAGATATAATAATGACTGATGACACCAGAACATAGATATATAAAGCTCAGAGAATACCAAGAAGGATTTTTGTTTGTTTGTTTTTGTTACAGAGGAACAGTGATAAGAACTACAGCAGACTTAGGGGAGGAAAAAATTACAGTAGACTTAGAAGTAATGGAAACTAGAGGACAATAATGACATTTGTAAAGTGCTGGAAGGAAAAAGCTGTCTTTATTGAAACTTCATGGAAATGTTTTTCCAAATTGATAGAGGAATGAAGACCTTCTCAAAATAAAAACTATTCATTGCCAAAAAGACCTATTTGAAATATTAAATGAAGTTCTTGAAGCAGAAGGAATGTGAAACCAGATTCTTGGATATGCACAAAAGAAAGAAGAGAAATGGAATAAATGAAGGTAAAATAATTTTTCTTATGTAAATGCCTAAAAGATAACTGTTTAAAATCGTAACTTGCTTTGTGTGTTTATCGCATATAAAAGTAAAATGCGTGACAAGTACAAAGGATGGGAGGGAAAAACTGGGAATATGTTGTGCAGGATCTTAAGTGGCACATTACTTGATATATTCTGGTTTAAAGATACATGTCATAAACTCTAGGCTAACCACTAAAATTTTTTATTTTTATTTTCTTATTTTTCATTTAATTTTTTATTATGTTAGTCACTATACAGTACATCATTAGTTTTTGATGTAGTGTTCCATGATTCATTGTTTGCATATAACACCCAGTGATCCATGCAATACGTGCCCTCCTTACTACCCATCACCAGCCTATCCCATTCCCCCACCCCCCAAAGCCCTCAGTTTGTTTCCCAGAGTCCACAGTCTGATCTCATGGTTCATTCCCCCTTGTTTATCCCCCTTCATTCTTCTCTTCCTTCTCCTACCGATCTTCCTATTTCTTATGTTCCATAAATGAGTGAAACCATATGATAATTGTCTTTCTCTGCTTGACTTATTTCACTTAGCATAATCTCCTCCAGTCCCGTCCATGTTGCTGCAAATGTTGAGTAATCGTGCTTTCTGATGGCTGAGTAATATTCCATTGTATATGTGGACCATATCTTCTTTATCCATTCGTCTGTTGAAGGGCATCTCGGCTCCTTCCACAGTTTAGCTATTGTGGGCAATGCTGCTATGAACATTGGGGTGCATATGGCCCTTCTCTTCACTACGTCTGTATCTTTGGGGTAAATACCCAGTAGTGCAATTGTTGGGTCATAGGGTAGCTCTGTTTATAACTTTTTAAGGGACCTCCACACTGTTTTCCAAAGTGGCTATACCAACTTGCATTCCCACCAACAGTGTAAGAGGTTTCCCCTTTCTCCACATCCTCTCCAACATTTGTTGTTTCCTGCCTTGTCAATTTTTGCCATTCTAACTGGCGTAACGTGGTATCTCAATGTGGTTTTGATTTGAATTTCCCTGATGGCTAATGATGTTGAACATTTTTTCATGTGTCTGTTAGCCATTTGTATGTGTCTGCATTGGAAAAGTGTCTGTTCATATCTTCTGCCCATATTTTGATTTGGTTATTTGTTTCTCATGTATTGAGTTTGAGAAGTTCTTTATAGATCTTGGATATCAGCCTTTTATCTGCAGTTTCATTTGCAAATATCTTCTCCCATTCTGTGGGTTGCCTCTTTGTTTTGATGACTGTTTATTTTGCTGTGCAGAAGACTTTTAAAGAGGTAAATTGGTTAATAGAATAAAATGGGATAATGTAAAAATATTCAGTTAACCCAATAGAAGGCAGCAAAAGAACAAAAACCAGGGGCGCCTGCGTGGCACAGCAGTTAAGCGTCTGCCTTCGGCTCAGGGCGTGAACCTGCCGTTGTGGGATCGAGCCCCACATCAGGCTCCTCTGCTGTGAGCCTGCTTCTTCCTCTCCCACTCCCTCTGCTTGTGTTCCTTCTCTCGCTGGCTGTCTCTCTCTGTGTCAAATAAATAAATAAATAAATCTTAAAAAAAAAAAAAAACAAAAACCAAAGAATAGAACAATTAGAAAATGGTTAAGAGGATGGATTGATTTTAATCCAAATATAGATATTTTTAAATTATATCAAATGCAGATGGTCTAGGGGCACCTGGGTGGCTCAGTCAGTTAAGTGTCTGCCTTCGGCTCAGGTCATGATCCCAGGGTCCTGGAATTGAGCAGTATTGGGCTCCCTGCTCAGTGGGGAGTGTGCTTCTCCCTCTGCCCCTCCCCTTGCTTGTGATCTCTCTCTTAAATAAATAAATAAATAAATAAATAAAATATTTTAAAGAAATGCAGATGGTCTAAGCATACCAGTTAAGAGATAGTAAGACTGAATGGAAAAGCAGGACCCAAGTATATGCTAGCAGAAATACACTTTATACAGGCATAGATAATTAAAAATTAAGGAGTGGGGAAAAGATAGATGATGCAAACACTAACAGAACGAAAGTTGGAATCACTATATCAGTATCAGACGAAGCTGACTTCAGAACAACAAATGTAATCAGGATAAAAAACATTATGTAACGAAGGGGTCAATTTCCAGGTAAACAGCAATCCTAAATGTGTATGTATCAAAGTACAGAGGTACAGGTTACACAAGTGAAAAAAGAACAGAAAGGGCAAAGAGACAAATCCACTATTTTGGGGGATTTCACCATTGTCTTTCAGGTATTACTAGAACAGGTAGACACAAAATCCGAATATAGAAGACCTGGACAGCACAGTTGACCAAATTAACTAGCTGACATTTATAAAACACCACAAGCGCGGAATACCGTCCTTTCAAGTACACATGAAGAAGTACACGAGACCATAAAATAGATTTTATGTTTTAAACAAATAGTTACATAAAGTATATTCCCTGATCGTAGCAGAACTAAACTACCAGTAAGACACCTGAAAATATTTGGGAGACTTAAATTACAAATTCCATTTTGAAAACAGCAACTGTTCAGATTATCTGTTTCTTCTTGAGAAAGCTTGGTAGTTTCTTTCAAGAAGTTTTCCCATTTCATCTAAGTTGTCAAATTATTTCCATAAAGCTCACAACATTCTCTTTTCCATTTCATAACTAGAATTTGTGGTGACATCACCTTTGCCATTCCAGAAATTGGTGACTTGTGTATTTTTTTTCATCAGTCTGAATGAAGATTTATTGGTTTTATTGACCTTTTATTTTTGTTTCCTATCTCATTTATTTCTATTAGTAATTATTTCCATTCTTACGCTAACTTGGTGTTTCAGTGCTCTTCATTTTCTAATTAAGGTGGAAATTGAAGTCACTAGGAGTTTTCAAAATTTTATAATTTAGTACTATTACATTTCCTTCTAAGCACTGTTAGTTGCATCCCACATATTTTGACATGCTGTGTTCTAAGTTTTATTCAATTTAAAATACTTCCTATTTTCCCTTTGATTTCTCTCTTGACCCATGGGTTACCATTTAGGTCCAAACATTTGGAGATTTTCCTAGTATCTTTCTTTCACTGATTCCTAATTTAATCCTTCTGGTCAGGAAACATATTTTGTATGACTTGAATTCTCTAAAGCTTATTGAGATATGTTTTAAGGCCTGGAATATAGTCTATTTTGGTAACTATACTGGGTGCATATGAAATAATTTGTATTCTATTTTTAAAATATCATTTAGGTCAAGTTGGCCAATAGTGCAGTTCACATCTTCAATTTCCTTTATGATTTTTGTCTACTTGTTTTTATGATAGATGTGTGTCAGAATCTCTTACTATAATTTTGGATTTGTCCATTTCTCCTTGTAATTCTGTCCATTCTTTCCCCAGGTAATTCAGGTGATTTTCTCACACGCATGCACTGATCGGTGTTTAGGTAAAAACTAGTTTTTCACACAGATAAAAAATTCTGGTGTCTAGGGTTTTTTTCTCTAAGTGCTCTCAGGCACTTCATCCTGGAAACTCCAGCCACCTCAGTCTCCCTGACTCCCAGGTCCTTCCCCTCAACTCAGACTATAGCCTGGTGGAAACTCTCTTCATGCAGTTATTTGGGTAAATCCTAGTACTCCCCTCATTTGTTTCCCATTTCAAGGATATATCAGTTTCGTTGCCTGATGTCCGGGGTCTTGAAACCAAGGTTTCATATACTTTGTCCAGTTTTTAGTGTTTCAGGTGGGAGGATAGACTAGTCCTCCAGAATTCCATCTTCACCAGAAGTGCGCATCTCAAGTACACATTTAACGAGAACAGGGATCACTATGGATGTAGAATTTAAACAAACAAAAAAACCAACATTGCAATTAACATTCTTGCACATATGCTTTTGAAAATTTTTACCAGTATTTTTGGAGAAGTTCCTAGATCAAAAAGATAGGCAAATTCTAATCTTTAACTTGCCTTTTCTATTCAAACTCTCTAGAATGAAGGATTCTTTAGATGAATTTTATGTACCTTTATTCAGTGCTCCCTGTATCTTCCTCACCAAGTTGGGATATATTAGTATGGTTTTTCAGAATTTCTTCTACTTACTTTTTCTCCGTTATTGCTAGTCTTACCAGAGGGTAGAAAGTGCCAGCGATCCTGGCATGTTCTTCCAGTGTGGCCTTGTCGTGTCTGTATTCAACTTTTCATAGTGTGTGATGTGAGGTGGTATTTTTTGTTGTTGTTCAGTTTTGGTAGAAGGAAGTTCTGGTACGTCTGAGTCTAACATTATTCCATAGGGTCTCTGAAGGGCTAGACTTTCAATTTTTGAATGACTAGAGCGCTTCTTGATCTAGCTGTTTATCCAAGGGCAGTGCTTCAGACTGGCAGAAAACTTGTTCTAGCCCAGTGATTCTCAGATGTTACTGTGTATTCAGATCACCGGGGGATCTTACAGAGATGCAGATTCTGAATCAGTAGGTCTGGATTAGGGCCCACTATTCTGGAATTTTGACAAATGGTCAAGTCATGCTGATGCTGCCAGTCCGTATCCCACACTCTGAGTAGTAAGGATTTAGCCTTTACCTTGCAGTCCTATCACTGGCAGTTTGTCTCCTGTTAATGATAGATTACCTCTTCAAAACCCAAGTGTTTCCTTCTTGAACTCTTGCCACTCACCCTGCCACTCTGCAACTGTAAATAATTTAGGGAGGCTTCTAAAGTCAGACTTTTTGAAGTAACACTGGTTCCAATCAAGGTGCCGTGTTTGTTTTTTAAGATTTTGTTTATTTTAGAGCATGGGGGCACGGAGGAGCAGAGGGAGAGAGAGAGAATCTCCAGCTACTTCGTGCTGAGCACAGAGCCAGACATGCAGCTGGCGGAGCCACTCACGCGTCCCTCAGATTGCCTTTTGCCCTTCCAGATACCACATTGCTTTGGGGGAATGTTACAGTCTTCAGTGCACCATCAGTTTCCTCCCAGGATTCTTACCACATTTAGCAGCATTTTCTTATGGATTTTGAGGCTCAGAATTGTAGATATGTCTTCACTTCATCACAGATGGCTCTCCTATATTTTTCTTGTTGCTTTAATTTGGTTTCAGAAAGGAGAAATGGATAGGTACATCTTGGTTCCACCTCTTTATTTTTAATTTTTAATTTTTTAGAGAGGGAGGGAGGGGCAGAGGGAGAGAATCCCAAGCAGGCTCCACGCCCAGTACGGGACTCAATCCCACATCCCTGAGATCATGACCTGAGCTGAAATCAAGAGTTGGACCCTTAACTGAGTCACCCAGGCGCCCCTCCACCTCTTTAAATTCAGAAATTAGTAAATACAGTTAGAGGCTCCTCATAAATACATTTGAATTTGCCTCCTTATGTCTCTGTACCACTTAGAGTGGAAGAGTTGGGTAAAAATGAAGTATTTTCACTTGAAGGCAATCCTCTTTGTAGATCAGGTCTTCTGTCCTTTCTATAACAGCTTTGCTTTCTGTTGGTTGTCTCTGACACCTGTGGAGGAAGCCGCCTTTGGAGGGTTTTAAAAGGAACTCCCCTGAAGTCTTCTGGCATGAGTGGTCCCGGTGATGAGGCTCAACTACTTGAGTCTCTTCCTGTTGAGGTTGCCTTGTCTAGCATGCAGCCAGTTGAGGATTACTGGCAACATAGCTAAATTATAAACTACAGGGTACTTAGTCCCCTTCACCCATAGCAATTTAACTTACCCTTGCGACAGGGTCTGAGGCAGCACCACCGAATCAAACACACCCTTTCTGAAGCAAAAGATAGGAATATTCACACATTTAATGAACCGATAAATGCCCTCATGTCAGTTCAGGTCAAGTTTTTTCTTTATGGGAACTGAATCTCAGCCTCCCTCCACCCTGCCTGCATTCCATGGGAATTTTGTGAACTGTTCAATCCGGTGATCCAGTCCTGCTGGTGGAGGCATAAGCACTTAACCCAGACTGGCCAGAGTATCCCATACCATCGACCCAGTGATTGGTCAGAGTGGACACATAGCCTAAATTGGAACAAATCCAATTTTTCCTCTCTGACATGGAGGCTAAAAGAAAGAAGATCACCTTCCTTTTGAGATTAAAAGCTCTAAGGACCTTTTAAGTCTAATATCAGATGCCATTTTTTTCCTTATCAAGAAAAAGCCTGCCGGAGAATGGAACAAGTGAAAGCAGAGCTATTAATCTGAGTCTGAGTACCTGCCTGAAGCTGTACCATATAGACATTACACCTTTCAGTTATAGGTACTAATACCTTTTTCCTAAGCTAATTGGAATTAGGTTTCCATCAGAATCAATCTTTCTTTTCTTTTTTCTTTTCTTTTCTTCTTTTCTTTTCTTTTCTTTTTTATTTGAGAAAGCAAGCATGAGCTGAGCAAGGGAGGGGCAGGAGGGACAAGCAGACTCACCGCTAAGCGGGGAGCCCGATGCAGGGCTTGATCCCAGGACCCTGAGATCGTGACCTGAGCCAAAGTCAGATGCTTAACCGACTGAGCCACCCAGGGACCCCTCTGTCAGAATCTTCATGGCAGTTGCTGTTTCTCCATTTATCAACTTTATAGACTCTTAAGTAATCTTTCTTAGGAAAGATAAGAATTTAACTCATTCCACTAAGTAAATTATATATTCACTCTTCTGTTGTATTTTACTTTGAAATACAGCTAACCTGTATTTCTTATTCTTTCAACTTTATACAGATCTCTTGAATCCCCTTTATGAGAATATTGCCCCTTATCCTTGATTCATTCATTCTCATTGCTATCAACCTCCCACTATCCAGTCTATCAGCTACATTTTGCCTTTTACATTATTAAGTAGACAATAAATAGGTCTATATATGTATACAGAGACAGACTTCAGTGGCTTGTCTCTATAAGATTGAAAATAAAACAGCACTTGATCATTATCACTAGGTAAATAGTCTCTGAAGAGTCAGAGCCAAGCAATATGTGATGACATTTCTTTCTCTGTAGGTCCAATGTTAGGATCCCAGTCTGTGCTTAAAGGAGTCTCTTCCTCATATCAGTCAAATGGATTTTATTTTTTTATATTCTGTTTTCCAGAATCATACCACATTTCATGAGGGCTTGTTTTATATTCAGACATGATAACTGGTATGGTTTCCCCTTTGTTTTTCCCAGCGCCAGTAATTGCCTTTCTTTCCATTTCCCTGAGGAAAACTCGTCTTCACCATATTGCTAAAATCCTCCAACTTCATACTTATTTAACATAACCTATTCCAATTTTCCTGAAGATTTTCTTCACTGAGCCCCTTAATTCCTAGCCTACTGGTAATTTGGTCTGATTGTTGTAGAGCAATCATCCTAGTCATCCTCAACACCACTTTCCCAGTTTAGATCCGTTGTTTATTGAAGCCTTTCCTGCTGCCGCCTTCCTGTTCCATCCAAATTTTACTAAAGCTAATCCTATAATACCCTAATAAAGGGTAAATGAGAGTAAACTGAAGCAAACTGCATATACAGGATATCAGTGTGTGGCTTCATGCTTTATTGTTATTTGGGTATAGACTTGTAGATACAAAGTAATTTTATCTCATAACTTGGAAGGTGCTGTTTTATGTTCTGTTAACTAATATTGCTAACAGGAGGGAAGGCTAACACTGTCTCTGTCCCCGTGCTTGTGTTCTCTCTCAAATAAATAAAATCTTAAAAAAGAAAAAGGAGACGTTCACATTTTTTGAAAGCTTTTTAGGATGGTTTCATCCTGAATTCTGAAATTTCACAAGCATATTTCTGGATGTCTTTTCTTCTATTGTAATTGAGGCTTTTGCCAGTTCAGCCTTCCCAGCACTCCGTGAACTATTCCAAGCCGAACATTCATAATTTTCTTCAGTTTAGAAAGATTCTCAATCGTTTATTTGATGTATCCATTATATTTTCTCTGTAAGCTTTTCTGGAACTCCTGTTAATTAAACTTCTATGTCCTTTTTGTTTCTTATTTTCTTTTTAATTTATGAATTTGGGAAGTTTCCTTAATTTTCTTTAAAACTTATATTAAGTGGTGCCTGGGTGGCTCAGTTGGTTAGGTGACTGCCTTCAGTTTGGGTCATGATCCTGGAGTCCCAGGATCAAGCCCCATGTCGGGCTCCCTGCTCAGCGGGGAGTCTGCTGCTCTCTTTCCCTCTGCTCTTCCCCCCACCCCCCCCACTCGTGTTCTCTCTCTCACTCATTCTCCTTAAAATAAATTTTAAAAAATCTTAAAACTTCTAGTTTATTATAGCAGTAACATTTTTTCATTCTTAAGAGTTCTGACTTACCTTTTTTCCCCCTAGAAAACATGATTATTTTCTGTACATATTTTTCTTTAAAAGAGTGATTTTTAAACATTTTAATTCCAGTATAGTTAACGGTGTTTAAATATTAGTTTCATGTGTACAATACTAATTTTTTTTTAAAGATTTTATTTATTTGAGAGAGAGCGTGCATGAGCAGGGGGAGGGGCAGAGAGAGAACCAGACTCCCTGCTAAGCAGGGAGACTGACACGGGCCTTGATCCCAGGATGATCATGACCTGAGTCACAGGCAGACATTTAACCAACTGAAGCCACCCAGGCACCCCTCTAATTATTTTTTTTTGTTTTTTTTTTAGATTTTATTTATTTATTTGACAGAGATAGAGACAGCCAGTGAGAGAGGGAACACAAGCAGGGGGAGTGGGAGAGGAAGAAGCAGGCTCACAGCGGAGGAGCCTGATGTGGGGCTCGATCCCATAATGCCGGGATCACGCCCTGAGCTGAAGGCAGATGCTTAACCGCTGTGCCACCCAGGCGCCCCCCTCTAATTATTTTTTGATAGCTTTCCATATTTACCTGTTTAAATCTGACATAAATTTTTAGTTTTCTTCTGTCATTACACAACTTTCTCCACTGTAGGTTTAGTTCTGTCTCGGACCTTATTATGCTGATAGTTTTCTTCATGTGTTATGATCCTTAACTGTTCCAACATTTAAGATTGATATGGCTTGGGGCATTTGGCTGGCTCAGTCAATGGAGCATGTGACTCTTGCTCTTGGTGTTGTTTGAGCCCCATGTTGGGTGTAGAAATTACTTTAAAAAAAAAAAAATGGTAATGGCTTGATCACCTTGTAGATGAGTTTCCCTGAATAGGGAGGGTTACTGCTATCTATGTATGCAGGGCTGGCAAGTCAAAAAGAGATTCTCTAAATTCCTGAAAAGATTTTTGACTTAGCCACCAACTCTCATGCTAGCTACCCAAGTAAGTTCATTATTTCATAGTTTAAATTTCTTATAGTATTACATTATTGCTTATAACTTCAAATACGACAGATAATCCTAGGTCTCCTCCTAACCGGAATATCCAATCCCAGCCTCCTCCCCTACAAGGAACACTTATCAGTTGGATGTGCCTCTCCAGAACCTTTTTGAAACTTTTGCATACTTATTTAATTGTATTAGAAATGTTTTATTAACATATGATAGTATGCAAATCTAAAAAACTTACTGTTTCAGCGTTCTTTAATCAGACCCATCCATGTCGTATCATTGGTCCATTCTTTCAAACTGCTGCTAATATTTCTCGTCATGCCCTGTGGAAATTTAGATGGTTTCCAGTGTTTCATGTACTAACCATACTGCCCTCCAAAGAGACTGTAGTGAACGTTTTAAAAACTTCACTGCTTCCGCAGTGGCAGTGAGGAGTTCTCATTGCTCCATGCAGCTGCCACTGTTTGAGAGTACATTATTTAAATTTGTACCTCAATACTAGTGAGGTTCAGCAGGGACTCATTTATCATCCATCTGTATTTCTTCTACGATTTGCCTATTCTCATATTTTGTCCATTTTTATACTTGCTTAGTTGTCCTTTGCTTATTCATAGGTGTTCTTACATCTTTCCCTTTGTATGTTACAAATATTTTCTTCCTGTTGTTTTAAATTTTAAGAGCACTTTCTTTTTTAGAAACGTATGTCCAACACCAATTAATAAATATATCCTACTTTTTCTTATACTTTTCTCATTAGTTTTATATTTAGGATTTTAATCAACTGAAACTCCCTTCTTGTGGATGGTGTGAAGTAAGGATTCTATTCAATTTACTTATAGAAGAGAGTGTGGAGTGAGAAAGCTGTTGGCTTCCACATGGAAAAGAATTTAGCAGTCTTGTCATTGTTTCTCCTTATTACCAACCTCCACCCTCCCCCCCCAGCCCCTGCCTCTATACACAAACCAGATTGAAGCCTAAACTCCTCTAGGGGTGCTGTGTACAGAGCATTTGGGCAGAGTGGCTCCTATTACTGAAAACCCTATTATTCAAACATTTCAGGTTGTAGCTGCCTCTGCTACATTTCATGAACAAACACTTTCCTCCATTTTGTCTTTTATTTGTCCAGCTCTTTTCATCCACTGATGACCCTCTTTTCTGATCTTTGTTCGGTCTTTTACATTGTTTTAGCCATTTAATGGGATATGGAAGGAAGGTAAATTTATATGCTGTTTGTTAACTGCAAAAGAAAATCTTGATTTTTCCAATGACAGTTCTGATATTGACAAGCTGCCTTTCAAAAAATGTGTACAAATTCATACTCCACACGTACTCCTTTCCTGCTTTTGCAATGCATATATTTTATCAATCTGATATTGACAGATGGATAGTTCATTGGTTTAACTTGTATTTCTTCTCATGCTAGTGAGATTCAGTATTTATCATTCATTCATCAGTCACATGTTGCCTCTTTAGGTCCTTTGCCCATGGGAATAGTAGTGTCATTTTCTAAGTGATTTATAGGAGCACTTATGGATTTCATATATGTTGTAATATCTCCAATACTGATATTTAAAAACTTTGTGTTTATAACTATCTTTGTCTATATAAAAGCTTAATAAAGTTCTTACACAGTCAAACCTAGAATCTGTGTGTGTGGCTTCTGGATTTCATGTCTTGTTTAGGAAGATTGTTTTCACTCTTTGATTATACATTATGTTACTGTGTCCTCTGATAACTCTTTCACGTTTGGATAAAAGAATGAAGGAACTGGTTTTGTACAGAGCAGAATCAATTTTACCAATACTGTTAGGCCACTGACAAATTACCTTTATTTATAGATTTTATGTGTTTATCTGTATGAATGTATATGTGTGTATGTTCACATGCACACAGTGTTTCAAGCCTTAAAAAATTCTTAGGATTTCGTTAGAAATCAAAGAATTTGTAGATTGATTTTGGGCCTCCTAACATCTCGAGAATAGTCTTCCCCTGCAGGATAAAATGTCTATTCAAGTCTTCCTTTTCATTCTCCATTTCATCATTTTCTTTGTACCTATGTTCATATGTGAATTGGTTACTGAAGTGATTGCATATTCAAAGCCTCCAGGAGTCAGGAAGTAATAGAAAGTGTAAAATAAGTCAGATGGAAGGAGGAATGGTTTGAACTATGGAGAACTGGAAAACGTGTGCTCACATAAAAGTATTTGATTTTTGGTTTTGTTTTTTTTTTTTTTTTTGTATTCATTTTAAAGTGATGAGTACCAAATCAAACATGTTTGTGGGCTACCAGTTTATAAGTATTGATATAGTTTTCTTTTCCTCTCTAGTTTTGGAATTACAGCTTAGAACTAGTTTAACCACCTTTTCAGTTTTAAACGAGATAGATTTAATACAATTCAACCACCTGGAATTAGGAGAGGGCATCAAACTTGTATTTTCTATTCTTTGGTTATTGATTTTTTTAAGTTGTCTTTTATGTAAATGATGAATACATCTCAGTAAATCCTACTTATTACTAGTGATTTTTAAAATCTGGCTTCTTAGAACTGTTGAATATCTAATGAAGTTAGTTTTTCTTACCAACAAAGTCATATCTTACTGTATGTCATTATGGACTTTAACGTCAATGCTACTGTATCAGATACCCTTATCACCCACCTTTAAAACAATGACTACTGTTCCTAATCAAAAATCTTTATAATCTCTTAAATCTTGAACTGGTGCTTCTTTTGTTATTTCTCAGATGATCCTTGCTGAGATGACCAGGTCCTCTTTGTATACCACAGTATTTTTTTCATTTTATGGTAACGTTTATTAAGTCATTACTTTATGCTAGGCACTCTGAGCAATTTACATGCATTCTCTCATTTAATCCTCCCATCAGCCTTTGAGGTAGTACTATTATTATTTCCATAATATAAATAAAAAGACTGAACCTTACAAAGAACAAAATGTTTCTCTGAAACTAGAGGCCTAGAAAGTGGAAGAGCAAGGATTGGAACCCAGATCTGTTTGATGCTGGAATATGATTTCTTAATTCTGGACAAATAGCCAAAGAATGAGATGTATTTTGACATGAAATAGTACTTTGAAAGGTATACTGGAACAAGGTATTTGGGACAGGAGGGTCTTTCAGGTCTTTTAGGTTATTTTGAGGAAAGTGTGCTTTAACCTAAGAACTATGGGGTACTAATGAAGGGTATCGATGAGGAAGTGATATGATCAGACTTTTAAAATACAAGTTTGACTGCAATGTAGGCAACTGACAAAGGAAATGGTTAATCAGACCAATCAGAAGGCTATTTCCATAGTCCGTATGAAATAGATTACTATGTATTGGACAAAGAGGATGTAATGGAAATGGAGTCAGATTCAAGGCATATTTAGGAGATAAAACCTACAGGTCTTGGCAACTGACTGGACATGGAGGGTGAGAGAGAGGAAGGAGTCAAGAATGACTCCATGGTATGAATTCTCTCATGCTGGGCTAGATGGGCACGCTGCCTGAAAGATTTGCTGCAATCCTTACATTCATAGGGTCTCTCTCCTGTATGAATTCTCTGATGTAGAGTAAGAGATCCACTATAGCTAAAGGCTTTCCCACAAATATTACATTCATAAGGTTTCTCTCCAGTATGAATTCGCTTATGTTGAGCAAGGCCTGCATTCTGGCTAAATGTTTTCCTACATTCCTTGCACATATAAGGTTTTTCTCCAGTATGACTTCTCTGATGTTGTGCAAGTGATGAACTATTGCTAAAGGCCTTCCCACATTCAATACACTCATAGGGTTTCTCTCCAGTATGAACCCTCTGGTGTTGATCAAGGTATGCAATCTGGCTGAAGGCTTTCCTGCATACTTTACATTCATAAGGTTTTTCTCCAGTATGAACTCTCTGATGTTGAGCAAGGTGTGCATATTGGCTGAAAGCTTTCCTACATTCCTTACATTCATACGGTCTCTCTCCAGTATGAATTCTCTGATGTACAATTAGGTATCCACGATGGCTAAAGGCTTTCCCACACACATTACATACATAAGGTTTCTCTCCTGTATGAATTCTCTGATGTTGAGCAAGAAATGAACCATTACTGAAAGCTTTTCCACATTCAATACATTCAAAAGGTCTCTCTCCAGTATGAACTCTCTGATGTTGAGCCAGGTGTGCAATCTGGCTGAAGGCTTTTTTACATTCTTTACACTGATAAGGTCTCTCTCCAGTATGAACTCTCTGATGTTGAGCAAGGTGTGCATTCTGGCTGAAGGCTTTCCTACATTCTTTACATTCATAGGGTTTCTCCCCAGTATGTATTCTCTTATGTTGAGCTAGGTTTGCACTCTGGCTGAAGGTTTTCCCACACTCAACACATGCATAGGGTTTCTCTCCAGTATGAATTCTCTGATGAAGAGTAAGGGATGAGCTCTGGTTGAAAACTTTCTCACATTCATTACATTTCAAAAGTTTCTTTTGTATATAGACTTTCTTATGTTTCATTTCAACAGATTTTTTTCGGTAACTTCTCTTTTGTGGCTCATGCTTATGCACTCTTTCTTTGGTGGTGAAAGTCTTTTTTATATCAAATATTGCATCCTGATGGAAAGTTTTCCAAGATTTAGTATATTCATTACTTTGATCTTCAGTGAGGATTTCTTTATGAGTGATGATCGGTTGTCTGGAAGGTACTGCCTGACTTCCTAACTGGTTCTTAAGCCAGTCCTCAGTTTTACAGTCTTCTCTCAAACTGGGGCAGTCAAGGCTATGACTAAGATGGCTTCTTCCCATTTTCACTAGTTTGGATGTTTCTTCATAAATAACTTGCTTTGATGAAAATTCATTCGTTTTTAAAGTATACTCCCAATCTAAAAGATACCAAGAAAACAAAGGTCTTTTGTATTTGTTCATCAGAAGAGAAGAACTTCTGAAACAAAAATTGGTGAATAAAATACATAAGAAGTTTGGGGTTTAACAGTGTAAGATGCAGTCTAAAAAGTATGAGATTATAAAGAATGAAAACTTAAGAGAGGATATATATTAGAAACTGAAAAAGTTATCTAAAATCACAATAATTTTATATCTAATTTAATATTAGAGTCTCCAAACACCCTTCCTCTTTTGCCTCGGGTTATCCTGCATTCAAGCTAAGTTCATTATTTTTAGAAAGCCAATTTCATGAGGTCAGTGTGGCTAAAAAACCTCCATAGACCCAAAGATACACCAGGTACTATTAGTTGCCTTAGGTTGTATATGCAAATATGGATTAACTTTTGAAGCCAAAAAATGTCTTTTTGGGGCACAAGGCTGGCTCAGGGCATGTGACTCTTTATCTCACGGTCATGATTTCAAGCCCCACATTGGGTGTGCAGCCTACTTTTTAAAAAAAGTCTTCTTGTCAGGCATTTTCTATGTGATATATTCCAACCAAATGTAAATTTTTAATTGAGCTCAGAGCTAAAATGCATTCACATAAAAGTAAGTTTGTATAGGGGTGCCAGGGTGGCTCAGTCAGTTAAATGTCTGACTCTTGACCTCAGCTCAGGTCTTGATCTCAGGGTTGTGAGTTCAAGCCCTACATTGGGCTCCAGGGTGTGGAGCCTACTTAAAAAAAAAAAAAAAACAAAAAAGAAAAACAGTAATTTTGTATCAAACTGCTTGATTTTATTAACCTGCCACAGGCCTTAGTTTGCCACCTTCTTTCCATTCCTCAGTCAAATCATCTGTTCTGCTCAAGACTAACCAATGGTTTCTCACATTTATAATAAAACTAAAATTCCTATTATGGTTTACAAAACCAATGTAATACATGAACATAAATGTAAAACCTTCAGTAAAATTACTGCAACTCAAATCCAGGAAAATATGAAAGCATAATCATTACCAAGTAGAGCTTATCCCAGGAATGCAAGATTGGTTTAATATGTGAAAACCAGTGTAATTCACCACATTACCAGATTAAAGGTGGAAAATCATATGATCGTTTCAATGGATGTAGAAAGAGTATTTGGCTAAATTCAACATCTATTTATTATAAAACTTCTTAGCAAACCAGGAAAAGAAAACTTTATCAAATTGATAAAGGGCATCTATGAAACATCAACTTAATGGTGAAAGACAGAATACATTTTCCCTTAAGACTCAGAATAATCCAAGTAAATCTACTCTTAATAATTCTATCCAACGTTGTAAAAGATGTCCCCTGCAGTAAGGAAAAAAACCCTGTAAGATTAGAAAGGAAGAAATAAACTGCTGATAATGTGGATAGTCTATGCAGAAAAACCTGGAACCTACAAAGAACTCCTAGAACAACTATTAAATAAATCTATCAAGATCGTAAGATAAAAAGTTAATATAAAAATCAATTTACATTTTTGCATAGTTGCAAAAAGCAAGTGGAAAATGGAATTCTTAAGAATTCTATTTGTAATAGCACCAAAAATACCATAAGATTAAAAATATATATATAGCCACTGCACTGGATACAATAGAACACTGCTAAGAGAATTTAAAAAGACTAATAAATGGCTACATAAACCATATTCATGAACTAAACTCAAGTGATGTTAATTTGGATATCAGTTCTTCCTCAATTGATGTATAGATTCCATATAATCCAAATCAAAATCCTAGCAGGCTTTTGGGTAGAAATTCTCAACTTCATTCTAGCGTTTATTTGGGAACTGAAATGATCTAAATAGTTAAAGTGATTTTACAAGTTGAACTATCTGCTATCAAAAGTTACTATAAAGCTACAGTAATCAAGACTGTGGTACTGATGAAAGTATAGGCATATAGATAGATGGGACAGAACAGAGTTCAAAACTAGACCCATGTAGATATGGTCAACTGCTTTTGGTACAGAGGTATCAATAAGGCATTATAATAGGTAAAGGAAAGTCTTTTCAAGAAGATACTGGAGCAACTGTATATCCAAATGAGGAAGAAAAAAAAAAAAAAAACCCAAACCCTCAGTCTTTACTTCACATAAGACACAAAATTTAGCTCAGTGGGTCATACACTAAAATGTAAAAGCTAAAACTACAACTTAGGAGAAAACATAAAAGAAAATTTTTGCGATTTAAGGGGTAGCAAGAATTTCTTAGATATGACACAGAAAGCACCAAACACGACAAATTAATAAATTGGACTTTATGAAAATTAAAAACTTTGGATGTTCAAAAGACAGCAGTAGAAAAACAAAACCACAAGCCATGGTTGGCACACATATATCCTAATACATATAAATGGCAAAGACTTGTATTAAGACTATATAAAGAACTCTTAAAATTTGATAATAAAAACAAACTAATACAACATGGGCAAAAGATTTCAACACTTATGAATGGCCAATAAGCACACGAAAAGACATTGAACAATATGTCATCAGAGAACTGCATATTAAAACCATAATGAGATTCCACAACACAACCATTAGAATGAATAAAAGTAAAAACTGATGATACAAAGATGGGACGATATGGAGGAAATGGAATTCTGATACATTGCTGGTGGGAATGAAAATGGTACAGTCACTTTGGAAAACTGGCAGTTTCTTAAAAAGTTAAACCTATTCCAATTGTGTGACTCTTTGCACTTTTAGATATTTACCCAAGAGAAATGAAAACATACATGCACAAAGTCCTGTAATTGACACTTCACAGCAGCTTTGTTTATAATAGCCAAAACCTGGAAACAACCCAAATGTCCATGAACAGTTGAAAGGAAAACAAAATGTGGGATGTCTTCACAATCGACTACTACTCAGCAATAAGACGCATAAAGTATTCATACATGCAAAAATATGGATGATTTTTGAAATTATGAGTAAAATAAGCCAGATACAACAATATATATGATTCCATTTAGTTTATATGGAAACTAGTCTAAAATGACAAAGATCAGATTAGTGTTTGGAGCCAGGAGGACAAAAATGGACTGCTAAGAGGCAAAGGCAGTCTTTTGGTGTGAAGCAAATGCTGTATGTCTTGATTGTGGTGATGGTTTCATGGGTGTATATGACAGAATTCATCACACTGGATGATGTATATGGATGCGATTTACTGTATATAATAATTCCTTAATAAAGTTAAGAAAAAAATAGATGGAAACAAGAAAGGTAAGTAAAGACAGACTTTAATAACGTAATAAAAAAGTAAAACCCATGTAACAAGCTCTTAACAGTGAAAACAGAGACTTACACCTTGGAACCTATGGAACATTTTACAAACACCAAATATGTATTATGCCATACAAAACCCTACAATTTCAAAGAGTTAATACTAAGTCCTATCTGATAAATTATAAAATAATTTGATCAAAATACATTAAAACCAGAAAACTTTCTCTTTATTTTAGATTTATTTATTCATTCCAGAGAAAGAAAGAGAACGCAAATGAGTGTGAATTGGGGGATGAAGAGAGGGAGAGAGAGACATGCAGACTCCCCGCTGAATGGGGA
This sequence comes from Ursus arctos, assembly GCF_023065955.2. NCBI lineage: Eukaryota > Metazoa > Chordata > Mammalia > Carnivora > Ursidae > Ursus > Ursus arctos. The sequence goes on along the minus strand of NW_026622863.1, from coordinate 53,213,207 downwards.
GCCCTACTCAGGGCTCAATCTCATGACTCTGAGAGAATGATCTGAGCCAAAATCAAGAGTTGGATGCTTAACCAACTGAGCTATCCAGGTGCCCCTAGAAAACTTTATTTTAAACCACTCTCGTGTAAAAGAGAAATTTTTTAAAAGTAGGATATCTAGGAAACAGCAATAACAAAAACATTAAATATTAGAATCTCTGGAAGGCAGTGGAAGGTATATTCAGAGGAAGATTCATAGCCCTTAATAACTGAGTAAGAGAATGAAACGAATAGATTAAGCATTTATTTCAGCAAAATGAAGAACAAAAAATAAACCTAGAACACTAGAGTAATAGAATTAGGGAAAGCAGAAAATAAAGAATTGGAAAAGAGAATAATGGTAACACTAATAAATCCAGAAGCTGGAGTTTAAAAACAAAATTAATGATTAGCTTACCTAATAATTTTTTTAAGAAAGAATAGCTATACAAAATAAAATTGGAAACTATAGATATAAAAAGGAATTATAAGATTATTTTCTTCAGATTCATGGAAATAAATTTGAAAACCTAAATTAAAAGATAATTGTTTGGAAAAGTAAAACTTTATAAAATTTCACCCAAGACAGAAAGTGTAAAGAGAGCATTTACCAGAGAGAAGATTGAGAAAGTTGTCAAAGATCCACTTTCTCACAAAGGCCCCAATACCAGGGTTTATCTCAAACGGTAAAACTAAGTGATCTCATCCATTCATACTGGCATCTCTAAATCACTTTTTTTCTGAGCCTCTCGCCATCTAGTGACATGTTGCATTTCATCACTCAGAAGTCTCTCCATCTTGTAAAAATAAGTCTCTTATGTCCCAAGTCAAACTATCATCTTTTTACCCTAGCAGCATATTCTTCTGACTTGTTTCTGTTAAACCACCTCACTTTCCAGTTACCCAGACTTGAAAATGTAACTGGAAATTCTTTCTGTGATGGTTAATAAGCTTCTGAATAACCTTAAGAATTTAGCAGAATGATTTTCTCAAAGTCAAAACTCAATAAATCTTGGTAAAAGAATAAGTGAATGAATAAATCAATCACACCTTCATTTTAAAAGGAATGAGTTACTGAAAATGAAAAAAAAAGACATTGCTGTATCTAGATTTTTAAAAATACAATGGAGCAACTTGTGCAAAACTAAAAAGCAGGAATAAGCAGACACTGACATTTTGGACCCAGAGAACAGGAAAATGTTATCAGAGAAGACGGTAATTCGTTAGAGAATATATTCAAGGAGAATAAGTTTGGGAGCTCATGCCAGTGGAACCTCAGTGCTTCCTCCCAGGCCTTGAGCCTTTAAGAAAAATTATCCAGGAAACATCAATTATAAGCAGAAACCTCTCAGAATAGCTGAGCTTTTCCTTGCAATGGCCTCTTCTACCTTCCTAGTTCTTTCTCACTCACCAGGGCACGTGCCTCTTGTTCCCTCCTTCTTCACCATCCACGGTTCTTTTCCTTGTTCCAATAATGAGATCACATCTGGCTTAGAAACTGAAACTCCTGCTTACAAGAAATAAAGGGGGAATTAGCCGGGCCCATAAATCAGATCAAGGTGCTTGGTCATCAGGAAGTCGAGGGCATTATAGAAGGGAGTAGAGGAAGAGGTGAAGTATTCTGAAGAATGGGGAAAATGAAGTTCTAGGAATACTCCAATGAAGCTGCCAGTTCTACAAAGTCAGCCTATTTTGGGGAGCACAAGAAAGGGAAATTTAGTGAAGTACATCAGAGGCTTCCCAAACATTGGAAAGTAGCCCTCTGTGCAGATTCTGAATTCTAGGGAACCTTCTTACCCAGTGATACCAGGCTCCTATAGTTCTCCAACATCACCTTTCTGTACAGATTCCTCTGAGCAGGGTTCAGCCACTCCCATTCCTCTTGAGAGAAATCTACAGCCACATCCCCAAATGTCACCAAATCCTGAAATGACATAAACATATTCTTTTATGCTCACCTAGTGTTCTTCACCTCAGATTGGCATAATTTGAAAAGTTAATTTGTACTTTTGGAGAGAAATACTGCATATAGTGAAACTTTCTGGCAATACGTTAGATTCTCTGTCACATGTCAAGCAATTTCTAAAATGACTTCTGTGTGCTTGGTTTTAATATTTTGTAATGGAAAGTATACAATTTCTGACACAGTCTGTACTGATGGTGAGAATAGCAAACAAGAGCAAAATAATTGTTATTCATACTAAATGCTAACACATTTCTCAATATGGAAAATCAGGACAGACTAGAGCAGCGAAGAAAGGCTTTAAGGAGGAGGCAGGAACATGAGTTTAGCCCTATAAGTTGTATGTGGTCTAGACCTACATTTTCTAAACTCCTCGATGGAATGGCTAATGTTCCAGCTATAGCAATAGGCTAGATATATATAAATATATTTGACTTTATAATATTGATTTCCTGAAGCTAAACATACAGGTAATAAAAATATTAAAGAAGTTCTGTAGTGATTTTCCAAAAATATAAGTTAAGCAAATGTATGCCATAACAGAACTGGGGCAGTGAAAGATTAACAGCTCTTGATAACCCCACTGAGTTTCAAAGACAGTAACTTTTCATGTAAAGAGACAAAAGAATAGTAATTTTAAGCACTATGAGATAGTGAACATTTCAGATGTGCAACAAAAAGTCCTTACAGCTTCACTAGAGGGACACACCCAATTGTGCATGTCTCATGAGCAAGAGTTTTTAAAAAGTTACAGTACAGTTCTCAAGTAATACTCCGTTGAATTGAGGATCTTTATAACATGGAATAAGACCTAGTCTGCTTCCTAAAAATTCAAAACGGGTGTTCTTCCTAATGAGGTAAATCTGCTCCGAACTTACCAGGGCTCGCATATGGTTTGCTATATGGTGCTTTGGTTTGGCACGTCACAGAGCAAAGCCTGCTCTTTATCTGGGCTGATACACAGACGCGCTTAGTGGTGCACATCTGAAGAGCTGAACTGACTTGTTAAATACTGAAACAATGTCACACTGGTTGGTAAACAGCTACTGCACTAAGCCCTGCTAGTGACCATCCCAGATCTCCCCACAACCCAGCAGCTTAAGGGGAGTGCCCAGCACAGCAGCAGCCTCCAGTACCCCAGCTGGGGTAAGTTCTGGTACGTGCCCTTGCCTTAGTGGTTATCAGGTATGAACATCACTCCATTAAATGTGACTCTGCAGAGTAAGGGTCCTATTGAAGATGTATTTAAGCACATCAATGATTTTATGCAGAAACATTTTTTAAAAAGATTTTATTCATCCATTTGCCATAGAGAGAAAGCAAGAGAAAGAGCACAAGCAGCGGGAGCAGAGGACAAAGGGAGAAGCAGATTCTTTGCCAAGCAAGAAGCCCAACTTGGGACTCAGTCCCAAGATCCTGGGATCACGACCTGAGCCGAAGGCAGAACCTTAAATGACTAAGCCACCCACGCGTCCCTATGCAGAAACATTTTTAATGGAAAAAGGAGTTAATGTGTGAATTGCTAGTGCCCAAGTAACGGACAAAAATGTTTAAGGAGGCTATAAGGGAAGCAGAAGTATGCCTCCAAGAAACATCAGTTACGTGCATCAGCTTGATCTTACACGCCTCCATCTCTGAAACACTTAATACAGGGAAATGTGGGAAGTGAGTAAAGGCTTCAAGGGAAAGGGGTGCCTGGGTGGCTCAGTCAGTTAAGCGTCTGCCTTTGGCTCAGGTCATAATCCCAGGGTCCTGGGATTGAGCCCCACATCAGGCTCTCTGTTCAGCTTGCTTCTCCCCCCCTCCCTCTGCCTGCAGCTCCCCCCTCTGTTTGTGCTCTCACTGTCTCTCTCTGACAAATAAATAAATAAAATATTAAAAATTTTTTATAAAGCTTCAAGAAAGGAAGGGAACATGAATTGAGTCTTAAAAGATGAAACTTGTCCTAGACAAGGCTGGGTACTATCAATCATCAGTTCTATTAAAAATCAAACACTTGCAATACAAACTGTAATATTTTGTGCAAACAAAACTGTTCTACACACATTTCCTCTGTAAACAGAGGCAAGGCAGCTTCTGCTAGGTAAAGTTCTTAAAAGACCTTTTTCAGCTTCACACACTAATGGATTCCAGGTTTCAACTGTCTGATTGACATTTTCCTTTCAGCCATTCAATGGGACTTAAATATCTTTAAAATATTTTAGTATTTATTTTGATTTGATAAAACAGGAATTCATACAATTTGTAATCATTAAAGAAACTTAGCAAATAATGTCCAGTATTTCTACCCTCAGTGATTTTTTTTCCTTTTTATAAAGTTAAAAGAATTGCATGTCCTCCATCCCCACATCTGCCCACCATGTCACCCTACTTCCTAGAAACAATCAAAATTTACAGCTAGTATATATTTGTTCAAATGTTTCCTTATATGGACATGTCAATGATTATCTGTCCACATTCATTATAATATCACTTTTGTTAGATGGATAACATTACGTGGTATAAATATGCTGTATCTTTACTAACCCCCTACTTATTTTCATTTACATGAATCTGAATTTTTCACTACGTTCTCATATAATACTACTGTATGTTGAATTAAGGATTCAATTGAAGTCTCTTATTTCCTTAAAATAAATCCTAGAAGATATTCTCTCCAATGAGACTAGGATATCCCAAACTTACTTAACCTCAGAAAAAATTTTAAATTACACTGTTTTGACCTAGCAAGAATAATAGGAGCTAATGAAAAGATAATTCAGCCTGGGAATAAAGTGTTGACCTGCAGTCAAAGAAATACTAATTGTTCTTGAAGTAGAAGGAAAATAGAAGAAAATGGAAATGAAAATCAAGAAAAAATGAAGAGCCTCAAAGGAATAACTATAATATCCACTACTAATAATAAGTTGGAGTTAAATCACTATATCTTGTTCAGAAAGTGGTAAGAATATGAAGGAAGATTACAGAAGGATGAAAGAAAGAAGATAATTACATAATGAGAAATGGGTAAGGTACCTTATAGTGGCCACTAAAAGAATAATAATGCTTAATTAACAAGACAATAAGGAAAAAGTACTTCATTTATTCAAAAGAAGGCAAACAAGGAGAAATAAAGGAACAAAGAAAGGATGGATGAGGCGCCTGAGTGGCTCAGCCATTAAGCGTCTGCCTTTGGCTCAGGTCATGATCCCAGGGTCGTGGGATCGAATCCTACATCGGGCTCCCTGCTCGGCGGGACACCTGCTTCTCCCTCTCACACTCCCCTTGCTTGTGTTCCCTCTCTCGCTGTCTCTCTCTGTCAAATAAATAAATAAAATCTTAAAAAAAAAGAATAGATGGAATAAGTAGAGAACATTAACTGCAATATGATAGGCTTAAATATATCCATAATACATTAAATGAAAATGTACTAAACACTAATTAAAAGACAAAGATTCTCAGACTGGATTACGTGGGCTTTTGGGAGGCACAAGGAATCAATCATAGAAGGCACACAGGGCCACTCAGGTGCCTTGCCGTGAGTACAGAGAATCATGGCAGGCATAGGGATTGTGAGAGGCACACAGCTGACAACCAACAAAGTGGTGTTTATAAGAGGCACCCTTTAAATATCTTTAGAAACGAGAGGCTTTCAAAAAATGTGCATTGAAAGCATCCTTGGACTTAATAAAAATGCAGTTTCCTGGGCCCCACCACCAGAGACTGATTCATAAGTTCTGGGGTAAGGTCCCAGAAATAGCATTTGGGCTGATGGGCTCTGTCTGTTTTATACATCATATCCTCTGCTTTCTGCTTTTTCCATTACCAGTTTAGCAGCAGGAGAAAAGAGGTAGCTGGTTCTTATCGCTCTGGTCTTACTCATAGATGAGGAATTCACAGTCTTGTTCATTTCTATATTAGTTTGACAAATATTCACTGAGTGCTTACTACCTACAATGTTCCAAGCATTGAGAATACAAAGGTAAACAAAATATAGTTCCTCTGCTTGTGGAGTTAATATTATAACAGAGGAGAAAGACAGTAAACATCAGGTCATACAACGTCAGGTAGTGTTAAACACTATGACAAAAAAAAAAAAGGTGATGTAGAGTGACAACGGTGTTTGTTTTATTTTTTATTTTTTTTTTTTAAAGATTTTTATTTTTATTTATTTGACAGAGAGAGACAGCCAGCGAGAGAGGGAACACAGGCAGGGGGAGTGGGAGAGGAAGAAGCAGGCTCCCAGCGGAGGAGCCCGATGTGGGGCTCAATCCCAGAATGCCAGGATCACGCCCTGAGCCGAAGGCAGACGCTTAACGACTGAGCCACTCAGGCGCCCCATGTTTTAGATAAGATGTTCAAGGTAAACCTCAATGAAGCGGTAATGTTAAAACAACAGTCTAAAAGTGAGAGTAAACCATTGCCAATATCTAAAGGAAGAGAATTACAGAAAAGGGAGGAGCAAATGCAAAGGTTCAGAGACAGGAAAGAGTTTGGTAAGTTTGAGGAACCGCAAGTTGACCAGTGTGACTGGAGCACAGAAAGGTAAAGACTTGGAGAAAATTAGGTCTGGGGTAGCCAAGACCTGGATCAGGCAGGGCCTTATAGGCTGTGGAGAGGACACTGAATTTCATTCCAAGTAAAATGAGAAGCCAATGAGGGTTCCAGGCAAAAGGAAATGATGTACTCCATCACTGTTCCACAGTCCATTATTTTCTACCACCCTCTTCAAATCATCAGTCACCATCATCTGTTTATGCTGACCCTCAACATATATTACAACTTCGTACATCTGATACAAAAACTAGTGACGTAGGTATGTCATTTCCCCCACTCGGCCTGTTTTTCTTCATCTGTAAAATGAGTGACTTGGACAAGATCACCCACAACTTTCTACCTGGCTTTATTATTTTATTAGCCTAGATCTGTGCTGCCCAATGCTCAGCTCCTCGTCACATGGGGCTATTTAAATTTAAATCAATTAATATTAAAGATTCAGTTCCTCAGTCACACTAGTATATCCAAGTGTTCCATAGCCACAGGTAGCTAGCGGCTACTGTATTGGACAGTGCAGATATAGAACATTTCTATCAGCAGTCATCACAGGAAGTTCTACTGGACAGTGCTGCTTCTGGTTCGTCTTCCTCTTTACAGCCAGTCTCTATTTTCATCCAGCAGTTCATATGGTTTTATTTTTTACATTTAACCTATAGAATGTATTTAACCTCAGTGTGAGGAAGAAATCTTTTTTCTAAATGAATAATCCATCTGTCTCCACTGATTTAAGATAACAGCACTTACATAACCACATAATAAACAAGCTAGTATTCATTAAACTCCATGAAAACAAAGACCGTGTCTATTTTCATTTACCACAGTATTTCCAGCATTTAGTATATAGTAAGTCTTTAATAACTCTGTGTTCAGTGAATGAATAAATATTTTCCATTCTTAATTATACTTGCATTTGTTTCTGGACATTATATATTGATCTTTTCAATTGTTTCTTCTGGCCCCCATTCCATACTATTTACTGTTTCATTATAGATGTATGCAGCCATTTTAAAATGTAGATTCAAGTACTATTCTCATTTTTTCAAAAAATGTCCTATTTTTTCATAAGTAATTCCACTAATCTTAATTGGATGACCTAGAATATCCTAGCTGTAGCCCACTATTAACTCAGAATGTCCCTGTAACAGGACCTTATTACTCCCATGGAACCTTATTCTTCAGAGCCCCGTGAGTGCCCTAGCTGACCCACACTTCAATACTCAAAACCCAACACATACAACTCTTCAAAAGCACCTTGAGCAAAAGATCTTGTCATGTACTATGACTCAGACTGCCCAATAGCCCTTGTCTTGCCTTCCTCTCAAACTTAGGTCTGTGAGAAAGCTCCAAGCTAGTGGTCACATCAGAATACACCTTGACCTCAATGAATCAAACTCCTTACCTTAAAGGCTTTCATATTCCACCAAGGAGTGCATTTTTGCACGAAACACCTAACCTGTAGGAGTGCTAAGCTATTTCTTGAATGAAGATGAAAATGCTGGCTGAGAAAAAAAGGAAGCTCACTGGGACCTCCTTTTACTGGATTGGGAGAACATGAGGACAAGGTCACTGAATGAATGGGGCTTTGTTAGCTGGGGAATTTCAGAAGAAAAGCATGATGTTCCTATGAAACCTGAAAAACAAAGCACGTCAGGGAGAAGAAATCCTTACTTACCTTGGACATGGCTTTAAGAATTTAAGAATTTATGGCAGCTCCTCTGTCCTCCTACTTCACGCTCCTCACTGAAAGGACAGTGTCTGGAATAATAGCGCTGGAGAGGGAAAAAGAAAGCATAAATGGCACTATCAAGTAGGGATTATTTCCCCCCTCCACACATGAAAGCTGTCCATCAGTGAAATTACTGAAATCATCCAAGGCTTCCTGGTATTAAGTGGGCCCAACTGGAATCCAGGTCTGACTTTTTAGTCTTCGCACCAGATAATAATGGTAAAAGAAAATATGCTACCGCCCTTACTACAAAATGAGATAAAGCTACAAACAATGCCTCAGAGAAAGCATCTTTACACAGAGTAGAATCAGAGGGGTCATGTGGTCTGGAGGACACTGGACCAAAGCGTCAGAACACTCTGCTTGTAGTCCTGATTTACGACAAACCGCACCTGGAAACCAATCTCTCAACTTTTCTGAGCAATTTCCTCAAAAAGAGTTGAGGAAGGGGACTATGCATTAACAGTCACTGAAACCCCTATTCATTTGTTACTTTCCACTAAACCTCTCCACCTCGGAGAGTAAGGAATTCTCTCAGAAGCAGCGTAAGCCTAAGAACCACCAGGTCTGGGGATCAGAACACGTTCGCTCAGGGACCCGATCTACCACTCACTAGCTCTGCAACCTCCAGGACTTAAGTAACCACTCCAAACCTCAGTTTCCTCATCAGTGAAATGGCACCTACTCCCTATCAGTTGTTGGGAGGATCCTGAGATGATCCACGTGAAGCGTTTAGCATAGTGCTCGGCACATCCTTCGTGCTCAGTAAATACCAGTCATGCATGTTCATACATGTGGGCTATTTCTGAACATACACAGCAGAGCTTAGGAGAGGAAGGGAAAGACCTTCCTTCTGTGTCGTAAAGGGCGACAGCCTCCTCTGCTGCCCTCCAGATCAGGAGCAGGGGCTCCCCTCTCCTTCCCTCTCTTTCTACTCGAGTGTTCCCTTTCGTCTCAGTCCCTCTCAGGCTCTGCTGCCCGACACAGTCTCCCGAACCCTGGAGCACACTGGCCTCCCCAAGCATTCCCCCCCCCCCGCCACCCGCCCACCGCAGAAGCCGCCCAGTCCTCGTGCTGGCAGCTCTCCTGGCAGCCTGGCACCCGTGCCTTCACACTGGGTCGCACTGTCACACCAGCATAAGGTCACACAACCTCACGCTGTCTCACACGACCGGCCACACCTCCGCACACTCACCGTCACTGTCATGGTCACAGACGTTCGCACAGTCACACACACGGGCACGCACACGGTGACACGGTGTCACACACGGTGACACGGTCTCCCACTGTCACAGGCCCCCTCGCACGCCCGCTCCAGCCCCGCACGCCTGCCGGGGCGCGCCCCCGCCGCCGGCGTCCTCACCGCCTCCTCCCCGCGGGTCGGCACCTCCCCCCGCGCCGTCGGCCGCCGGGAGCCGAGCGCCCCGCGGGCCGGGGCGGGGCCTCGCTCTCGGCCGGACCGGCGGGCTCACAAAGGGGCCGCGGCGCTCCGGCGGGCAGCGGACAGGCCGCAGGGGGCGCTGGGAAATGGAGTCCGGGCCGGGCGCGGCGCGGAGCATCCTGGGACTGCCCTCCGCAGGCGTGGGCCCGGCGCGTGGTCCTTGCCCCTTCCCCCAGACGTGTGACGCGCTCCCCAAGCCCCGGACCTCCCAACCCAGAACCAGGACCGGCTCAGCCCCTCCAGACCGACGGAGTCCCGCCAGGCCTGGACGGGCCGCTTCGGAATGCGCAGGCGCAACGAGCCCGGTCCCCGAAGGCACCCAAGCAGGGGTACGCGCGGGGTGCGCGTGTTCGGGCAGGGCCGAGGTGCGCACGCGCGGTGGGCGGGGCCGCGCGCCCGCGCCGCCGGTTGGGCTGCGGGGAGGGAGCTGGCAGCGCTGGCGGTTGAGGCCCCAGGCGCGGCAGGGGGCTCCGAGGGGGTGTGCGGGTAGGTCGGAGCCGCGCTTGCTGGGTTTCATTCGTTTCCTTCCTTGTCTTCTTTCGTTCTTTCTTCTGACTCACTAGCCACTTAGTGAGCGCCGACTGTGTACCAGGCACTGTTACAGGCTCTGGGGATACACTTGAGCCTGCAGAAAAGAATCCCCGCGCTCCTGTGGCTGACAGTCTACTGCGGGAGAAATTCAACAGAAAAGAAAAACTCAATAGAAGAGATACATACCGGGAAATGACACGTGTTATAAACAGCAGTTCATAGATCATTCTTTCCGTTCTACCTACTCTCTTGTTCTATACTTCATACTATGTCTTTGAAAATATTCCATTAACAACTTTTTTTTTTTAGAGATTATATGTATTTATTTGTCAGAGAGCGCGCGCACAAGCAGGGGGAGTGGCAGGCAAAGTGAGAAGCAGGCTCCCTGCTGAGCAAGGAGCCTGATGCGGTACTCGATTCCAGAACCCTGAGATCATGACCAGAGCTGAAGGCAGACGCTTAACGGGCTGAGCCACTCAGGTGTCCCCAGAAATATTCCGTTAACTCCTATTCGTGCCTGGACCATTCCGAAATGGGGTTATGCCTGTCTGTGCTTCCATTGCAACTCGTCTCAACAGAGTCACCCATGACAAAAAGCGTATGAGATGGGAATTTTTATGTTGAGGAAATTTTAAAAATGCAAATACATTCTCAAAAGATTAATTGAAACGTTAATAGTAATAAAACGTTGAATACAAGCAATATGGCTACGAGTAGAAGTGTGATAAACGGTAGATCTATCGGTTTGAAAACTATACAACTTATAAATTGTGTGATGATGAAGCAATATCTCAAAATACTTTTGGGTTATAGTTTTTTAAAGGAGGAACAAAGCTGTTACAATTGCACTAAGACGGCAATATTGGAAAACCGTTCCTGTGTAAAACGTAAAAGGAACACAATCAACGAAAATTGTGGTTGGTTTTGAGTATTGAAATTCTGATTATCTTCCCCCTTGCTTTTCAGACCATACAGACAAAACTTACGTAAGTTAAGACATATCAGTAAACTTCCAGGTTTTTGTAGCCTTTTCACATTTCACAAATGTATAGAGATCGGTATCTTTAGGCTGAAAATTTGTGGTTAACATTTTTCATTTCAGCCATTATCCCTTAAGTTTCTTTTGTTGGCAGAACCCTCTACAAAGCTTGGCAGTGGTCACTAAGTGAATCAAATTTATTTTGTTATATATAAGAAATACATTTGTCAATTTCAAATCGGTAATCAGCAAACAGATGTCTGCCCAGCATCTAAGTTTAATGTCATAATCTAATTACATAATCTTCAGAAGTAGAAATAAATACAGAATCCTCCAGACAGAAGGACCCATTTATTTTGCCTTCAGTTGTCACAAGGAAAATGCAATACATTTATTTTTTCATTGGTTAGTACTGGAGCAAATTTAATCTCTTTGTTTTTTTAAAGATTTTATTTATTTATTCGACAGAGATAGAGACAGCCAGCGAGAGAGGGAACACAAGCAGGGGGAGTGGGAGAGGAAGAAGCAGGCTCATAGCAGAGGAGCCCGATGTGGGGCTCGATCCCGGAATGCCAGGACCACGCCCTGAGCTGAAGGCAGACGCTTAACCGCTGTGCCACCCAGGCGCCCCAGTACTGGAGCAAATTTAAATCTGTAGTCTATTTCAATTTTTTAAGAAGCTGGAGGTTGATTTCTCTCTCTCTTTTTGTTTTTCTTTTTTGGCTATGGATGTCTAATGGCTCCAGCACTATTTGAGGAAAGGCTCTTCTTCCTCCATTAAATTGCTTTTGTGCCTTTGTCAAAAATCAGTTCAGGGCCGCCTGGGTGGCACAGTCAGTTAAATGTGCCATTCTTGATTTCAGCTCAGGTCATAATCTCAGGGTTGTGGGATCAAGCCCCACATGGGGCTCTGCACTGGACGTAGAGCCTGTTTACGATTCTCTCTCTCCCTCTCCCTCTCCCTCTGCCCCTGCCCTGCTTGCACTCCTGCAGGCGCTCTCTCTCAAAGAAAAATAATAACTAAAAATAAAAATTAATTGAGCATATTTGGGTGGCCTTACTTCTGGAGTCTCTTGTTCCATTGACCTGTGTTTGTGTCCCTTTGTCTGTGCTACATGGTCTTGATTACATGTCCATTTACACCTTGTCTTGTACCAATGGAGTAAGTATTGATATTGGGTAATTTCTCCCACTTTGTTCTTCTTTGTCAAAATTATTTTAGCTATTTTAGAGCATGTTTTTCCATATAAATTTTAGAAAAAGCTTATCTGTATCTACAAAAGACCTTGGTTTTATTTCCTTCTACTTGGTTTGGGTTCACTTTTGCTCCTCCAGTTTCTTGCTGTAGGAACTTAGAAAAGTGACTTGAGACCTGTCCTTATTTCTAATGTTAGCATTTAGTGCTATAAAGTTCCCTCTTAGCATTGCTTTAAATGCATCAAACATACTTTGTTAAGTTATTGCAAAGACAACCCACACTCTTCCTCTTGTGTTTCTCCTTTACTACTCACCTCAGTATACTGACATCAGAAATGTGAGGGCGTTTCAGTTCTGACGCTATCTACCTGAAGAGAGCATCAGATCACACAGACTAAGGGCTCAAGTCCCATTTATTACCCACGCTTCTGACCAATCAGCTATAAATTGCAGGTTCCCATGACCCCCTCCTTGAGTTTGATTAATTTGTTAGAACAGCTTACAGAACTCAGAAGTTTACTTACTATTTATCAGTTTATTATAAAAAGATATGATAAAGGATACAGATAAACTTCCAGATGAAGAGATGCATAGGGTACAGTATACAGAAAAGGCCCTTTTCCTGGTACATGGGCCCTCACATGGTAGAAAGGACAAGAGAGCTTTCCAGGGCCTCTGTTGTATAAGGGCACTAATCCCATTCATGAGGGCTCCACCTTCGTGACTTTATCATCTCCCAAAGGCCCCTCCTCCTACTACAATCCCATTGGGGATTAGCTTTCAACACATGAATTTTAAGGGACATAAATATTCCATCTATAGCACTGAGCAGATGCATTCTGTTCACCAGGAAAGAAAAACTCTATACGGAAAGTAGACTCAGCCGGCTTCGGCATATGAGGCGGAGAGGAGGTGAGGACGCCACTTACGTTTCTAGTATAAGCAGGCAGTGGTGGCAGGTGGTTTAGTTGCAACTCTATTAAGTCTGGTTAAAACATAAGTTCTGGTTAAAACATAAGCCCAACACAGTTCAGGGCGCCTGGGTGGCTCAGTCGGTTGAGCATCCGACTCTTGATTTCGGCTCAGGTCCTGATCTCAGGGTGGTGAGATGGAGCCTTGCATCAGGCTCTGCGTTCAGCAGGGAGTCACATGAGATTCTTTCCCTCTGCCTCATCCCCTGCTTCTCTCTCTCTCTAATAAATAAATAAACTTTTAAAAACATACACACACACACAGTTCTCTGAAATAAGGTTACAATATCATAGAGTGAATGGGGGGAGAGGGAGAGAGAGAATTTTAAGCAGGCTCCATGCCCAGCTCAACCAACTGAGCGAGCCGGGTGCCCCCAGTCATTCTTTTTAAAATAGCTGTGTAGTAATTAAAATTAATTATTTATAGATCATGAGGAAAACTTTAATAAATCTTCAAAGTACAAATATTACAGATAACATTGATTCATCACGCTTTACAGCATAACAGATTGCAAACAGATTGAAGTAAATGCATTTTAAAATATCCATATAAAGTTCTACAGAAAACTAAAGATGAACATTTATAAATTAGGGTAGGAAAGCAACTTCTGAGCAAAATAAAAGGTAGAGAGAATAAATGAAAAACATTCACTGCCTCGGTACATAACAATATAAACTAGCTACATGGTAAAAGTATTTCCTAACTTAAGATTCTAGGGCAGACACTGCCCCTAAAATGATACTCAGTATTTCCACTTGTATGTCTCACAGACCTTTCAAACTATCACATTCCCAACCACCCAATCTTGCCTCCAAAGATGGTCGCCTCTCAGGCGTTCCCATCTCATTGATGACTTTGTTCTTCCAGTTCACTACTCCTCTTTCTCTTTCTGTTTCACCCAATCAATCAGCCAATCCTGTTACTCCACCTTTAAAATATATACAAAATCCAGGGGCGCCTGGGTGGCTCAGGCAGTTAAGTGTCTGCCTTCGGCTCAGGTCATGATCCCAGGGTCCTGGAATCGAGCCCCCTCATTGGGCAACCTGAGAAGCAGGGAACCTCCTTCTCGCTCCCCCTCTCCACCTCCTCAGTCTCTATGTCTCTCTCAAATGAAAAAATAAAACCTTTAAAAAAACAAAATATGTACAAAATCCAACCCCTTTTCACCTTCTCCTCTGACACCATTCTGTTCCCAGATTAGGCCTGAGGCAGACATTCAACAGAAGAGGGAGAAGGTCGGCCTGGAGCCACAGCCACTTATGGGAAATGTAGTCCTGACCCCACAAGTCAGGACAAGCAGAGAAGGCAGCTCGGTTTATCTACTTGAGATCTGTGTCCAGTGTGGCCATACTGGCTGGCTACTGAACCCGCCCTTACTTAGGGACCTGGGGTTCCATGCCTTCAGCACATTATGGCTTTGTGGCCCAGCTCAAATTTGTTCCCAGTTGGGTCTTCCATCTGCCTAATGCTCAGAGCCTCCGGAGGCCTGGCCAACCCACCCACCCTACACGTCCGACCAAAGGTCCTGATGTTAATTCTATCCTCTGTGGTCATTTCTTGGAAATGTCTGGCCTAGCACAAGCCTGAAATGGCCCAGTGACCTTCTTCTCTGGGAACCCTCAGGCCCTCTCTTCCAGGTCCCAGCCCAGACTCTGTTTGGTTCTGTTTCCAAGAGGGCTCGTGGCCTTTGTAATATCACGAAGCAAATGTCTGTCTCCAAGGATGCTTTCTCTAAGTTTCCACCACGTTGGCTCCTCCACAATTCAGAGGGCACAGATAGCATTTCCTCCACCCACAGATACTGAGGTTTTGTTTCGTGGAAATATCAACTCTTCCACAGTCTGCCCCACAAATTCCAGTCACTCCGGTTTCCCAACACTGTTGGTTTGTGTCAACTTAGCAAATCGGTGCTCTGCCTTGGTTCATCCTCTTTATTTTGTGTTACGTAATAGGTCTTCGAGAGAGAAAGCCACTGCAGTTAGAGGATCTCATTTATTCCCCTTCTCTCAGGGATCAAAGTCTTGCATTACTTGTCCAATATCTGAAAAGACTTGTTTACTATGCATTATTGAGTTTTTTATTTAGAGTGTGATGGCAGGTTTAGTGCAATTACACTATTGTTCAAAACAGGGAATCCTCCGGTTTTTTTTTGAGCATTTCCCTATTTTTATTTATTTATTTATTTTTTTGGCACAAGGAGATATCCCATACTCATCGTGTACTTTCCCTGTCCCAGTCCTAGAATCAGATACTTCTCCAAGCAGCTTTGGTTTCTTTTATTAGAGAATGGTATTTAGAAACCAAGGTCTGGGCACTAGGTTTATGCTTATTACTACAGGCCATCATTGCCTCCAGGCCCATTCACCAAATAAAGATAGAAAATAGAAAAACACATTTTTGAAAGGAAATGATAAGACTTTAATGAGGAAGTTCAAGCTTTTTTATTTTAGAAGTTTCTGATTTCCAGAAAAACTGCAAAGGTAGTACAGAATTCCCAAATACCCTGTACCTACTTTCCCCTACTAGTAACATCTTATGTTAGTATGGTGCTTTTGTTACAATTAATGAGCTAATACTGATGCATTATTAACTAATGTCCATACTTTATTCATATGTCGTTTTCATAGTTTTTATCTAATGTCCTTTTTCTGTTCCAGGATCTCATTCAGGATACATTATTCTTAGCAGTCATGTCCCCTTAGGCTCCTCTTGGTTGTGATGGTTTCTCAGATTTTCCTTGTTTTTAATTACCTTTACAGTTTTGAGGAGTTCTGGTCAGGTAGTACGTAGAATGTTCCTGAATGGCATCTGTCTGATGTTTTCTTATTATACTAGGGTTATGTGTTTTGAAGAGCAAGACCACAGAGGTTAAATGCCATCTTCATCACATCTCATCAAGAGTATGAACTACCAAAATGACATCACTAGTGATGTTACCCTTGATCATCTGGGTGAGATAGATACCCCAATTTTTAATCATGAGTTTGTATCAATCCAACATCACAGGTTCTTATTTACCTTCCATCACCCTTTATTTATATCTCTCTTGTGACACAGTAAAACACCAGCTCCCATCAATACATGTATTCAATCCTACAATGCATACAAAATAGCTTCCAAATCATTACACCTATGTTACTGTGAAGACAATTTCTAAATTAGTTCAGAAGTTGCTTGCAGTTTTTTGGTTTTTGTCTTTATACATTATCTGATATATACAAGGTTGTAAATATTCTCTGCCTGTCATTTGTCTTTTCCCTTTGCTTATGGTGTATTTTGCTGTACAAAAATGCTTTAGTTTTACATTCTCAATGGTAGCAGTCCTTTAAGTCTGGATTTTTCATCCTAACTAGAAAGTCTTTTCACACATCCAGGCTACAGATGAATTCAACTCTTCAGTACGCTTCTGGTACTTGTATGAATTTAGACCTGTGATCAATTTGGAGTTTATTCTTTTGCATGATGTGAAGTATGAATCCAATTTTGCTTTTTTGTAAACGACTAACCAGGTATTCCTCAAGGTTATTCATTAAAAAGTCCATTTTTACCCCAGTGATTTGCCAACTATTATACACTACATTTCCCTCTGTATTTGGTAGTATTTCCGACTTTCTATTTTCTTCTGCTGTCTGACAATTCAAGAGCCAATACCAGAAAGTTATAATCATGGAAGCTTTTAAAAAAATTTTTAGTATAATTAACAGTGTTACATTAGTTGCAGCTGTACAATATAGTGATTCAACAATCACTCAAAAGTGTTCATCAATGAAAGTGTAGTCTTAACCTCCTTTATCTATTTTGCCCATCACCCCACCCACCTCCCCTCAGGTAACCATCAGTTTGTTCTATATATTTAAGAAGAGTCTTTTTTTCATTGTTTGTTTGTTAAATACCACATATGAGTGAAATCATATGGTATTTGTCTTTCACTTAGCATTATATCCTCCCTCCAGATCCATCCTTGTTGTCGCAAATGGCAAGGTCTAATTCTTTTTTTAATGGCTGAGTAATATTCCATTGCTGTACATATACCACATCTTCTTTACCCATTCATCTAAATTATGCAAACTTTTTAGAATGCTTTATTTTTAAATTTTTTAAGAGTTTATTTTTAAGTAATTTCTACACTCAACGTGGGGCTCGAACTTACCATCCCGAGATCGAGAATCGCATGCTTCACTGACTAAGCCAGCCAGGCACCCCTAGAATGCTTTACTATCTGGTAGGGTTAGCACACCCTCACAGTTTTTCTTTTTCAGAGCACTCCTAGGCATCCTGGCATGTTTATTTTTTTTCATTTGGACACTACTATCAACTTATGTATTTCCAAGAGGGAAAACAGTATCAGTATTTTTATTGGGTTTAAGCTGAATTTCTAAATTAGAGGAGCGGACACCCTTGAAATGTGCAACAACGCAGACATGGTCAAATCTCAGACAAAATGCTTCAAAGACAATGACACACAAGACATAGTAAGGGAAACAGGACCAATTCGAGAAACAGGAGCTCTGGACTCCCGGCTGGCTCAAGGTCAACATGGGCAGGGAAGGATTCCTCACTCAGGGTCCACGCCTCACAGGGCCTGACCAGCAGCCAGGGCATGGGAAGTTACACCACGCGGGACCACGCGGGCTCGGGTTGTGCAAAGTCCAGGGGCTTCTCACGCTTTTGCACACTGAAGTCGAACTTGTGGTGCCAGAGGACTTGGCCCAGAGCTGTCACCCCACAACAGGAAACTCCTTGACATCTCCTTTAAAACATTTTTGTGGGTCTCCTGGCTGATCTAGTGGGAAGAGCATGCGACTTTTGACCTTCAGGTCATGAGTTCAAGCCCCATATTGGGTGTAGAGATTACTAAAATAAATAAATTTTAAAAACCCTTTAAGATATTTTTGCTCATCCTGCACTCTCCTTCCAAAACTACATTTACTTCAAAATAGATAATAACGTTTAAAATTAGTTATTGGATAAACTCGGGCTTTTTCCTCCCTCCGAACCTTCTGGTAAACTGTTCCGCGGAAATGATGATTTAATAAATGAGAAACATTTTCACAGACCCTGCGACCGTCTCACACGAGCGTTTACCCAGAGCGGACCGGTCCCAGTCATCGTCCCCGCCCCACAGCGCACCCGCGGCGCAGAGCGTCCAGGGAGACCCCCAGACTCCAAGCGCTCCCTCGAGCACTACCAGCCACCGCACGCGAGCACGCCCGGGCCCCGCCCACCCCGAAAGATCGTGAGATCTGGCCCTTGAGGCTGGGCTATGCCTTTGCGCCTAGAGACTACGTTTCCCAGAAGAGACCGCGGCGACGGTCCGCTCGCGAGGCCGCCTCGGCGGTGCTTTGTGCGCCTGCGCCATCTTCCGGCTCCAGGCGGCGGGTCCGCCGATACCGAGGAGGAAACGCACCCCGGGCTGCGGAGAGCGCGGCCACGGTGGCACCTGAACCGGAGGAGGCGGCAGGTGAGGGGCTTTGGAGCTTGCCAGGCGCACCGGGGTCCCTGCGGGAGCGGGCGTCACGGCCGGGCGGATCTCCGGCCTGGGAAGAACCGGAACGTCTCGCCCCAGCGCCGGTCTGCGGCTTTCCGGGCTCTGGACTACATTTCCCATCGGCCTCCGCGGCGCGCGCTCCGTGAGCGCCCCCTTCCCGCGTCCAGGCTCATAGCCCCGGTCTATGGACCCCTTAGGTGGGTGTGAAGGGGTCCCCAACACCCAGAAATGCTGGTGGATGTTTTACACTCCTTCCTACGCGTGCTTTTTTTTTTTTTTTTTTGGGACAAAGTCTTGTTTCATAAGATTCTCAAAGACCTCAAAATATTTAGCACTACTAGTTCAGAAGCAGAGACTTAAATTTGAGAACATTTTAGATGATCTTGTAAAAGATCTGCGTCCAACAATGGGCAAATGGTTGAGTAAATCATGGGCCGCTCATGTAATAAAATATCATAAAGCTATTAAAGATAATGCTAAGGCAGTGGTCATAATAAAAACAATTCTGTTACATGTTAAAGAACGATCAATGGCTTCATTTACACATTACTTAGAATTAAATATTTGTAACATGCCAGACATTGTTCTAAGTTCCTTTACAGAATACTGCTCGTTTAATGGTGAAGTCACAAAGTTGTTAAACGATATCATTCTTAATTCTTCGATGTTTTGTTTTTCCATTTTTTTTAAGCCCATGTGCCAGTAGGTGGGTGGTTTGACCTCTTCTGCAGAATGTTCTCATGTTGTATAAACCGACCACTTATGAATATCCTTTTTTGTCAGTTAATGTTGCCCCACATCATTTTTGATAGTTGTTTGGTGTCCGTCATATGGCTGTGCCAGCAGTGATTCAACCACTTGCCTACTTGTGGACTCTTATGTACTAATTTTTGTTCTATTTTTCAGTGAATTTTGTGCACACAGCTTTGCTCACTGTTATGTCTCTGTGCAGGGGCACATTTATGTGATGATAATGGAGCCATCTAATTTGCCCGTTGCAACCACACCCCATTTGTTGACTCAAGGCAGGGTCCACAGAGTGGTGTCCACGAGGCCTTAGGTAGGGCTGTAAGGTTCTTTGTGAATTTGGAAGTTGAATAAGGAGCCAGGGAGGTGTTACATTATGGGCATGAGAGGGTTAAACGGTCTGTTTCTGAGAAGGCTTCACTCTGGTCTGGGCTGATGCCCATGGGGCAGGCTGTGCTCCCTGGCCTGAGGACAGCCTATCTTGTCCTTGGGTCACGATGTGGTCTTAGTCACTGGACCAGGACTGAGCATCCCCATCACGATCTGCATCAATAACCAGGTGGAATTCTCTGGATATTTGGGGGATGTGGGAGAGAAAGGGCCACTGGTTCCCTGTCTCGTTGCAGCAGCCAAACTATGTTTCCTAGAGTTGGGTAAGGGCCACAGTGTTCCAACTCTAGTTTTTGTGGGCAGTAGGGATAAAAAGGTGGGGAGTTGTAACCATGGTATTCTGGGAGCTGTAAGGCAAGTTTGGCCTCTCATGTTTGCTCTTTCCTCCCCTAGCGCTGCCATCTCAGGACTCTGCCCTTCCCCAAGAGAGGAACCAGGAGGAGGACCCATCAGCCCATGAAATTCTAAAAGTCATGTCCCTTGTGAGTTTTAAAATCATGTAAATATTTGCTTTGTTTATCTTGAAGCCTCCCACCTGGGTTTCATCCAAGAATCTGGTTCTCAGAGGTTCCCATTTTAGGGACTAAAAAGACCAGGCAGGTGGTACCCTCTCCCACTGCCCCGTCCACTCTGACCAATGCCCATGGGTTCATTCTGTATAGCATTCCATATCTTCTGATGGTGTGGTATTCTGCCAAGAGGCTAGATAGAGCAGAAATCCATTTCCTTGTAGAAAATGAAAACCAAGGTTTGATGAAATGGAGATGAATACTTATGAGGGATATGACATGGAAAAGCGCAGGAACAGGTGGTGGTTGGTCTCAATTTCAGTGTGAGGCACGATCTCTTGCATTGGGAGGGATCGGTGATTGGCTGTGTAATTGAGGTTTAGCTGGGTATCTGTGAGAGATTAGATGCCACAGTTAAGGTCGGGTTTGAGGTGGAACAGAGCATTTGAATGTGGGTCATCCTACAGGGGCTAATTCAACTTGAGAGCGAGAGAAGTGCAGAGGTGAGGGGTTTGTGAAGCACTAACCAGATGGATGGATTTTTCAGAATCTGGATAGTCAGAGCTTGGAAGAGCCTTCAGAGATCTGATCCAACCTCTGCATCCAAAATAAGAGAATGGTTGAGTCATTTTTTCACTTGATAGAAAATTGTACAGCCAATAAGAGTAATTTTCATTTAAGATTTTTCTCATAAGGAAGAATGCTTTGATGTGTTCTGACATAATGATGAACCCATGTCTTCAACTAATTCTCAGTGTATGTGAAAATCATATTTTCTAAGATAGAAAACATTTCTTTAATAAAACATTTGAAGATAAGTCTTATCGAAAATTGTTGGTTTTTTGTTGTTGTTGTTGTTGTTATTGTACAAAAGTAGAAATTATAGGTCTCTTGTTGCGAATTTATCATTTGCCAAGGATGGAGTAGGCAACGTGCTTTATTATACTGCTTGTCACAACTGGGGAAACTCCACTCGGCTGAATTTTAATTTTCCTCCCAGATCTATGGACAGAGCTTGGGTTTGTAGTAAAAAGGAATGTTCAAGAACATTTCGACACTGTTTTACTCACGCCCACCCTCTCTTGTCACCTGCTCACACTGGAGGCCTCCAGCCCCAGCCTTCTTTTTCACCAGAGCACGCCATTCCTGCAAAGACCTCCTTCGTCTCCTCTCATCCCACCAAGAAACGTTTCCTTGAAATATGCCGATAACATACCTGCCTGTTGTTTTAGGAGTCAGACTTGTTCAGGGATGTGGCCATAGTCTTCTCCCAAGAAGAATGGGAACAGCTGACACCTGCTCAGAGGGATTTGTACAGAGACGTGATGTTGGAAACCTATAGCAACCTGGTCTCACTGGGTAAGACGACCTGGTATATTAATCTGTGTGTTACCCTGGGCATATCTGTTCCTTTTCCATTTCCGGGTTCCTTTTGAGTGGTCAAAGAGCAGCTCCATGGGCTGACACTGCATCTCCCCCAACCCTCAGGTGACTGTCACATCTTTCTCTGGTCTCTCCTGCTCACTGACCAGGTCCTGGATCTGAATTCTGGGGCCCCACACCATAACCGGGTGGCGTGTTTTTTTCCACATGTCCAGGTCTTGCCATCTCCAAACCTGATGTGATCTCCTTCCTGGAGCAAGGCATGGAGCCCTGGATGGTAGAGAAAGCGGCGAGAGGAGGCCTGTGCCCAGGTGAGTGAGGCCTGTGTGGGAAGACAGAAGCCACCACAGAGAACCGTCTCGTGCATGGACGAGAAAACAGGACCTTTGAGGTAGAAAATTTTCCCTCCAAGATGCCAAACTCAGAGGTCAGGTCCCAGTTACCATCTTTCATAGCTTATCAGCAGCATTTCACAAAAGTGGTTGTTTCTTTCTTCCTGAGACATTTCTGTGTATTTGGGTCAGCACCGCCTCCTCCTTAAGCCATCTTCCGCCTCCTTTGATGGGATTTGCTCACTGTCTTTAAATGTTGGAGCCCTCCAGGGCTCAGTCTTGGGTTTCATCTTTCCCATTTTCACCCCCTAGGACCGCCTTAAGTACTCTTTGTACCTGTGTTGTCCGGTACGGAGCCACTGGCCCCATGTGGCCATTGTAATTTAAATTAGTTACAATTAAATACATTAAAAAGATCAGTAGCTCAGTTGCACTTGCCACATTTCAGAAGTTCAGTGGCCACTCTGTGGCTCGTGCCTCCTGTACTGGGCAGTGCAGGTGCCGAACATTTCCATCACCTTCCGCTTTTCCTTTAAACTCCAGATACTGATATCCAGCTGCCTTCTCATCCTGTCCACTTCAGTTCACTGGCGACTTCGAACTTAACAAGTCCAGAAAGGAGTCCTTGATCCTCCCTAACAATTTGCTCTTCCCTCTTTCTTCCACACGGGGAGCCTGCTTCTCCCTCTGCTGCTCCCCCTGCTTGTGCGCTCACTCTCTCTCTCTGACAAAAAATAAATAAAATCTTTAAAAAAAAATAAAAGGAGAGAAGATAAGTGCTGCTGTGTAGCCCAGAGTCTTCACAGGTTCTGGGGATAAGGACATGGGCGTCTTTGGGAGCCCGTTATTCTGCCAGCCACGCCCGTGATGTCATTTTTGCTTTTGTTTTTGTCCTTTTAGTCTGACAGCCTCTGTTTGTTTGTTGGAGGGGCTGAGTTTTATTTACTTCTTAGATGTGTGGGTTTACATCATAATCAAGATGACCTCCCCCTTTGACATCATAAATGAGTCTCCTGTGATTTTTTCCGAGTATATTTATGGTGCTGTTTGCGATCCCTGTGGAGTTTATCCTGAGTGCAAGATGTGATTTTACACTATTTCCAGGTGGTTATCCATTTATTCAAACAGCATCTGTTCACTAATTTTATCTTTTCTCCGCCGATCTGCAATAGGCACCTTTACCATCTACTCTGTTGCCTCTGCATCTGTTTTGGACTCTTGGTTCTGTCTCATTAATCTCTTTGTCTAACTCTGTGTCCGACACCATACTGTTTTAATTATTGAAGGTTTTAAATATCTGGTAGACTAGTTCCTCCTCATTCTTGTTTTTCAGAATTTTCCTGGCTATACTCATTTATTTGTCCATCTGAGCTTTAAAATGAGAATATCTGGTTTAAAAAAAATCATGTAATTATTTTTACTTGAGACCACAACAAATTTTCAGACTGAGGAGAAAACTTATTTTTTTATTGATTTTTATCTACTTAAGAAAATGATAGGCTTTTCCCTTCATTTATGTCTACCCCCTTTTATTTATGTGGATCTTGTACATTTCTTATTAGGTTTATTCTTAGATATTATATATTTATTGCTGTCATTGAAAATGGGGCCTTTTTCATCCCTATTATATCCCAACCCTTGTTTTTCATATATGGCAAAAGCCATTCATATCTTGAGATTTAATTTTGTAGTTAACCCAGCTTACTGAATTTTCTTATTATTTATAACAGTTTTTTATGTAATACTCTTGAGCTTTCCAAGTAGTCGTATCATCTGCAAGTGGTGATAATCTTTTTGCATTTTTATAGCTCTTGGGTTTTTTTCCTTTTGCCTGATTAGGAAACTGATTATGTAGTACCCCGAACAACATTAACGGGGGTAGTTTACCTCCTAATCTTGTTCTTGGCCTGAATAGGAATGTTTTTTGTGTCTTCTCAGGAAGCATAATTTCACATTTAGGAATGAAATAGAGATATTTTATTTGGTTAAAGCAGCAACCACGTTTTCATATTAAGTTTCCTTTTTGTAGTCTATGAAGTCTGGTATGAATAGATTTCCTAATGCTGAACTCCTAATACTGAATACAGAATCTAAACATTCAGATGTTGCATTTCTCAAGTCAGTTGTGGTAATTTGTATTTTTCCTGGAAAAATGCTCTTTTTAATTAAAAAAAAATCACTGTAAGATATACATAACAAAATTCACCTTTTTAGCCATTTTAGTGTTTCGTAAATTGGCATTTAGTATGTTCACAGTGTTGTGCAATATTACCATTATCTAGTTTCAGAATATTGTTATCACTGTGTGGTTTTTCACCCCTGTTTTCTGGCATACTGCTCTTCAAACCCTTGGAGTCCCTGAGGTAATAAGTCTTGTATGCTGATGCGATGACTGTGGCTGGGGGCTGCTGGATAGCTTCAGGATGGGGGCTGGTGGAGAGAGAAACCAATTACGAATTTAGAGGGTTGGAACTCTCAGCTCCATCCCCCAAACTCTGGAGGGACTGGCGGTTGACTGAATCACCAAAGGGCAGTGACTTAATCAATCTTGCCTGTGTAATGAAGCTTCCATAAAAAAAATCCCTCAAGTACAGGGTTTGGAGAGTTTCTGGGTTGGCGAACACGTGGAGGTGCTGGGAGGGTGGTGTTCCTGGAGAGGGTGTAGCATCTCCACACCCCTCCCCCTACATCTTGTCCTCTGCATTTCTTTCGTCTGACTGATACTGATATATCCTCTGTAGTAAACTGGTAATCTAGTAAGTAGACCGTTTTCCTGAATTCTGTAAGCCATTCTGTCAAATGATTGAACCCCAGAAGGGATTGTGGGAACCTCCAGTTTATTGGGGTGGGGGGTGAAGGGAGCAGAGGTAGTCTGTGGCCTGAGCCCTTAACCTGTGGGATCTGATGCTGTCTGCAGAAAGACATTATGAAAATTGACTTAAATCTGTAGGACACCCAATCAGTATCCAACAGAGTTGGAAAATTGCTTGGTGTGAGGGAGAAACCAACACACATTTTGTCACCAGAAGGGTCAGAAGGGAAGTAGGGATAGTGGAGTTTTGTTGAGAGGTGTGTTTAGTGTGTTTTTCCTAAGCACACCCCAGAGGAGAGCCCATACTCATTCAGTAGTCACTCCTCATGGCCCTCTCCCCCCAGCCCCTGGCAGCTGGTAATCTGCTTTCTGTCTCCGTGGAATTGCTTACTATGGCTATTTCACATAAATGGAATCATATAATATGTGGCCTTTGGAGTCTGGCTTCTTTCACTTAGCATGATGTCCTTAAGGTTAATCCATGTTGTAACATGTGACAGGATTTCCTTCCATTTTAAGGCACACAATTTTTTTATCCATTCATCTGTCAGTGGACATTTGGGTGGTTTCCACCTCTTGGCTATTGTGAATAAAGTTGCAGGAAACATGGGTGTGCGGGTGTCTCTTTCAGATTCTTCCAGTTCTTTGGGATATATAATCAAGTGGAATTGCTTTACCATATGGTAATTCTATTTTTAATTTTTTTAGAACTCTCCATACTGGGTTTTGTTGTTGTTTTGTTTTGTTTTTTAGTAATCTACACCTAACATGGGGCTTGAACTCATGACCCTGAGATCAAGTGTTGCATGCTCTTCCAAGTGAGCCAGCTAGGTGCCCCTGCATACTGTTTTCTTTCTTTCTTTCTTCCTTCCTTTTTTTTTTTTTTTTTTTTTTAACATTTATTTATTTATTTTTAGAGAGAGAAAGCTCATGTGAGAGCTGGTGGGAGGGGCAGAGTGAGACTCTTTCAAGCAGACTCCCTGCTGAGCAAGGAACCTCATGCAGGGCTTGATCTCGCAGCCCATGAGATCACGACCTGAGCCAAAATCCAAGAGTTGGACGCTTAACCAACTGAGCCACCCAGGCGCCCCTCCATACTGTGTCTGTAGTGATTGCACCATTTTACATTCCCACCATCAGGGCACAATGGTTCCAGTTTCTCCAAATCCTCATCAACACCTGTTGTTTTCTGTTTTGTTTTGTTTTGATAGTGGCCAACTTAATGGCTTTGCAGCATTATCTCATTAGAAGTTTGCTTTGCATTTCTCTAATGATTAGTGATGTTGAGGGTGTTTTCATATGCTTCTTGGCCATTTGTATACCTTCTTTGGAGAAATGTCTATTCAAGTCCTTTGCCAATTTTTTAATAAGGTAGTTTTTTTGTTGTTGAATTATAGGAGTTCTTTATATATCCTGGATAGTAACCCCTTATCAGATATATGATTTAGAAATATTTTCTCCTATTCTGAAGGTTTACTTTTTTTTCTTTTTTTACACTTTTTTGATTGTTTCCTTTGATGCACAAAAGTTTTTAAGTTTAACGTAGTCTCGTTTGTCAGTTTTTGCTTTTGTTGCCTGGGCCTTTAATGCCATATCTAAGAAATCATCGCCAAATGCAACGTCATGAAGTTTTCCCCCTGTGCTTTCTTCTAGGAACATAACATTTTTAGGTCTTACATTTAGGTCTTTAATCCATTTTGAGTTAATTTTTGTATATGGTGTAAGGTAAGGGTCCTGCTTCATTCTTTCGGATATCCAGTTTCTTCAGAACCATTTGTTAAAGCGACTGGCCTTTCCTCATTGTGTTATCTTGGCACCCTGTTGAATGCGTGGGGGTTATTTCTGGGCTCTCTGTTCTGTTCCAGTTGTCATAGGTCTGCCTTCCTGCCACTACCACACTGTTTTGATTACTGGGGCTTTGCAGCATGTTTTGAAATCGGGAAGTGTGAGACCTCCAACTTTGTTCTTTGTTTTCAAGATTATTTTGGCTGTTGGGATCCCTTGAGGCCCATATGAGGAAATAAAATATCTTGATGCTAAGACTATATGTAAGATTTTTAGACCTATTTCTTCGGTTATCCAAAGCAGTGACTTCTAATGCTAAATAATTAACTTTAAAATACTCTGCCAGTCCCTGGCAGGAAAACATTGAGTTAATACAGAAGACATCACTATTCTTGTTGCTATTTTGCAACTTTATAGGGAGTTGAACGGAAGCCAGAAGTCAGAAAATTACGCCTGTCAGTACCATTTCTGGATGCTTACAACACAGCGTATAATTAGGGGTGGCTTAATTTAGATGCGTGTAAAAGGGCTCGTGTAATAAACAATACTATACTGTGCCATAAATCAGTACAACTGTGTCAGGTGTCTGTGCGAGAGAAATGGAACAAGTGGTGGTCTGGAGAGAGGAGTGTTTTTAGTGGCATGTCCTTAGAGGCAGCCAGGGTTCTTCCCACATTGCCCAAAAAGCAAGTAATGTGCCTTACTACCAAATTTCCATTTGGGCAGAGTAAACTGTTCCCAAACTAGCCTTCTCTTTCTGCCAAGCTGGCTTTAAGTTCCATGTTCCACTGCAGTCTTTTGGTTGTCCTTTACAGGACGGCAGGCAGGTGTTGCTAACCGTTGAGTAGGTCAACCACCAGTTCACAGGTTGCCATCATGATGGCTGTATTTGGAATCTGGCTTACCAGAATGGACAGACCACAGTGAAGAGACCCAAAACCTTCCTTCTGAACAACCAAACATGGTGTCTGAAACAATGTCTGTACTTTGCGTCCTCTTCACGTAGTCTTGTTTTACAGCTTCATGTGGACGCACTGTGGTTCCACTACAAGGTTTTGAGATGACAGCGGCCTCATTCCCACAAAATCTGGTATTTCTTTCATAGACTCTTCATCATATTTTGTTGTCAAACTAATCTTTTATTCTAGTAGTTTGTGCTTAATACTTTCACAAATAACCAAGTGAATCATGTTGTGTGATATGCCACCATATGAAGCGGACCTGCTCCGGTAAGGTCTTCTTTGGTCATGTTTGCTACCCTTTTTTTTTTTTTTAAAAGATTTTATTTATTTATTTGTTTGTCAGAGAAAGAGTGAGCACAAGTGGGGTGGGGGGCAGCAGGCAGAGGAAGAAGCAGGCTCCCTCCTGAGCAAGGAGCCTGATGCAGGACTCAATCCTAGGACTCTGGGATCATGACCGGAGCCGAAGGCAGATGCTTAACTGACTGAGCCACTCAGGCACCCCCCGTCTACTACACTTTATAACCACATTCAGAAGCACCCATTTGCTTTCCCCATAGTTCTTTGCATTAAGCTGTAACCAATTCTTTATTAGTCAAATGGGATTGGTGGCTGTGGTTACAATAAAACAGGCCACTGCAACTGAAATCGTGTACTAAGTAAAATCAGGATCAAATACACCGCTCGACTTTTCCTTGCAGTTTGAATAGGCAGCAAAGAATGTTGCTCTCAAGAAGCCGCCCTCATTAAGTTGGGGCCCAATCCTCTAAACAAGGAACAGGGCCCTTCTTTTTCCAAGGTCACATTTAGGCAACGGAAAGTTCCAGGAGAGACTGGCTTAGTAGACACTGGGTCTAAGTCATGGTATTCAGTTGCACTTCAGAGCTAGAAAGCATCACAACAGAACAGCACAGCTGTGTTATTAAAACTTCCAGTGGACAGGTGAGACCAGCGCCTCCGTCCCACCACCTCCCCTGGCAAGCAGGTGCACCATCCTGTGCCTCTGGTCAGATGAAGATCCAGCCACCCTTCCCCATCGTTTTTAAAAATCCGCTTTATTGAGGCAGGATTTGTATTCAATAAAATGCGTGCATTTTAAGTACAATATTTTGATGAGTACGGACAAATGTATACACTTGTGTAACCATCGCCACAGACTAGAGAACATTTTCATCACCCTGAAAAGTTCCCTTATGCTCCTTCCCACACAATTGTTCATATACCCAGCCCCAGGCAACCAATGATTCCTTCTGTCACTCTAGATTATATTTGTGTTTTCTAGGGGTTCATAGAAACACTCATTTTTAAAAAACATGGTTCAGAGGTGATTCTGATCCACACTAACATTTTAGAACTACTCTTATAACCTCCCTCTGACTACTTCATCTCAATGTACGGTATTTCCACTGTCTGTTGTACTTACCCATTTTCTAATTGCCTAGCTGCATTCAAGAGCTTATAGGTGTAATCATGAGTCTAAGTTTTCTGGTTTTCATTATAGAAGTTCCTTTTTCTGGAAAAGGAAAAAAACACGTACTTGCTTTATTTCCCCCCAGTATTGGAGTCCAGGTGTGATACCAACGTACCGTCTCCAGAGCAGCACACTTATGAAATACAGTCGCCACGGTGGGAGATAATGGAAGGACTTACTAGTTGCGGTCTTGAGTGCTCAAGGTTCCAAGATGATTGGGAATGCAGAAGCCAGTTTGACAGACAGCAGGGAAATCCAGAGGGACATTTGAGTCAAGTGATCATCAGTCATGAAGAAATACCCACTTTAAACCAACAAGCATCATTTCCTTTTTATCAGAAGATTCATCCTGGAGAAAAACCCTATGAATATAACGAATGTAGAAAAGACTTCTGGCAGGAGGACTTCCTTATTAATCATCGAGGAATTCATGCCAATGAGAAACCCTATAAATGTAAGGAATGTGGCAAGGCCTTTAAATATGGCTCACGACTAATTCAACATGAGAATATTCATTCTGGCAAGAAACCCTATGAGTGTAATGAATGTGGAAAGGCCTTCAATTCCGGTTCAAATTTCATACAACATCAGAGAGTTCATACTGGTGAGAAACCTTACGAATGTAAGGATTGTGCAAAGGCCTTTAGTCGAAGCTCACAGCTGATCGAACATCAACGAATTCACACTGGTGAGAAACCCTATCAATGTAAGGAATGTGGCAAGGCCTTCAATAGGATCTCACATCTTAAAGTACATTATAGAATTCATACTGGTGAAAAACCCTATGCGTGCAAGGAATGTGGGAAGACCTTTAGTCATCGGTCCCAGCTGATTCAACATCAGACTATTCACACAGGCAAGAAACTCTATGAATGTAAGGAATGTGGGAAGGCCTTTAATCAAGGCTCAACTCTTATTAGACATCAGAGAATCCATACTGGTGAGAAACCCTATGAATGCAAGGCATGTGGGAAGGCCTTTAGGGTGAGCTCACAACTTAAGCAACACCAGAGAATTCACACTGGAGAGAAACCCTACCAATGTAGGGTATGCGGTAGGGCTTTCAAACGGGTCTCACATCTTACTGTACATTACAGAATTCATACGGGCGAGAAGCCATATGAGTGTAAGGAATGTGGGAAGGCCTTCAGTCATTGCTCACAACTGATTCAACATCAGGTAATTCATGCTGAGGAAAAGCCCTGTGAATATAAGGAATGTGGGAGGACTTTACGTCATGATTCAACTACTGTTCAACATCAGAGAATGCATAATAGAGAAACACAAGTGAATATAGTCAATGTGGAAAAGCCTTCCATCAGCACTTATCCTTTACTAATCATCAGAGAATTTATGTTAGCAAGCAACCGTCTGAATGGAAGTAATGGGGAGAGCCCATTAGCCTAGGCTAGTCACAACTTAGTCCTCCTATTTTGGAGAAAGACTTGAAGAATGTAATGCAAATGGGAACGCCTTCATTCAAGCTATTCTTTATCCTGAGTCATAAGATTCATAATGAAAAATGTTACGGATATAAATTGTTTAGACCATGATTATCAAAAAGGCAAGAAAAGAATTTTGTCTCTAACACATTACGGGATCCCATTTTCTAACCACACCATGACAATTTTAACAACAGCCAAAAGTTTTAATTTTCTTGGCAATCAAAAAGAAAACCCAACCAGATTACTCTTGGTTTCAACTTTTTTTTTTTTTTAAGTAGGCACCACGCCCAATGTGGGCCTCAAACTCACAACCTTGAGGTCAAGAGTCACATGCTCTACCAACTGAGCCAGCCGGGCACCCCATTGTTCTTGGGTTAATAAAGAAATAAATCCTGCAATTTATCATGCATGGTAATGAAAAAGAATGACGAGAGATTTACGTTCCAGGAGTTGTAGGATGTGGCTGAAGTTACTCAGAAGAATTTTTATGGCTTTTAAATGCATGCAGAGCATGAAAACCATAAAGATGATTCTCAAATGTATTAAATGTACTATTCAAGAAGCCAGAAAAGACAATACCAAACACGGAAGTGATGAAAGAACAAATTGATACAAAATAAAAAGAGAAAATAACGAAATTAGAAAGTGGTTATCTTACAATAATCTCAGCTTTTATTTCTTCCTGACCCAAGAATAAACAAAATTTAAGATAATGCTGCTCAATTTCCATGTTGTTTTAGATTATCTTTCATCACTTCTGTCACAAACAGAAGGGGCTGGTTGCCTACATAGCGGCCATACCTGATTCCCCTTCCTACTGGCAGCGTCTGTGTCTTGCCTTAGACTCTGAAGATGATCAGATGCTAACTTTGCAGCCTCTTCCGCAGCTCAGGGTGGCTCACATGTTCCAGGGTAAGGCCAGTATGTTCCGGGGATCTGCAGGGGCTTCTGGGAAAGATTTTCCTCATTCAGAAGAGAGAGATCTATTAGGAAGACTCCCTCTCCTCTCATCTGCTTTTAAACATTCTCCTATGAGAACATAATGCCTGGAGCTGTTGTGGCCATGTTGGAACCAAAAGGAGAACACCAAGGACCTCAGAGAAGCTGACCCAGAGCTACCAAGCCAATTCTGGAACTGTCTCTGTGAAGCCTCGTTATGTAAGAAAAATAAACCTTTATTGCTGAAATTACTTTTAGTTGGATATTTTGTAAACTTGTAGCCAAAATCATCCTAAATTATGTAACTTCAAATCTTATTTTACTATGATTGGTAAATGTCACCTGAAAAATAACTTTTTTGAATTTGACATTTCTCTTGGTGGCTAAATACAGGATTGATTTTTGTATATATTCTGTAATGTTGAAAAAGAATATATATTCTGCTTTTCTTGGGTACAAGAGTCTGTTTAAGCCAGTGGATTTTAATGATAAAATTCTCCAGGTTCTTATATAATTTGGCACACTGGATCAGAATTTCCTAAAACGAATTTTTTAAACCAAAATCTTGAATTTTCAGAGATTTTTACTTTTTAATTTACATTGCTTGATTTTCAAAGACCTACAACTTAACCCCTGTTGATCATACTTTTTATCGTTATATAATATCCTATTGTGCCAGGTGTAGGGGTTGACAAACTAAATCTGGCCTGCTGCCTGTTTTATAAATAAAGCTTTATTGGAACACAGCCATGCTCATTTATTTACACATCGTCTACTGCTTTTGCACTACAACAGCAGAACTGAGTGTTTGCAACAAAAACTATATCCATAAAGTCTATATTGACTGGCCCTTTAGATAAAAGGTTTGCCAACCCTGGCCTAGTGTAATCCTTTTGGCATTTTATTTCCATACTGGGTAACGCTACTAACGACTTGTCTTTGTTTACCTGGTATATTTTTGTTCATCCCTTTATTCTCAACCACCGTCATTTCAGTTATTTCTTAAAACTGAAAGAAAACATAGAGCTGATTTTTAAAGATTCAAAATACGAAATTTTTATAAAATTCACATTTTGGCATAATTCAGCTTCATCTCTTTCGTTTTACATTGTATGTCCTATTTGTGGTGTTTTGGTCTTTCCCTTTCCTTATGTTGGCTGATCATGTCCCCTTTTGCTAAATTGGAACTTCCGACTGTGCTTAGGGTAGTGGTTATCTCCCCGTTCGTAATCATTATTTGGGCAGAATGAGAGCAGTATTTTACTTTCTCATCCACCATTGATTTCCTTTGCCAGTCTCCTCCAAGAAGAGAGCACTCGTGCTTTCTCTTTCCTGCACAGCTTATTCTTTCACATTTCCTCCATTTCACTAACGTAATATAAACTTAATCCAAAGCTTTTAGTTTCGCCCTTACTTCATTTATTTGATGCTTAGATTACTTAGTGCCAGACCCACTGAGGATTTCCATTTAGGGGCGCCTGGGTGGCACAGCGGTTAAGCGTCTGCCTTCGGCTCAGGGCGTGATCCCAGCGTTATGGGATCAAGCCCCGCATCAGGCTCCTCTGCTATGAGCCTGCTTCTTCCTCTCCCACTCCCCCTGCTTGTGTTCCCTCTCTCGCTGGCTGTCTCTGTCTCTGTCGAATAAATAAATAAAATCTTAAAAAAAAAAAGATTTCCATTTAAATTTAAATATACTCATGTAGGGGAGCCTGGGTGGCTCAGTCAGTTAAGCATCTGCCTTCAGCTTAGGTCACGATCTCAGGGTCCTGGGACCAAGCCCCACATCGGGCTCCCTGCTCAGCGGGGAGTCTGCTTCTCCCTCTCTGCAAGCTCTCAAATAAAATCTTTAAAAAATTTTTTAAAAATACTCAGGGAAAGTAACATTCATTGCTGGCCGCTGTTTTCGTCTTTTTTTCTCTGTCTTGTGGTGACAGTTTTATTTCAAATGCTATTTGGTTAGACTATTTTATTGAGTAGTTCTAATTCTCAACAAATGGTATATACATGGTATTCTCTGAATCCTTATATGTCCAGAAAGATTTCTTAGACCCTCACAAATTATACTTCTGTTTGGTAGAACCTTCTTGGATTACAGTTTTGTCTCAGTAATCTGATTTTTCTTACCTCATGTAGGTGTATTTGTTTCCTTTTGCTGCAGTAACAAGTTAATAAAAACAACACATTTATCGTTGGGAGGTCAGAAGTCTGAAATAGGTCTCACTGGGCCAAAACCAAGGTGTTGATGGGGACGTGTTCTCTTCTGGAGACTGGGAGGGAACCACTTTTTTAGCTTCTAGAGGCTGCCTGCACTCCTCGGTGTGGCCCCTTTCCGTCCTCAATGCTGCCATAGCTTGTTGACTCTTTCTCACGTTGCATCGTTCTGATACTGATTCTTTGGCCTCTTTCACCTTTAAGGATCCTTGTGATTATACTGGGCTCCTGTGGACAATCCAGGATAATCTTAAATTCAGCTAATTAACAATCCTAAATCTACCTGCAACCTAATTCCCCTTTGCTACTAACAACAGGTTCCTGGGGTTAGGACAGAGACATCTTTGGGGGGGTGTCATTCTGCCTACCATAGTAACTGCTTCTGTCCTGGCATTTGGCAAGAGTTTCTAGCCTTAGGATTCAGGAACTTAAGTAGATATGCTTAGATAGTCCCATGTCTTTTTTCTTTAGCTCAAGAAAATTTTCTTCTAAATATTAATTAGGACTTCTCAATTCTTCTATTTAATTCCTATTTTGAAACATAAAAATTAATTAATTAATTAATTTATTTATTTAAGAGTGCAAGCCTGCACACAAAGTGCAAGCAGGGGAAGGAGGAGGGGAGGGAAAAGATGCAGGGGTCAATCTCATGACCCTGAGATCATGACCTGAGCTAAAGATGCTTAACCGACTGAGCCACCCAGGTGTCTCAATTAAAATTATAATCATGCAGGGCATGTAACATGGGAGGAGCAGAATTTGGGGGTGGGGGACATTTCAGAAGTCTGTCCATATTGCTCAGTATTTTCATGAACACTGGAAGGCTGGCACAAGATGAGGGAAGAAGAGAATTGCGACCTGTCCTTCCAGGAGGCAAGCCTGACCTTTCATATTTTTTTCTTCCCTCCTTGGTTCTGCCTTCTCAGGACTCACCCTTCCCCAGGAGAGGAACCTGGAGGAGGATTCAATGGTCCTTGCTATTCTGAAAGCCATGGCCTAGGTGAGTCATGCTTTCTTTCTCCTTCCTCAAATTGTGCTCATTTTATGTGAATGTAGGAAAATTTCCTGGGATTTCCTGCCCAAGTCTCCCCCATGCACAAAAGGCTCAAACAGCCCTAAGCTCTTGCTAAGAATCCCTCTCTCTCTGACCTGGGTTCATGTGTTCACATCTCCTATGGACTCAGTTTTCCAGGAGCAAGAAATGCGTTGCTTCAGTGAAACATGAAAGACCTATGTGAAATATGATTGAATGGACTAATCAGTGTTTAAAGGAACCACACATAATAATGCTTTAATGGTCATCTACAGACCAGGGTTTCCCAGCTAGACAAGATGGGCAGTGGTGGTGGTTGGTCTCTGCTGTGGTCTGAATGTGTTCCCCCAATTCATATGTGATGGTATTTGGAGGTGGGACCTTTACCTAAGTGACTAGGTCAGGATGAATGGGATTAGTGTCCCTATAAGAGTCTCCGGAGCCATCCCTTACCCTCTTCCACCACATGAGGATGTAATGTGAAGTTGGCCATCTGCAACCTGTGAGAGGGCCTTCACCAAAGCCCAGTCACGCTGCCACCTTGATCTTGGACTTCCAGCCTCCATAAACTGTAAGAAACAAACTGCTGTTGTAAATAAGCCACCCAAACTAGGGTACTTTGTTACAGCAAACAGAACAGATGAAGATGGGTCTCAGCCTCAGGATGTAATGATAGTGCTTTTTCAGACCTTTTGAATTGGGGGTGGCGTTGGGAATTTGGTTATAGAATCTGAGACATTGCCCAGCAGTCCCTCCAGATGGATGACCCAAGGTCATATCTGATGGTGAGCCACATGTGTGGGTAGAGGGCCACATCTGTGTGAGCCTGGATTATCCCCCATCAGCATTCTGTTGCTCTGGAACAAGGAAAAATCACACCTGGGGATGGGCTGGGTGAGAGTAGCCAGAGTGCATGAGGGGCCGAAAATCATAAACCAGCAGAGCTAGGAATGTCCCTAAAGATACCTCAAGTGACCCAAAGTAAGAGAAAGGTAGAGTCACTTAGTGCAGTGTCACGGGAAAGTGTGCAGCTAATAAAAGTCAATCTGTATTACGGAAGTTGACGTAGTGAGGAAAGGTGACATTCAGACAGTGATGAACACAACTCTCAGAATTCCTAACAGAGGCTCTCTTAACCATTTTGCAATGATTCCAGGAAAAAGAAAAGTCTCTAGCTCAGGATTTCTCAAGCTCACTACTGGTATTTTAGGCTTAGAATTCTTCGTTGTGCTGTCTTATACGTTGGTGAACGGTGAGCAGCATCTCTGGTCTCTGCCCACTAGGGGCTAGTAGCATCCCCTCTCCCAGGGGTGCTAACCAGAATGTCTGCAGGTGTCGCCAGCTGTCTTCCGGGGGTGCTGAATTGCCCCTAAGAACCATTTCTCTCGTTTGAATTTTCCTGAAACATTATGAAAGCATTCACACACTTAAAAAATATATCACTGTTTCCATAGTCACTGCCTAATTTCTGAACAGAAGGAATAAAGGCAATTCAGACATACTAAGAAGTTGTACATTGAACTTCCACAGTTTAATTTATTGGGAAACCACTGAACTTGAGTTCTTTTTGTTCCTTGAAGTATCTTTTGATGGACATGTCTCCCTTTATGAAGGAAGTTGTGCTGCTCTCAATAGAAATATCAAGTCCGGCCCTTCCCTTGAATTGCCACAATTTCCTTGCCATGCTCGCTGGCTTCAGCTCTGCAACGTCCTTTTCATCCTTCTGTTTTTCTAGTCCTAAATACTTACTTCAATGGCACACACTCTCAGTTTGTTGTTTCAAGGGTCAGTGATGTTTAGGGATGTGGCGAGTCTTCTCAGGTTGAGTGGGGCAGGCCGGACCCTGCTAGGATTTGTGCAGAGATGGAATGCTGGAGAACTTGAGCAGCTTCATCTCTAGGTAGGATGTTAGTGCCCCTGGAAG
Organism: Ursus arctos; assembly: GCF_023065955.2. Lineage (NCBI taxonomy): Eukaryota > Metazoa > Chordata > Mammalia > Carnivora > Ursidae > Ursus > Ursus arctos. The sequence continues at coordinate 53,176,417 of NW_026622863.1, read as the reverse complement.
GCTGAAATGTGGCCACTGGAGTACCTGCTGCCTTCGGTGTGAATTTCTGAGGCGCCTTTCAAGACTCTTGAGGGGGTGTCTCCGATATGAATTCTGCATGAATTTGTGACTCTGCTGCATTTCTTCTTGGGTACACAGGTTTTTCAGTTTCCAAACCAAATGTGATCTCCTTACTGGAACAAGGGAAGGAACCCCGGTTGGCAGAAAGAGATGTGACAGGAAGCCCGTGTGAGGTGAGTGAAGGATGATTAAGAAGGGCAGCGGCGCTGTAGGTAATGGCCCAGAAGGTCCCATCAGAGTCCCTAATGGTCACAACAGGGCAGTACTCCCATCAGCGTGAGCTCCTGGAGGGGCCTCTCCCGTACTCACACACAGCACTCCCTGTGCCTGTCTCCATTCAAAGAGGAAGGCGCTTTCTTTGAAGGACAACTTTACCTACCCAGGGAACATTATTTCTTCCCAGTTTCTCCCCCATTCTTTTTTTAATAGTAGGATCATTATTTCCATCCAAAACTGTTTCTAAAAATAGTTTATTTTGGTTACTGCCCAGTCATTTTTCCTTTGACGTGTTTTTCCAGATTCAGCTTTTGTACATTCTTTTTGGGGCCCTTTCCTTTTTTAGAGAGGGACGGGAAGGGGCAGAGAGAGAGAGAGAGAGAGAGAATCTTAAGCAGGCTCCATGCCCAGGGTAGAGCCTGACACAGGGCTCGATCTCACCACCCTGAGATCATGACCTGGGCTGAAACTAAGAGTTGGATGTTAACCGACTGAGCCACCCAAGTGCCCCCACTCTCCTCTTTTCAGCCTCATCCCCACTGCCTCTGTAGTTTACCAATCTCGTTATTTTCCATTCTTTTTCTTCCAGTATTTCTTGTGTACAAATGAGCAGATACCTGTATATTTTCTTATATATCCTTTCTTATAGAAAAAGGGCCACATATTCTATATATTCTTTTGCACTTAGCTTTTTTCACCCAAGAATATATCTTGGAAATTCCTTATAATTTCAAGATTTTCTTTGCATTCTCGTATGCAGCTGCATAACACTCTGTGTCGACGTACCCTAGTTTATTGAACCACTCTCCTATATGTGGGTGTTTAGACTGTTGTCAGTAGTTTAGAATTATGGTCATGCTGTAACGAATAGTCTTGTGCATATGTATTTTCACGTTGTTGGAAGTATATCATCAGGATAGATTCCTAGATGTGGGATTTTGGTAGGCAAGACTCATGCTTTGTAAATATCATACTAGGAAATTGCCTAACAAGTATTCCCAAGGGCTGTTTCATTTTCTAGAGGATTTGTACCCTTGTTTGACTTACTGTACACTATTAATTAGGACTTAGACTCATGCAGTTAGCTTGTTAACTTGGACATTGCTGGCCAGCAGAAAAAATAGCAGAAAATGCTGATTTTCAGACTCAGTATGACATTAACCAGCTTTTGATGTATTTCAGCATCTCTTTGTGCTTGTGCGTTCATTTATCGACTTCTCCTTTGAAGCAGCTTTGCTGTCATGCCGGTTCTTTATTAAGGAGTTAAATAATTCTGACCAACCCTATGAATGCAAGCAATATGGGAAGGCCTTCCATCACTGTCCTGATCTTCCTCAACATCATAGAATTCACACGGGGAAAGACCCTATGCATGTGAAGAATGTGGAAAGGCCTTTAGTCCTGTTTCACTCTTTACCCAACATCAGAGAATTCATACTGGTGAGAAAACTTGCGAATATAAGGATTGTTAAAAAAAAAAAAAAGCTGTAATTGGCTCTCAAAACTTAATGTACATCATAGAGCTCATAGTGGGGGGGGGGGAATTCTATCAATATACTGAATGTGCAAAAGCTTTTAGTCACTTCTCATGAATTATTCAACATGAGAGAATTCATACTGGAGAAAAACCCTGACTGTAAGGAATACAGAAAGGCCTTTACAGGTATCCCACAACTTAATGAACATCAAATTATCCATACCAGTGAGAAGTCATATAAATGTAATGAACATGGAAAGGCCTTCAGTCATCATTCATATCTCCCTCAAATCAGAGGATCCATACTGGTGAGACACCTTATAAATATAAGGTTTGTAGGAAGGCCTTTATAAGCAGGGCTCACAACTTCATCATCACCAGAGAATTCAGACTAGTGAGAAACCATATAAATGTAATGAAAGTAATGAAAACTTTTAGTTGTATTTCACAATTTAATGAATATATTACCAACTATACTGGTGAGAACCCATATCAATGTACTGAATGTGGAAGAGCTTTTAGTCGCTTAACACTAGTTATTCAATGTCAGAAAGTTCATACTGGTGAAAAGCCCTATGTATGTAAGGAACGTGAGAAAGCCTTTGGTCAGTGTTCACAACTTAGTCAGCATCATTCTTTAGGTATGGAAGGCCTTCAGATACTTTCATCTTCCTCAACCTTACGGAATTCATGCTACAGAAAATTCCTATAAATAAGTGAAGGAAAGACTTCACTAGTTTTGTCTCTCAAGGAATGTTAAATAATTTATAATTATGTATAACCTTGTACAATGTGGAAATGCTTTTGGTTCAACTCATGTTACATTTAACAGTGGATTCAGACCATCACATTCATCACTAAAGGCCACATTAAAATGGTAATGTAGAGAAGTTCCCCGATACCACCTATCAATTATTATTTATTGGAAAATTCACACTGGAAAGCAACCATGTAAGTGGAGAAATTTTGGAAACCCATTACCTTAAGCTAACTCTAATTTACATAAAAGGATGCACATGGGAAAGTAACCCTTTAAATGCCATATATGTGGGAATTTCTTTAGGCGTGAGGATCCTTTATTATTTTTAAAGATTTTATTTATTTGACAGCACAAGCAGGGAAAGTGCCAGGGGGAGAGCAGGAAGCAGACCCCCGCTGCTGAGCAGGGAGCCCAATGGGGGGCTCGATCCCAGGACCCCAGGACCATGACCCGAGACAAAGGCAGCTTAACCGACTGAGCCACCCAGGTACCCCTAATTGTGAATAATTATGTGTGAAAGAGATTTCTAATACATGAACATTATTCCTTCCCAGTGTCATATTTTTATATTAATATACACTTTGACATGCTTACAAATGGTATACTAATTTAGTGTTTTTCAGTATTTATTCAATATTGTAATATAGTCCTTCCTTACAATTTTATGGATGCTAATGGGTATCATGGTATCTCATTGTGGTTTTAATCTGCATTTCCTTAATGACTAATGATACTGAGCGTGTTTTCATGGGCCTATTTGCCATTACTTAATCTTTAGTGAACTATCTGCTCAAATCTGTTACCCATTTATAAATTGGTTTGTCTGCCTTCTTTTGAGTTTTGAGTGTTCTGTATATATTCCAATACAAGTACCTATTTGCATATGCGATATGTAAATAATTTTCTCTAGGCTGTTGTCTTTTCATTATCTTAGTTGTGTTTTTTGAGGGGTAGAAATTCTTAATGTTTTTAAATAGGCTCCACACCCAGTGCAGAGCCTAACATGGGGCCTGAACCTGTGACCCTGAGATCAAGACCTGAACTGAGATCAAGAGTCAGACACTCAGCCAACTGAGCCACTCAGGCACCCCAGAAATCCTGAATTTTGATGAGGTTATATTTACATTTTTACAGTTTATGGTGAAATATCAAAGAAATCTTTGCCTAACCGAAGGTCACAAATACTTTCTCCTGGAAGTTTTGTAGTTTTAGGTTTTACATTTAGCTCTATTTAGGAGTTAATTTTTATATATGGTGCAAGAGAGAGATCAAAGTTGTTGTTTTCATATAAATATCCTGTTGTTCCAGCACTAATTGAAAAAACACTTTTCGTTCTCTAATGAATTGCCCTTCCTTTTTTCCCCCAAATCAGTGGACATGCATGTACTGATTTATTTCTGGACTCTGTCTCATTAATCTCTTTTTCTGTCTCTATGCCAATAATTGTCTTGGTTACTGTAGCTTTTGCATTTCCCTGTGAATTGTGGAATCAGCTTGTTGAATTCTATTTTAAAGCCTACAGGGATTTTGATTGAGATGGTGCTGAACATATAAATGAATTTTGGTGAGAAGTGATGTCTTAATAATGAGATTTCCAATGCATGAACGTAACATATCTATTTCTTCAATATTTCTCTCAACTGTGTTTTGTAGTTCTTAGTGTACAGATTAAGTACTTCATATTTTTGGTGCTATTAGTGGTATTTTAGTATCAATTTTGAATTTTTCAGTGCTAGTATATAGAAATGTGATTGGTTTTTATATACTCATAATGTTCAACCTTGCCAAACTCACTTAGCTCTAAAGTAACTTTCTGTATAATACATAGGACTTTCTACATGATCATGCCATCTACAAATAGTTTTACTGCTTCCTTTCCAATCTGCCTTCTGTTTTTTCCTCACCTTATTGCACTGGTGAAAACCTCCAGGACAATGTTTAATACAAGCAGTGAGAGCAGACTTCCTTGTCTTTTTCTTAATCTTAGGAGATAAGCATCCACAAATATGATGTTGGCTATACACTGTTTTAGTCGGCTTGAGCTGACTATAACAACATGCCTGACTGAGTGGCTTAAAAAACAAACGTTTCTCACAGTTGTGGAGTTGGTAAGTCCAAGATCAAGGTGCCAGCAGATGTGGTGTCTGATGAGCCAGGTCCTACGCTCTTTTGCTGTCTAAATCCATCTCCTCTTGTAGTAGGCCTTGGAGTTGTACATATGACTTTCTTGTTTCTCCTCCTATCAGCTAATCCATCCTGGATTCTCTGCTATCCATAGGCAATCCATTTCTCCCGTTCCTAGGGCTCTATCACCAGAGTATGTGGTGTGTATGTATATATGGGAATGAAATACACATTCATCTCAGGTCCTGAGTTTCATCTACTGAAACCCGGTTACACATTTCCAGCTTATGGTTCAAGCTACAGCTCAACTCTAAATGATTCCTTAATAAATGCATCACAAATGTGCTTCATTTCCTCTCTTTCTATCAACTTAAGTATCACCAAGATTCAAAACTAAAACTATATTCACTCTTAGACATCAAAACAACCAATTTAGGTCCTTCTAATGAAACTTTCTGGTTTGCGCAGATAATGGAAGCAAGTCTTAGTTCCTGCACTCAAAAGTAAAACTGAAAGTTTCTATACTTTTATTTTTTAAAAAGATTTTATTTGAGAGAGCGAGCATGCGAGAGAGCACAATCGGGGGAGCAGCAGAGGGAGAGGGAGAAGCAGGTTACCTGATGAGCAGGGAGCCCGACGTGGGGCTCGGTCCCCTGAGCCAAGGGCAGGTGCTTAATGACTGAGCCACCCAGGTGCCCCAAAAGTTTCTATACTTTTAAACAAACTCAGGAAAGAATTAACATAGCAAGCCTGGGAATGCTCTCCTTAGAAAGTCCTGCTTACAAAGTTGGCCCTCGATGTTCTCTAGCAACTTGGTTTTGGGGAGAATTCCTGCCATTCCTAGACTAAAAGTGTCTCCCTGCACCTACATTATTTGTGTGAATGTAGCTTATGCAAAATACCTATCATATAAGACTCTGGAATTTTAGCATGTGCTAAAATAGGCAGAGAGAACCTTTGTGACCAGCTTCCAATAAAACCCTTGGGCAGTGAATCTCTATTGCTGTCCAGCCAACATCTCATACATATGTTACAACTTTTGCCTATTAGAATTCAGCACATCCTGTGTGACGCTTGTACCTAGTTTCCTCCAGACTTTGCCCCATGAGCCTTTTCTCTTTGCCGATTTTGCTTTTTATCCTTTGCTAAAATAAATCTTAGCTGTTGTGCAGTAAAGAGTTTAATCTTTCCCAAAGAGATCTAGCCCTAGCCCTCGGCTCCTGGGAGGTAATCTGACTCCTTGAAATGTCATGCCTGATAAAAGTATCTCTGTTTGTGTAGGAAACTTGATCCACAGAGATAGTCAAACAATGTGATTGATTGGGGCTTTGTATCATCACATCAGTGTGACCTCCATAGGGCCTAGAGACTGAGGTGAGCCACATAAGCAACCCACCATATCTTTGACAGTGCCCCAATAAAGAGTGGATGCCTGAGGTCAGGTAACCTTCTCTGGATGGCCATATTCTGCATATCATCACATGCTGTTACTGGGAGGAATTTATACTTTCCATGACTCCACTGTTGTAGGACAAGTGGAAGCCTTGCATCTACAATTCTCCTGAACTCTGCCCCATCAGTCTCTTCACTTGGCTGATTTTAATATGTATCCTTTCATAAACGATAACCATGAGTAGAAGGTTTTTTAAATTAAGTTCTGAGTCCTTCTAGTGAATTATCAAACCTGAGGGTGATCTTGGGGATCCCTGAATGTACAATTTGTACCAGAAATGAGGGTGCTCTTCGGGACTACTCCCTAACTTTGCAGATGTGAGTGTAACTTTATGCTGAGTCCTGTGATGACTACTAGTGAGTCATCAAACCTGGAGGTCATCTTGGGGACCTGTAACACTTGGCCAGTTTTTAAAGAAGAATAAATGTTTGTTAGTGAATAACTGATCAATTAATACATCCATTTGGACAATCAGACAACTATACAGGTCATTTTACAATAAAGAAAAAGTAGTAGCAAAGAGTATGTTTCATAAAAATATAGAGCCTTATACAAGACCAAAGAAATAAGGATGAGCTGGTCAGGAACAGGATCAGGAGTTAAAAAGAACCTTACCAAAGATTAATGAAGAAAGACACACCTATAGTTTCTGAGGCTGTAGGCATTTATAAAGGTCGATATGAACGTTGGGTAATCGCAGAAGATGGCTAGTATTCCTGTAAGAACTCAAATTCAAGAAGCCTCAATTTCTGCATATGCTTCAAACATCTGAAAAGAGCATCTTTCATATCCTAAAGGGGCTGCCCTCTACAATCAGCTGGCCTGTGGTATTCATGGCTTACCCCTACCTGGTTCCTCTTATGCTTCTGGCATTGGGCCTCTCATCTCTTCTTTCCCTATCATGCAGGGCAGTTTCCCATCTAATAGTGAAACTACATCAGACTGATAAATGAAAGACCTATGAAAATAGTGAGAAAGAATTGGCCATGCTGTTGTTACTTAAGTGTTTTGACACAGCCACATTGTAATAAGGACAGAGGCCATTATAAAACAAGAAAAGTCTTGGTAAATATCTGGCAGATGGGATAAAGAAAGCTGCTCACCAGAGCCTCACCAAAGATTCCCAGTAGAACAGGAAGACACATCCAAGATCAGATGCTGAATTAAGGATTGGATGCACTTACCCACCCAAATCAAATACTGATAATTCTCCAACATCACAGTAACGTACAAGTCTCTTTGAGCAGGGTTCAGTAATGCCCATTCTTCCTTGGAGAAGCCAATGACCACATCTTTGAACTTCACTGATCCCTGAAATGACACACACTTTCTTAAAAGAGCCTAATTAAATAACAGGAAATTGGGAGGCATGGAAAGGTGATCAGAAATCTGTGTCTCTTAAGAGCAGCTTAGCTAAATCACTAAAGGGCAATACTGTGACATACTATCTGTTCATTAAAATTCGGGTGCAGAAAAATATTTAATGATAAGGGAAAAGTTCAAGATAAACAGGGTGATTAAAAAGAACTGAATACCTACCACAGTTGTTTCTAGAATCCTACATATGCATAATATGAACACACCCAGACTCTGCTGAAAGCCACTTGTGATCAATTCTACTTTAGGCAATCTAAAGCGGATTATGTTTAGTGGATCCCCAGGAAGACTATCAGGTTAATTTACTCTTTTTGCCAAAATGAAATGCAGTCTCCCTTTCCTTGAATCTGGGTTGGGCTTCCAACTTGCTTTAATCAACAGAATGTGACAGAAGCGACACCGTGCCAGCTCCAGGTCAGAAACTAAGAAGGCTGTTTTACCCTCATGGAAGCTCAGGGAAGGAGTCCAGCCATCCCACTGGAAAGGCCAGTAAGAGGCCAAATTAAGAGGGACAGGTTCTGAGACTACACAAAATAAAGAGATGGCCTGAAAGTCTTCCTTTCCAACAGTCCGTAGATACCGACGGACATATAGGACTTCCCGTTAGGTACCACACTTTGAATGAAGAGGCCATCTAGAGTATTCCAAGCCAGCAGGTATCAAATAACAGGTAAATCATTCCTATCCTGCCCAGTTTGAACTCCTCAGCCCCAGAAACATATGAAATAATAAAACGGTCCTTGCTCTAGCAACTACTACATTTTAGGTAGAGTTTGTTATGTAGCAACAAACGTTGAAGACATTTAAAAAGAAAACCTCTGGCCCCAAATGGTGTCACTTAGGCTAAGTCACCAAATCGGGGCTTAATAACTAACTTAAATGCACTTTCCTCCTCTCCCAGAAATGTAGTCTTGACCTGTCAGGCAGGAACTTTCTGGTCACCACCAGTAATCTGTCACATGGGCCCTCTATCCCCCAAAGGAAGAAGAGATAATCCACCTAATAAGACCTCCTGCCCTTCCCCCAAAGGAGGATGACCCTGCCTGGAACAACCCTTTCTTTTCCTTTGCTAATAACTTTCTCAACCCACCCCCCCTTCCAATAAAAACCTTCCATATTGTAGCGCTCCTCAGTGCTCCCTGTACTCGCTCGCTAGTTTGCTGCCAGATTCATGAATCGTTTAACAAGGTCAATTAGATCTTCAATCTCCTCGGTTGAATTTTGTTTTTCAACAGTGCCTCCGAAACTGGAGCGGACGTGTCCCCTCATCCGCCTCCATCCGAGCCTGCCACAGGAGCAAGGAGTTCCGTTCCACCTTCCGCTGCTTACGGAGAACGAGTCAGGGAAGGGCAGAGGATGCCGAGCTTATAGCTTAGTCTTCCTTTCCAACAGTCCGAGGCTTCGTTAAATCCTCACAACGATGGTTCACCGTGGTTTCAATCAGCTGTAACTGCCCCGCACGGTCCTCTCCACGTACACGTCCACCGCACCGTCTGCTTGGACCAGTATCACAGAAAGTCAACACTTAGGACATTTTACGGTACTGAACATGGAATGAAAGGATCTGAGCCCCGGCCGCCCCGCCCAAGCTTCATACCGGTCCTGGCAACACGCGGGGGTGGTGAAACCACCACCAAGCGAGGAGAAGTCATGCACCCCACCAAGGTCTCCCAGGTTCCGGGCCGACCGGAAGTATCCCTTCACAACCTGGCAACGCCCTCGTGCCGCGGTGGCTTCTGGGTGTCCTCTAAGCCGCGGTGTGCGCATGCGTGTTTCCACGGCCGTGGTCCCTGACTCAGGAACGCGCCGCGGTTCTGGCCAGCCAGAGGCTGACCTTCAGTAGTGAGGGGCTGATGTAGAGCCGGGAATGCCTGGGCTGGTAAACGAGCCAGAAGTCCTTATCCAAAAAAAGCGTGGTCTCCTCTCCCCGTGTCTCGGGGCTGGCATGGGTGGAAAGAAAAGTTTTCGCGGAGGAGAACGCGCGTGCGTACTGGCGACAGCAGAGGCGGGGCCTCGGGTCACTGCGTCTCCGGGGTGTGCGCTGGGAGGGAACACGCATGCGTGCGGTAGTGGGGTGGTGCGGGGGGTGTTGCTGCGCAGGCGGTGTTGCTGCGCAGGCGGTCGGAGTACCACGCAGTTGCTCGCAGGAGTGGTAGAGGAGTTCTGGAGTCGCAGGTAGGGCCTTCGGCGGCTGTGGGGCAGGCACTCTGGGGGACCGTCGGGGTGACGGGTACGGGTGGTTGCTGAGGGGTGTGGGACCGGGGGTCCACGCGCTGGGTGGCTCTCCGTGTGGCCGCGGAGGCGCCAGTGTGGGTGTTGCGGGGACCACTTTTGGAGCTCCAGAGACGCTGTGTCGCTCACCGTTCATCTTTCGGAGCTCCGGCTTGCTCCAGCGTAAGACGGGACACTAAATAGTGTCGTGAGGATTGAGTGCCTGAAACGGAACCTAGCCCCAAATAAGCAGGGGCCTGGTTGGAGTGGAATGGTTTCTTTTCTTTTTTTTTTTTTTTCCCCAGCCAGAGCTGGGTTTTCGGAATCAACCCTGGCGCTTCAATCTGTCGGATGAGGAAAACTAAATCTCTGTTTTATAGCAGTTGTGCTGGTTAAAGAGATGGCATGCGGAGGGCGCACTTTGGTTATGATAGTACGGCTGTTACTGTTACTAAAGGTGGGATAGACAGAGCCATGGGCGGGTGAAGCACGCGCCTGAACACCTGTGGAATGTGCGAGTTGTTGTCCTTGCAGCCACTGGAGCTCGCCGCTCCGTCAGATTCTGCCCCAGAGCTCCCTTCCGAATTTGGTATCAGGCCTAGACCCAGATTAGGTTGATCCTGTTTCTTTTTCTGACTTTCATGGGCCGGTTATACCAAAGTCCCTCAGTCATTAGTGTGTGGGTAATCATGTGTGGCCGTGCCTGTCTGTTCTGTCCCCAAGGATAGACGGTTTTATTTTTTAAAATGCTTTATTAAAATATGTGCAAACTAAGTGTATATCGTAATACGTCATTTTTTAAAGAAGCAAATTTAATTTTAATATTCTGATATATTACTTGCCTAATGTTAACCTTAAAAACAAAAATCAGTTATTTTACGGGCATTAAAAAAATTTTTTTTGTATGTTCCAGAAATAGCAAATACTCGCAATTAGGGATGTGCAAGCTAGGGCAAAATCACAGGCAAGTGATTTTCTCAAATTCTTTCATTAGCAATATCACAAGTTCATGTGGTAAGATGCCTGTTCCTTACACTTGGTTCAAAAAATCCTGCAGCAGAATAATGACCTTGGGAAAAGTGCCATTACCCTGCAGGTCCTGTCTCTCCTCAATATATTACTTGCCCTCCCTGGAGATTTTTTTTTCTCCAGCCCAGAAACTCTTCAGCAGTTCATACTCTTATGCCATGTCTAGCTTTACTGGTGGACTCTGGGTAGGCAGGCCAGTTTGCATTGTTGCCTAAAGTGTCCCGTGCCCTTCTTGAGCATTCATTATACCTTCAGAAAAGTTTCTTCAGCAAATCAAGTGGATACATTACTTATTAATTGAAAATAATTTGTGTACCTAATTTCTGTAAGGAAAATTGCTGTGAGAAACTTTTTTATACCTGGCTCAATCACTCTTTCATCCATATCTTTTTTTACTTTGATCGTTCCACTTCTCTAGAATAGAGGATAGAAGCAAAGGATAAAAAATGTGAAGACAAGAAGTACTAAAGAATTGAAATGGTTAAAAGACAAGATGAAAATGACTATCCCAGTGAACCTGGAGTCATTTCCTTGCAATAATGTAGGCTCAGTGATGCCAGGTGGGAGTGGTACCACGGCTGGGAGACACATCTGGCAGACTCTAAGGATTCTACCTTTTCCATTACCTCATGGTATTTAGTTGAAAGTTCATAGTCCTCCTGTGTCCTGTAATGACTAGACTACCACAGGATTGAATTTGATACTGGAAGCAGCATTTTATGAAGGACTTTGATACAAACTAAGCCTATACTAAGGTGGGAGGCCAGGATGATGGAGAGTCTAGAAATTATGTCTCATGAGAAGGGGTAGAAAAACCTGTGTATGTTTGCCTGGAGAGGAGAGAGTTGCAGAGCTATGTGGAAGTATGTCTCTGGTAAAAAGGAATTTAAATTGCTGTATTCTTCTATGAACTCTAGAAATAGAACCAGGTAGAAATAATAGAGTAGGGGGCGCCTGGGTGGCACAGTTGTTAAGCGTCTGCCTTCGGCTCAGGGCGTGATCCCAGCGTTCTGGGATTGAGCCCCACATAAGGCTTCTCCGCTAGGAGCCTGCTTCTTCCTCTCCCGCTCTCCCTGCTTGTGTTCCCTCTCTCGCTGGCTGTCTCTGTCTCTCAAATAAATAAATAAAATCTTTAAAAAGAAAAGAAATAATAGGGTAGCAAATTCTAACTAAAACACTTTTTTTTTTAGGGGCACCTGGGTGGCTCAGTCAGTTAATCATCTGCCTTCAGCTTAGGTTATGATCTCAGGGTCCTGGGATTGAGCCCTGAGTCAGGCTCCCTGCTCAGCGGGGATTCAGCCTCTCCTTCTGCCCCTCCCCCTGCTCATGCTTGCATGCTCGCTCTCAAACAAATAAATAAAATCTTTTAAAAAATGCTTTTTAAAATTAGTTAAAATTTTAAAATCAAGGTATAGTTGACAAACAATGTTATATTAGTTTTAGGTGTACAACATGGTAATTAAACAATTCTGTATGTCTGTAATGTTCACTACAATACGTATAGTTACCATCTGTTCATCATGCAAAGTTATTAGAATATTATTAACTATATTCCCTCTGCTGTACTTTTCATAGCTGACTAAAGTACTTTTAACAAATGGCAATCACAAAATTTTTAAATATTTTGAACTAAATGAAAATAAAACACAACTTTGGGGCACCTGGGTGGCTCAGTCGGTTAAGTGTCTGGCCTTTGGCTCAGGTCATGATCCCAGGGTCCTGGCATCAAGCCCCGCATCAGGCTCCCTGCTCAATGGAGAGCCTGCTTCTCCCTCTCTCTCTCTGAGAGCAAAGTAATCATCATCATTATAGCCATGTAATAACCTCATTGGGAGGCTTATTCAGTTTTGTGATTGCCATTTGTTAAAAGTACTTTAGTTATTTTTTTTAACCATTTGAAAGTTGCTGACATGATGCTCCTTTACCTAACCTAAGTATTTCAGTGTGAATTTCTTACATAACTACAGTGAAGTTATCAGGATCAGTTAATTCCCACTGATGTAGGGTCACCTGGGTGGCTCAGTCAGTTAAGCATCTGCCTTTGGCTCATGTCATGATCTCAGGGTCCTGTGATTGAGCCCCACATCAGACTCCCTGCTCGTTGGGGAGCCTGCTTCTCCCTCTCCCGGCCCTCCACCCCTGCTCATGCTCTCTCTCTCTCGCTATCTCTCTCAAATAAATAAATCTTTGAAAAAGCATTCACACTGATATAATTCTGTCCTCTAATCCTAGGTTGGTTATCCTCGTGATGTCTTTTATAACAAAAGAAAATTGAGTGTCATACATTGCATTGAAGTGTCATGTCTCTTTAGTCTTCTTTAATCTGAAACTGACATTTCCTCAGCCTTTGTATTTCATGACATCCCTCTTTTAAAAATGTTATTATGATGGGGCGCCTGGGTGGCTCTGTCAGTTGGGCATCCAACTCTTAATTTTTGCTCATGTCATGATCTTGGGGTTGTGGAATCAAGCCCCGCCTAGGGCTCTGTGCTCAGCGCAGAGTCTGCTTCTTCCTCTCCCTCTGCTCCTCCTCCTGCTTCCTCATATTCTCTCTCAAATAAAGAAATAAATAAAATGTTATTATGAAATAATTTTGAACTTAGAGAAAAGTTGCAAAAATGGTACAAAGCTCCCACATTCCCTTCATCCCGCTGCACCTGAAGTTAACATCTTGCATAACCATCACAAAACCATGAAGTTAACATTGATAAAATACTATTACTTCATCTCTGTCTCTTTTTTTTATTTTTTTATTTGTATTTATTTTTTTTTAAACTCTTTTTTTTTTTTTTTTTAAGATTTTATTTATTTATTTGACAGAGATAGAGACAGCCAGCGAGAGAGGGAACACAAGCAGGGGGAGTGGGAGAGGAAGAAGCAGGCTCATAGCGGAAGAGCCTGATGTGGGGCTTGATCCCATAACGCCGGGATCATGCCCTGAGCCGAAGGCAGACGCTTAACCGCTGTGCCACCCAGGCGCCCCTACTACTTCATCTCTTGACCTTATTCTCATTTGGCCAGCTTTCCCTGCTCCTGTATTTTGTTATTGTTGTTGTTCCAGGATCCAATCCACATTGCATTTAGTTGGTATGTCTCCCAAGTCTCCTCCAACTGATGACAGTGCCTTAGATCTTCTTTGTCTTTCATGACCTTGACACTTTTGGGAGTCTAGGCTAGTTATTTAATAAGAAGACTTTCAACTTTGGTATGTCTGATGTTTTCTCATGATTAGATTGAGGTGGTTCATTTTGGAAATGAATACCACAGAAGTCACGTGCCCTCCTGAGAGCATATCTGTCAGGCAGTACATGATGTCAACTGGGAGTGATTACTTTGATACCAGGGTTGAGGGGATGTCTGACAGGTTTCTCCATTGTGAAGTCATTATTTTAGTCCCTGTAATTAACAAGTATCTTGAGAGGAAGTACTCATAATTACTTGTTTTGCTCAAGGTGTCCCTGGTTTTGCTGCTAGGAGCACCCTCTCTTTGGTTCCTGTATGTTTTAGACATGCCCTGTTACTTATGAGTACTTTCTTACTTTCTGGCACCGTGAGATGATACAGGCACATTTTGTACTGACCTAGCCCTGGAGTCTCTATTTCTCATGGCATCCTAGGGTGTGTTTTATTTCCCTCCCTTCCTTCCTTCCTTCCTTCCTTCCTTCCTTCCTTCCTTCCTTCCTTGCTTCCCTCTTTCCCTTCCCTTTTTTTCCCTTCCTTCCCTTCCCTTGTTCCTTTGTTCCTTCATTCCTTGAGACTGGTGCTTAGAAACCAAAGGGTGGGGCTGAGTGTGCTTATTACTGCTTGCATGTTATTGTTTCTAGGCCCTATTAGGGGACAGATGAGATATCCTATCCTAAGGAATATCCTAATGTATACATTCATAGGCACAACTTTTTTTTTTTTTTTTTTGAGATTTGATGTCTGATCTTATTTATCTGTTACTCTTAGAAAATCTCATTATGGACGGGACTTAGAGATAGCCTCTGTCTCTTGGCAATCTGTTCCTGGTGTTTTTGTTTGGCTTCTTTCATTCTCTTGGCCAAAAGTTTAGCACATTCTGCAGCCTCTTCCTTTTTTCTTAGTATGCTGTTTCTTCAGAGCAACACACCAGCATTTGTTTTGCAGGACACATGGAGCAACAAGATGATGAATCTTGGGTGCTTTGATTCTAGGTTTCTTTCTTTCTTTCAGTGACATGCTGTAAAAAGAAAAAAATTATCGTATTCAGTGACATGCTGTAAAAAGAAAAAAATTATCTCCTTGTGTTTTTATTCTCACTATCCTAGAGGACCAGTGGTAATAATATAGTAGGCATACATTGACATTTTTATCCATGCTAATACACAACACACACACACACACACACACACACACACCCAGGGAGCATCTTTTTATTTCTTGCTCTTACAGAATAGATAGGTTTCTACAGTTGTTACTCTGCAGCTTGGTCTTGTCAGTCAGCTTTATCTCTTTCAGTCAATATAACGGAAACTCATTATTTTTATTTTTATTTTTATTTTTTTATTTTTTTATTTTTTTTTAAAGATTTTATTTATTTATTTGACAGAGATAGAGACAGCCAGCGAGAGAGGGAACACAAGCAGGGGGAGTGGGAGAGGAAGAAGCAGGCTCATAGCGGAGGAGCCTGATGTGGGGCTCGATCCCGTAACGCCGGGATCACGCCCTGAGCCGAAGGCAGACGCTTTAACCGCTGTGCCACCCAGGCGCCCCGGAAACTCATTATTTTTAATAGTTTCGTAAATGAGCTGGACTGTTGGACATAATGTCATCAACTCAAACAGACACTTTTATCGGTTGCTTCCAGCCAAATAGTTTGACAGTCAATGTCCTTGTACATGTGTATTTTTAAGTACTAGAGTCTTTAAGCCAAGATTGTCAACAGTGGGAGTATGTATGTTTAGTCACATTAATATATTTGTATGTTTATTTTCAGAGAGTGACTCAATATGGGAGAGCAAGGAATTATCTCTAAGGAAGGGTATAAAAGAGGAAACATTTCAACATGAAATAGTGATGAAAAGAACAAGCAATGCATGTAAAGAATATGCCAAACCTTCCTGCGCCAGTACGCGCCTTTTCATCCATCAGAAGATTCTTGAGGAGGAGTGCTGCCAGTGCCACGAGTGTGGGAAATCCTTTAGCCGTCGATCAACTCTCGTTCAACATCAGAGAATCCACACAGGAGAGAGACCCTATATATGTAGTAAGTGTGGTAAAACTTTCAATCAGAGGGCACACCTTAAGCAACATGAGAGGATTCACACAGGTGAGAGACCGTGTGAATGTCAGGAATGTAGGAAGACCTTCAGCCAGATGACTCATCTCACTCAGCACCAGAGTACACATACTAGAGAAAAGTCCCACGAGTGCCGTGCAGGTGGAAAGGCCTTCAGCCGTTCCTCAGCTCTGATTGATCACCAGAGAATTCATAGTGGGGAAAAACCCTACAAATGTAAGGACCGTGGCAGGGCCTTCACTCAAAGTGCACAGCTCATCAGACATCAGAAAATTCATTCCGGAGACAAACCCTACGAATGTAGTAAGTGTAAGAAGTCCTGCGTACGTCTCTCTTCCCTGATTGAGCATCGGAGAGTTCACACTGGAGAAAAACCGTATCAGTGCAAGGACTGCAAAAAGACCTTTTGCCGTATCATGCAACTTACCCTACACAGGAGAATTCACACTGGCGAGAAACCCTATGAATGTAAGGAATGTGGAAAAGCCTTTACCTGTAGGTCCCATTACGTCATTCATAGGAGGAGTCACACAGGAGAAAGACGTTACGAATGTCATGTGTGTGGGAAAACTTTTAGTAACCACTCTTGACTTGTCACGCACGATAGGACACATAGTGGAGTGAAGCCCTTTGGGTGCCATGCTTGTGGGAAGGCCTTTACTACTTCCTCATCACTTTGTCAGCATAAGAGGATTCATACTGGCGAGAAGCCCTCTGATTGCCCTGAATGTGGGAAGTCCTTTAGATGCAGATCTCAGCTTACTCGACATCAGCGAATCCATGTTGAGGAATATTAGTGAAAACTAACTGGGCTTGGAAATGTGAATATCTAGTTATTTAACAATCAGTCAAGATCTTGGTAACAAGTAGAATAAATGATGCGGATTCTCTTAAAAAAGTTTATTCACAGTGTCTCAAGTTCTCATTGTATGGATGGAATAGCAGTGAACCCACTTATGAAATTGTAGAGGAACAAAGGAAATCCATTTTAAGAGCAGGAAGTGAAACCACTACCCCATAACCTGGGCAGCTCTGGCCTCATGCCCCCACACAAGGCCTCCATTGTGCCATCAGTAATGAGCAGTAGTGCTGTATGAATGAAACTTCACTGGTCCTCAGTCTCTGTCACGTCACATCAAGTATTTTGAAACCAAGATCACAGTGCTTGTGTCCTAACTGCCAAAGAATAGGCAAGGAGACCATCTCTTGGCTTGCTTCTCTCCTAACAAGAAAGACATTATATCCTACCTACCACATTTACATGCAATGGGGAGCTCCCCTCAAATGGGAGGACGTTAGACATCACATAATATGAAAGAACAAGCAGCTAACACTTGATGCTTTGTATCCTAAAAATGGTGCCCAAATATGGTTCCAAATGTAGGTTTGGATTACCTAACCGTGGTGTCACTTGAACTTTCTCCCACACTTCCTGCAATTGCTGCATTTTAACGAGCTTGTCACTGTTTTCATTGCCCATGAACAAGAACAGAGAGAGGCAGAGACAGACACAGGGGCGTCCCCAGGGCTAGCTGTAAGAGGCGTCACAAGTAGATGTTAGGGATAAATATTCCTGAAGTGAACACACATGGGTTTTCTTTTCTTGAATTTCTCTCAACTGCATCTATAAAAACATTTGTAAATTACATGTGCCAATTTCAAGAAGAGTCAATACTCAATGGACTCACCAACCAAGCTAACGAGAGTATTGCCAGTAACTCAGAATCCACTGAGTGTCCTTGAAAGGCCATTCCTTTTTTAGCCTCAGTACCTCAGGTGACTAATTTACAAAGTTAGGTTACAGTTCTCTGGCTTTTCATTATTGTCTTATTACCTGTTAATGTAATCCTAAATGAAATGTTCTGGTTTTGAACTTGAAAGGGAATCATGCTCTGCATTCTTCTGTGACTTGAATCTGAAACTGATTTTGAGATTTACGTATGCATTAAATGAGGTTCCCCTTTTCCACAGCAGAGCCAGCCTGTACCAATGCACCAGCCATTGGCTCCATTCCTCTGTTGCTGAATACCTGGGTTGGTTGTTTCTCAGTCTTTGCTGTTCCAAAAAATCCACCGATAATCTCCATGTCTTCTGGGCCCATTTACAAGACCGTCTCCAGAGTAGAGTTCTGATAGTGGACTTCCGCATTCACCAAGTTTTCCAGGTCCTTGTGCTGCTATAGATGCTGTGTTCTTGGCAGTATTTCTGCAGTGGAAAGAGTTCCCAGGAATGGGTACATTCTAAGTCCATGTGGCCTCAGGTGACTGTAAGGCCTAGATGAAACCCAGCATGTTTTGTGGGCTGGTGCTCACTGTCCTCCTCAGATCTTTCTTAGACATTGCCTCACGTGCCATGAAAATAGATTAGTGAGTTACTACGTAACACCCTCAGTCTCATGATTTCAGTATCATGACACTGCCTTACTTTTTCTTAATGACAGGACTCTAAAATACCATGTGAGAGGGCACCTGGATGGCACAGTTGGTTGAGCATCTGACTCTTGGTTTCAGCTCAGGTTTGATCTCAGGGTCGTGAGATCGAGTCCTGCATTGGGCTTTGAGTTCAACGTGGAGTCTTCTTGGGTTTCTCTCTCTCCCTCTGCCCCTCTCCTCCATGCTTTCTATCTCTCAAATCTTCAAAAAAAAAATGCAAGTTATCAGGTGGTAGTCTAATTTAAATCTGTGTGACAGATAATTAGGTTTTACAGAATTCAAATTGCATATACAATTCCACAGTGTAGTGTGCAAAGTGGTACAAGAAAATGAAAGCTGTCTAGAGTTAACATCAAGAGGGGAGTAAGATCGATATTGAATGGTTTTGAAATCCAGAAAGGTTCTCAGAGAAATGTCACATGGGCTAGACTTTTAAAAATGAACAGGTGTTTTCAAAGACGAGTTGAGTAAATGCATTCAAGTCAGAGGGGAAAGGCCTGCAAACTCACTGGGCTTGTGAAAGTCAAGACCTGAGTTCTACTCTCCCAGTAAAAGTTAGATGTTACGTTCAACCGTGTCCGGCAGTGTGCCCTGCTTCCCTGCCTGCATTATTTTTCTCTCTAACCCTTATTTTACTCATTAAACCATTTAATATTTGTGTATCACTTAGTGCCAGAATGTAATCTCCATGAGGACAGGAAAGGTGACTTAGATGTTGTAGGTCATTAGTAGGTGAATAAATGAATGGAAGGCCTGGATTCATGACTGGATTCATTGACTTGATCTCTAGGTTTTATGCAGATCTGTTGAAACAGTCTCCTATTGCTATAAGCTTTAGGACTGTAATTGCTGTCAAACACATTCACACAGTGGTCCCATCTGCACTAATAATTTGGATTATCTTGGTAGCTTGTGTGATGTTCAGAGCATTCAGTGAAAAAGACTGAGATCATTGTTGTTGGAATAAGTACATCTGTCAGGATTCAGAGGGCCTAGAGAGCTTTCAGCCACAATGTGTAAAACTGGTCCTCATGGAGAAGCCCCACCTCTCTTAGGCCACCTCGTTGTTAGCCTGGCTAGTATCCCGAATATAGTTCTAATACTGCCCAGAGTTTGAGTTGTGGAAGGATAATAGGAAAGATATGATTGAGACTCAAGAATCATTAAAAGCATTCACTAGGACTTCTCATCCTAAGCAAGCAAGGAAATGTTTGTGGACATAGATTTGGAGGAGTTCACCCAAAGAAAGGAGATCAGACTTTTGGCTTACCAAAATATATTGACATGGATTAAATCAGGAGAGGTCATTACAGGTTCTGGAGTGACTGGTGTAGACATGTACTAGATAATATATGGGATAGTGAATGACATGACACATCCATTTCCATACTATCCTGACAGGACTTGAAAGGGTTCAGTGAATTACAGTGCTGGAGTGGGTGATCCAGGAAGATTTCTGTGGACCTTTGCATGAGGCAACCCTAGCAGACTCTTGAAAAAGCATGTTCACAGAGAATGGCACTGTTCTTGAGAGATCTTTGATCCCAGGAACTCCTTGGGTAACTTCACTACACAGGTATGATGCATGTTGGTGATGGATTTCACCCACGTAACAAATATAACCCCATCGCGCTCATACCTCCATGCTCAGGGAAGGCCGCTTTGCTGTTTTTTCCTTCTACATGCAATCAAGCACTGTGGGGGTTTTGTTTGTTTTGTTTTCTTTGGCCTCCTTCACTCAGTATTTTGAGAGGCATTGATTTTGTGTCTTTCAGCATTTATTCTTTGCTGAGTAGTAGTCTGTTCTGTTAATATAATTTGTTTATCCATTCTCCTGTTGGCAGACATTTGGGTAGTTTCTGGATGTTTTAATTATAAAGTTCTTGTGAACATTTTTTAAAGATTTTATTTGAGAGCGAGAGCGAGCACCAGTAAGTATATGGCATTTTATAAAGAGAATTGAAATTGGAACATGGAAGCTCCTTTCTCTTTCCCAGGGAAAAAACAGTAGAGATTCTCCATTTCTCACACTTGGTCATGAGGCTGAATCTCATACTTAAGACCTCTTCAGCATGAATGCATGCACTGCCTTAAATTTGAAGAAAAATTTACATACACAGCAGAAAGGGCAGAAATTGTAGGTGCACAACTTAATGAATGTCCACAAGGCAATCTATCCATGCAAGCAGCACTCTGAATAAAAACCAGAACATACCAGCACCCTTCAAATGTCCCCAGAACCCCTTCCAGACACCATCACCTCCCCTGGTGTAACCACTATCCCCCTGCTTCTCAATCATTATAAAATGCCATATACTGGCGAGAACTTTGACAGGACAAGTACATAACAAAACAAAGGTTATCTGTAATCTCATAACTCAGGGAGCTACTTTTCACATTTTAATTTAAAACTTAGATACATTTTTACCCCCTCATGTCTTTCACATTGTGTGAGCATGGAATTTGCAAAACTGGTGATCTATGTATATACACTCATTTAAACCTGATTTTTAAAAATAGTAATAAAAGGTGATTTTTAAAATAACATTTTGAAAAATGTGAAAGTATATATTTCTGCAACCATGAAGCACCTTGATGTTCGTTGGGTTGACGCAGCAGAAAAAAGTGTTCCGTGTGTTGGAGTTTGGTAAGCTTTCCAGATGGAGGCAGATGAGGTGGAATAGCACCTTTCTGTGGTTTTCAGAATCATGTTGTCTTGACTTTTTTGCTGCTTACCGCACTACCCCAAACCGTAGGAGCTAGAGCAGGAACCGTTTTTTATAAATTTCTCATGATTCTGTATGTGAAGCATTCATATTTTACTTGGGGGATGGGTATCTAACCTTTGGTCTATGTGGTTCCTGCCAGGAAGATGGCTTCTTCATTCACATGTCTGACACCAAGCCGGAGTGGTGAGATCATAATTATGGGGCTCCTAATTGCACCATCAGCTGCTGCTTCGGTCCTCTCCATGAAGTCCCAGCCCCTACCCTCACTGGCTTCTTCCTGTGGTCTGGACAGAACAGCTGGATTCCTTACAGGGTAGATCAGAGCTCCCAAGAGTGCAAAACAGAACTTGCCAGGCCTTTAATTGATCTAAACAGTGTTTTGTAGTTAACAGTTAATAGAGCTTGCATAACCTTTATCACATTATTCCCTACATATTTCATATTTTTAAATCCTATTTGCTTTTTTCCCACTCAGAAAACAGGGCAACAGCCTTTATATATATTTCTACTACACACGAGGCTCATTTTTTTTTTTTTAAGATTTTATTTATTTATTTAACACAGAGACAGCCAGTGAGAGGGGGAACACAAGCAGGGGGAGTGGGAGAGGAAGAAGCAGGCTCATAGCGGAGGAGGCTGATGCAGGGCTGGATCCCAGAACGCCGGGATCACGCCCTGAGCCGAAGGCAGACGCTTAACCGCTGTGCCACCCAGGCGCCCCACGAGGCTCATTTTTTAAAATTTAAATTCAATTAGCCAACATATAGTACATCATTAGTTTCAGATGTAGTGGTCAATAATTCATCAGTTGCGTACAACACCCAGTGCTCATCACATCATGTACCCTCCTTAATGCCCAACACCCAATTACCCTGTCCCCCCACCAACCTCCCCTCCAGCAGCCCTCAGTTTGTTTCCTATAGTTAAGAGTCTCATGGTCTGTCTTCCTCTCTGATTTCTTCCCATTCAGTTTTCCCTCCCTTCTTCTATGATCCTCTGTGCTGTTTCTTATATTCCGCATATGAGTGAAACCATTTGATAATTACCTTTCTCTGATTGACTTATTTTGCTCAGCATAATTCCCTCCAATTCCAGCCACGTCAACGTAAATGGTAAGTATTCATCCTTTCTGATGGCTGAGTAATATTCCATTGTATATATGGACCACATCTCCATCCATTCATCTGTTGATGGACATCTCCGCTCTTTCTATAGTTTGGCTGTTGTGGACATTGCTGCTATAAACATTGGGGTGCAGGTGCCCCTTTGGATCATTATATTTGTGTCTTTGGGATAAATACCTAGTAGTGCAATTGCTGGGTCGTAGGGTAGCTCTATTTTTAGCCAGAAGAATGTTGAAAAAGAAAACTAAAGCTGGTGGCATCACAATGCCGGACTCCAAGCTCTAATCATCAAGACAGTCTGGTACTGGCACAAGAACAGACACGTAGATCAATAATTCTATTTGTCTTTTCTAAATTTCAATTTCTGATCGTTCATTGCTATGGTACAGACACACAGTGGATGTTTGTATATTCCGTCTGTATCTTGCAATCGTGCTAAACTCAGTTGGTCTAGTTTGTTTTGGTTTTTGAACATTGGATAGGTTGTTCAACCTAAGATGATCCTGTGTTCTTCAAATAAAGGCATTTTTACTTTTTCTTGCCCATCTGGATGTCTTATTTTTCCTAGCCTTATTGCACCGGCTGAAACCTCTAGTACGGAAGTAAGTAGACGTGAGGGCAGACATCCTTGCTTTGCTCCTGATTTTAGGGGAAAAGCATCCAGGTTTTTTATCATTCTGTATCAAATTCGCTGGTTTTGAAAATGGTTTTTATCAAGTTGAGTAAGTTCTTTCTTGGTTTGCTCAGAGTCTTTATCTGGATTGGATGTTACATTTTGTGAAAAGCTTTTCTGCATCTATTGAAGTAATCATGGTTTTTAATTTTTTGAGTTTTTTTAACATGGTAAATTATTTTGCTTGATTTTCAGATATTTAAACAACCTTGCATTCCTTGGAGAAACCTTATGTGGTTGTGCTGTAAGGGTATGTACTTAATGTTACTGAATTGTACACCTAAAAATGACTAAAATGGTTAATATTATGTATATTTTACCACACACAAAAAAACCCCAAGCCCACTCCCCACCCCCCCACCCCCAAAAAAGAAGAGAAATCACACCTGCATTTGGTACCTCAGCAAGCCAAACAGAATCTCTTTCCTCGAGGGAAAATCTGCAGACCCAGCTGTTAGGGGGAAAGGAGCACATGTTCCTTCATGTTATGGGAAAGCCAGGTAAGCAATGAGTGGGCACCTTACACCAGGTAGCCTAGTTTTGAAGTGTCACCTTTTACTTTCCTTTTTTTTTTTTTTAAAGGATTTTATGTATGTATTTGACAGAGAGAGAGAGCAAATGGGGGAGGGGCAGAGGGAGAAGCCGACTCCCCACTGAGCAGGGAGCCTGACCTGAGCATGACCTGAGTCAAAGGCAGCTGCTTAGCCAACTGAGCCACCCAGGCACCCTGTGATTTTTAAATTATGAAAAATTACAATAAGATTAGTTGCCGTTTCTTCTCTCCTGTCTGGGTAGTAAGTAGGCCACTGCGCCTCCAGATTCTTAGTGTTTCATAAAGTCTGGTCCTTAGAGTGTTGTCTAAGGCGAGGCTGATGGCGTGTCCGTTAGCCCCACCTGACCTTACTGCATCCGTGTGGGTAGCTGCCACCATCGACAGATGCCGTCAGCCTTCACTTGGCTGAAACGTCAATGAATTGCACCCAGGCACTTCAGGGGAACCTCTGTAATTCAAAATCTCCGCTGAGCTAGTGGCTCTTTAGGGAAGGATAAAACTTCCCTGAAAAGGTGTCTGCCGTTCCTCCGAGTAAAACATGACGCCATGGGGGCGCCTGGGTGGCTCAGTCGTTAAGCGTCTGCCTTCGGCTCAGGGCGTGATCCCAGCGTTCTGGGATTGAGCCCCACATCAGGCTCCTGCGCTGGGAGCCTGCTTCTTCCTCTCCCACTCCCCCTGCTTGTGTTCTCTCTCTGGCTGTCTCTCTGGCTGTCAAATAAATAAAATCTTTAAACAAACAAACAAAAACCCAAAAAAACATGATGCCATGGGGACACCTGGGTGGCTCAGTCGTTAAGCGTCTGCCTTCGGCTCAGGGCGTGATCCCAGCGTTCTGGGATCGAGCCCCACATCAGGCTCCTCCACTGGGAGCCTGCTTCTTCCTCTCCCACTCCCCCTGCTGTGTTCCCTCTCTCTCTGGCTGTCTCTCTGGCTGTCAAATAAATAAAATCTTTAAAAAAACAAACAAAAAAAACCCAAAAAAACATGACGCCATGGCGAGGTTGGCTACACCCCTAAATAGAGTATTTCATTCAGCCAGCGAAGTCTTGCTTGCCAGTCATTCAGTCTAAATTGACTTGGAATGGGGACGTCAGGGAAAGAACCCCCAGGCCTGCCTGCCAGAACCTCAGCTTCCAGGGGAGCTGTTGTACGTGCTGCCCGTGTCCAGCAGGTGGCGATGTTGTACTGCAAAACAGCCACTGAGCGCTTCCTTTTAGCTAATGCGTTCTTTTTTCTTTCATTCTGGGGTTTCATTTTATTTTCTTTAGATCTCCGGGGAAGGGACAAAAATCATATCTCAGCGTGGGACAAGCTTTTTTGGTCCTTTGTGGGTATTTAGAGAATACACATAGAACACATAGATTTTTATTATTTTTTATTATTTCTTTTTCTTTCGAGTTTTTATTTAAATTCTAGTCAGTTAACATATAGTGTAATACTAGTTTCAGGAGTAGAAGTTAGTGATTCATCACTTACCTGTAACACCCAGTGCTCATCACAACACATGCTCTCCTTAATACCCATCGCCCATTTGATGTGGTTTTGGAATATAGGTGAGGTTCAGTGGGGTGGAGTCCGGAGGCCACAACCAAGAAAGAATTCTTGAGATGTCTTTGGTGCAAAATGGTGATTTACGAAAGCACGGGGACAGGACCTGTGGGCAGAAAGAGCTGCTGCTCTTTCTCAGAGGGGTGGCTGATGGTATACTAGGGGGTTGGGGGAAGTAAGGAAAAGGGAGGTTTCAGAAGGATTTTCACATGTTAAAGAAGACTCACAGGATGCCAGAGGCCTTGCCATTGTCAAGTTAAGGTTGTTCTTCCCTCTAGCAAGACATTGACAGTCGGGAACTTCCTGGAGGAACATCATGCTCTGCCCACTTCAAGTATCTGTCAATGGGCTGCAGGTTATAAAGACATTAAATTCTATTTACATTCCCTTCTGGAAGCTATTGCTAAGGCTTTTGTAAGTAAACTGAGGGGAGACTCTTGTCTTGTAGGATTGTGATCTCTATTAGTTAACTATTTGTTTTTCCTTTGCTGAGTTTTAGGGCAGCCCGGAGTGCCTGAGGAATGTCACATATATCCCATGGGGGGGGGGGGCGGGTGTCCACTTCTGCTTTGTCCTCAGCTTGCCTTCTGTTCCCTCATCACTTTTAGCCCATCATCCCCCGCCCACCTCTCCTCTAGCAACCCTCAGTTTGTTCTCTATAGTTGAGTTTGTTTTATAGTTTGCCTCTCTCTCTTCTTATTTTCCCCAATGTTCATCTGTTTTGTTTCTTAAATTTCACATAAGTGAAATCATGTGGTATTTATCTTTCTCTGACTGACTTATTTCACTTAGCATAGTACACTCTACCTCCATCCATGTCCTTGCAGATGGCAAGATTTCTTTCTTTTTGATGGCTGAGTTAATATTCCATGGTGTATATATACACCACATCTTCTTTATCCGTTCTTCAGCTGACGCATATTTGGGCTCTTTCTGATGAGGGAACGGAAGGCGAGCTGAGGACAAAGCAGAAGCTGATACCCTGCAACCCCCCCCCATGTATGCAACATTCCTCGGGCACTCCTGGCTGCCCTAAAGGACAAAGAAACAGTTAACCTATAGATACCACAATCTTGCAAGACTTGAGTCTCCTTCAGTTTACAAATGTCTTAGCAGTTTACAAGAACAAAGCTATCAGTAACCTAGCTTCCAGAAGGGAATGTATGTAGACACTTAAATTTCCTTACTACCTACAGCCCATTGACAAGTCCTTGAAAGAGGCACGGTGACATTCCTCTAGGAACTCAGCGGCCTCCGTGTTAATACTTTGCTAAGGGCAAAAGGCAGTCCTAGCCTGACCCCCTCCCCTCCCCCAAGATCCTGTAAATCTACTTTAATGGATAAAAATTCCTTTGGAAACTTCCTTTATCTCTAACCCCCCCCCCCCCGCCCAAGATACGTGTTTGCAATCATCCCCCAAGCATGTGGCCCACCGATATACATCTGAAGGGTCTCATGACTAAGGTTTTACTAGACAGTAATAAATGACCTTTTCCCAACAATAGCTAGCCCCCTCAAGGTCCTGGAAACCTTGCTTCCAAAATTCCTTAGAGACTCACGCTATCCCTAACCCCCTCCCAACTTGAGGGTATATAATGGGCCACTCCTCATGACCCCGGTGCAGCTCATTTTGCCCACGGGTCTTGTCCCCTTGTCCCCGTGCTTCAATAAAACCACCTTTTGCACCAAAGTCGTCTCAAGAATTCTTTCTTGGTCGTCGGCTCCGGACTCCACCCCACTGAACCTCACCTATATTCCACAACCTCATCATTTCCATAATCTGACTACTGTTGAGAACGCTGCAATAAACATCAGGGTGCATGTCCCCCTTCGAATTAGTTATTTTGCATCCTTTGGGTAAATACCTAGTAGTGCATTTGCTGGGCTGCAGGGTAGTTCTATTTTTAACTTTTTGAGGACCCTCCACACTGTTTTCCAGAGTGGCTCCACCAGTTTGCATTCCCACCAACAGTGTAAGAGGATTCCATTCCCCTTTCTCCTCATCTTTGCCAACATCTGTTGTTTCCTGTGTTAGAACACATCAATTTTTAAAATTCATCCATTCAACATCTATTTATTGAGTACCCAATTTGTCCCAGGAAGTGTTCTAAATAGAAATAAAACAAACACTGGAGCATACACTTAGCAAGAGTTAGACAATAAACAGATAAATTAGTCAATATATAACCTAACAAGTATAATGGCATTCCCAAAGCACGATGATAGGACATTATGCTAGATAGTGCTATTTTCTCATTATATACTAAAGCAAGATCACTTTAGCTGTCAATCCCCATTGCAAACATTGCTTACATCTTATCAGCTGAATTTGGGGACTTTTTCCTACAGAAATGCAGATCCAAGGAGTTTAACATGCATGCTGGGGTTTGGAGTAGCTGCCAGATTAGCTGTTCTTTGATGGGAGCTTGAAAAAGGGCAAGGAGTAAGGGTAAGAGAGAGTAGTCTGGATGGTGGAAGAAATGAGGAGGCATTTTTTTCTCCATTTCCAATACCCAGCACTGCCTCCTGCCGTGGGGCCACAGAAGAGGGCTTCTGAATCCAACCCAACTGTAAAAGTTTGGGTCCCTCCTCTGCCTAAGATTCCCCAGGACGCTCAACTTTTTGAATTTGCAGTTTTATACTTTCATCAAATTGAGAAAATTTTGGTCATTATTTCTTCAGTTTCTTTCTCCTCTGGTAACTCTCTGGTACTTTCAGGTAACTGTTTTTCATATTTTGTGCAGAGTTTCTATTTTAATCTGTAGAGTTGGCCCAGATAGTTCTAGTGAAAGATGCTAGAAGCTCTGGAGGGTAGACCAACATGTTGGGGAAGGAGAATGTAATGAATTCCAACCCAAATGCTTTGTGTAGTTCTCCAGTAACAAATGACAGTATACAATTCTCTGTGGTTCACATAGCCTCACGAATCTGAGACTCTCTGACCGCAGAAGTGAATGGCACTTACTTACCAGGCATCCACACTGCACCAACAGGAGGGTCAGTTGGCCAAGACTTGAGATAGAAGCATACTAAGAATTTGCTCAGTATTCAGGATTTTGAGCCCAACAACAGCACTTTTGTTCAAATTACTTGTGGCAATCAATAATTTTGACATTGCAATTATTTAAAAATTGACTAAAGAATGCTTTTTGACACAGACAGATGATCATATAATAGAGAAAAATGTTATGGAGATTGTATACTATATACTCCCATTTTTCTAAATTGTTTATTTAGGTATACAAATCTCAACCAGGGTGTGAAAGGAAAATAAATTTTTTAAAGATTTTGTTTATTTGAGAGAGAGAGAGAGAGAGAGAGCACAAGCAAGGGGAGGGGCAGAGGCCAAGGGAGAAGCAGGCTTCCCGCTGAGCAGGGAGCCTAATGCCGGACTTGATCCCAGGACCCTGGGGTCATGACCTGAGCTGAAGGCAGATGCTTAACAGACTGAGCCACCCAGGCGCCCCAGGAAAATATGTTTTTAGTGACATGCTACAAATGTTAATAGTGTTAGCAGCAGTTCTGAGTTGTGGGATTATGGATGGTATCTTTTCTCTATTTTTGATGAGGGAACAGAAGGCAAGCTGAGGACAAAGCAGAAGCTGACATCCCACAACCCCCCCCCCCCATGGGTTATATGTGACATTCCTCAGGCACTCCGGGCTGCCCTAAAACTCAGCAAAGGAAAAACAAATAGTTAACTAATAGAGATCACAATCCTACAAGACAAGAGTCTCCCCTCAGTTTACTTACAAAAGCCTTAGCAATAGCTTCCAGAAGGGAATGTAAATAGAATTAAATGTCTTTATAACCTGCAGCCCATTGACAGATACTTGAAGTGGGCAGAGCATGATGTTCCTCCAGGAAGTTCCCGACTGTCAATGTCTTGCTAGAGGGAAGAACAACCTTAACTTGACAATGGCAAGGCCTCTGGCATCCTGTGAGTCTTCTTTAACATGTGAAAATCCTTCTGAAACCTCCCTTTTCCTTACTTCCCCCAACCCCCTAGTATACCATCAGCCACCCCTCTGAGAAAGAGCAGCAGCTCTTTCTGCCCACAGGTCCTGTCCCTGTGTTTTCGTAAATCACCATTTTGCACCAAAGACATCTCAAGAATTCTTTCTTGGTCGTGGGCTCCGGACTTCACTCCCCTAAACCTCACCGATATTCCAAAACCACTCATTTTCACTCTTTTCTTCATTTCTCCAAAGCAAACCTCATTTCCTCCACTCTCTATTCCTCTGCCCTGGTTTGTTTCTCCATAGTCTTTTCCACCATTCCATACACTATTTATTTTACTCATTCATTTGTGTTCTCCATCCACTTAAAAGTCAGATCTCAAGACGCTAGGGAATTTTGTCTGTTTTTTTTTCCCTTTTGTATCCCTCTGCATGACTTTTTCTTCCAGTGCAGGCCTAATTCTACTGTTTTCTTAGTCCCCCATAGCAGGGACCGTTTCCACTGTCGGGGAGCAGGACGGTGTTCAAGCCCAGCAGTCTGGTTGCAGAGACGTCGTCTCATTCACTGCCTCTCAACAGTAAGGATAATGATGACGCGCCCGTTTGGCAGGAGAGTCATTTACTAATTTGCTGTCGTCACTTTGGGGATAGGACACGATCGGGATTCCCGAGCGCTGTTCTTACTGTCGCAAAACTTAGCGCAGGAAGAAAACCACGATCCCACTGCCAGCCTCGAAGGCCGCACTCGGAGCCACTCCACGCTCACACGGACACAGCATCGCCTCGAAAATCCGCACCTGAGCGCGCCCAGGGAGCAGGCGCAGCGCGGCCTTCAGGCAGCACCTGCCGCCAGGTAACTAGGGACGCTTCCGGTCTCCAGGCGAGGGGAGGCGGAGTGCGCTTTCTAGGCGCCTGCGCACACTGCCGCCCAGCTCTGCCACGCCCCTAACCCCTGGGCCACGCCCCTGAGTGCCGCGCTGTTCAATCGCAGGCACGCACGCTCCCGCGCTCGGGTTCCTCCCCCGGTCTTCTACAGCCCAAGGACACGCCCCCTCCATTAAGCCACTCCCCACCCCACCCCTCGTCCCTCGGGCTCCTCCCCCTTACACCGCCCCTCTCGGGAGATTCCTCGCCTGCGCGCTCGGAGCCCGGGCGTTGGCCCTTGCGGCCCTTCGGGTGAGAGCGGTGGTTTTCTGGCGGGGGCCGGTGGACTGTTCCCGCGGGTCGGCAGTCGGAGCCTGGGGGCCGGGCCGGGTAGGCGAGGCGGGCCGCCGTGACCCCGGCGGTGTAGTCCCCGATCGGACGCTGCCGCGGAGCCTTCCCTGAGCGGACTACATTTCCCAGAGGTCCGCGCGGCGCGGCGAGATCCTGAGGTTCGAGGGATCGCTGCGCGGAGCCGCAGCTTTTGCCTGCGGGGAGCCGCAGCTTTTGCCTGCGGGGTTGGGGGGCGGCCGGGGCGGGGCGAGTGCGGGGAGTGGGTGTGTGCGACAGGCTGGACCCGAGAGGCCTGCGAGCGAGCAGGGTATGTTGGCGGGAGTGTGAGAGAGTGAGAGAAGTGGTGTGCCTGTGCGTGGAAGGTGAGCTCGTGTGAGACGCTCCAGGAGAGACTGAGTGGAAGGTGTGTGTGTGAGTGTGAGATACCAGACATGTTGAAGGTGTGTGAGAAAGTGTGAGATGCCAGAGGTGGTGGGAGGTGTGTGTGTGTGAGAGAAAGTGTGAGCTGCCAGAGATATGGGATGTGTGTGTAAGATGTGGGACCTGTGTGTGTGAGAGAAAGTGTGAGATGCCAGAGGTGGTGGGAGGTGAGTGTGTGTGAGAGAAAGTGTGAGCTGCCAGAGATATGGGATGTGTGTGTAAGATGTGGGACCTGTGTGTGTGAGAGAAAGTGTGAGATGCCAGAGGTGGTGGGAGGTGAGTGTGTGTGAGAGAAAGTGTGAGCTGCCAGAGATAAGGGACGTGTGTGTGAGATGTGGGACCTGTGTGTGTGAGAGAAAGTGTGAGATGCCAGAGGTGGTGGGAGGTGTGTGTGTGTGAGAGAAAGTGTGAGCTGCCAGAGATATGGGATGTGTGTGTAAGATGTGGGACCTGTGTGTGTGAGAGAAAGTGTGAGATGCCAGAGATGGTGGGAGGTGTGTGTGTGTGAGAGAAAGTGTGAGCTTCCAGGGATGGTGGGAGGTGTATGTGCGTGAGAGAAAGTGTGAGATGCCAGAGATGTAGGAGGTGTGTGTGAGAGTGTGAGCTGCCAGAGACGGTGGGAGGTGTGTGTGTGAGAGACAGATGTCAGGAGCATGTTGGTGTGAGAATGGCAGACTGCAGTATGTATGTGTGTCCTATGAGGTGTCTGAGTGTGAGAGAGGGCACTTTGTATTTGGTGTGTGCGAGGCGTGGGGGAAGGGGGCGCAGCTACAATGTAAGACACCAGGATGTGTTTGTGTGGTGGTAAAAAAAACAAAAAACAAAAAAACCCAAACCCAGGCCCAATTTGGCACCGTTTAGGCCAAGTCCTCAGACAGGCAGTTAATACCCATCCTAAATGCAGTTTCAACCTACCCCGGAAATGGAGTTTTAACTGTCCAGTCAAGAATTTTCTCGAGGGCACCAATGAGGTAATCTCGTTGTCACATGGGCCTTCTCCATCCCCCAAAGGGAAGCTGAGGTCATCTGCATAAGACCCCTTACATTCCCACTAAGGGAAAGTTACCTTGTGTGAAACAGTCCTTTCCTTTCTTTTGCTAGTAACTTCTTGCCCCACCCTCCTTCCTGTAAAAATGTCTGGTACAACTTGGAGCGCCCCTCTACCTGCAGGATGGGATGTAGCCCTCTTCTTGAATTGATGACTAGACCCAGTTAGATCTTTAAATTTTCCTCTGTTGAATTTTGTTCTTGAACGATATCTATGTGTGACAGAAATCCAGGTGTCTTTGAAAGTGTCTGTTGAGAATGTGTGTGTGTGTATGTAGTGTGAGAGATCATCATGTTTGTGTGTGTGAGAAAGAGGAAAGCTAGTGACGTGGTTGTGTGTGAGACCAGAGTGAGCAGGACCGAGATCATGTGAACTGCAGATTGTCCCTTGAAGGCTTGCAGATACAGCTTCTGTTAGGTTGCGGAATGTGCTCGCCTGAGCAAGGCAGAGATGAGGGCACAGTGAGCCGTGTTATGTGTGAGAGAATAAGATTGGGGGTGTATGTGTGGTGTTTGTGTATCACCATGTGTGTTTGTATACAGGCCTCTCTGCGACCATAGTGTATGTGACTGCAGATGATGTGGCTTCCTTTGAGTGCTTGGGATTGTGTCCTCTGTGGTCAGGAAGCCGGTGAGATCTTGTGTCAGTGATCACGTGTCACGCTGCGTGCTTGTATCTGGCCCAGAGTGACTGATGTGTATGGGGAGACTACTTGGAAGGTTGATAACACTAGCTACTTGATGTGTGTTGGTTTTTGGTATTGTGTGTTGCAGAGGTCAGAATCCTAGAGTAGAATTCCCTGTTCCCAGTTCAAGAATTCCAGTAAAAAGCAATAGGTGGGGTGACTGACTAGAGCCCCTGACTGGAGCAGGAGATACCTTCAGTTCTGGGTGACAAAAGGGAGGGGAAATGAAGGGACTGAAGGCAGAGGTGAGAGTGAAGGCAGCAGAATCAGATGCTAAATTGGTCCATTGTCCATTGTCCCAGTGTGAGAGGCAGGCGAGTCCTATGGGGATTTGGGTGGAGAATGATAACCCTGGCTTCTGATGCATTAAGGAGTCAGATTTTCAAATTGTAGGCTGTGTCAAAGCATGAAGCAGAGATGCAGGAAGGGAAAGAGCCACCTTTCCTATTGCCTATAAAATAAGACCAAGAATGGGAAGGCAACTTTTAGAAAAGAGATTAAATTTAGGAACCCAAGCGTAAAGAGAAACAATTATAAGTTACAGTCCTCAGTGGCCATAGGTTGCCTAGAATATTCCAGTTATTTGGGCAGTGGAATCAAGGAAAGCTGGGAGGAAGAAGGGGAAGACAGAATTTTTAGGCTGATGATTCTGGGAGTGGAGAGCTGGCCTCATCTCACTCTCCTTTCTCTCCCTCCATGCCTGTCCTCCAGGACACTGCTGTTCTCCAAGAGAGAAGCCAGGAAGGAAAGCTGGAAATGACTGTTGAACTAGTGAAAGCCATATCCCAGGTTAGTTATTTCCATTCTCATCCGTGAAAGGCAGTCTTACTCTTTAGGACTTAGTAATCCCTCTTTTCTTTTGAAAATTCCCTGATTAACAACGGTGTTGACGGGCCTCATTTCCACTTCTCCCAGAGTGCACTAACTCAAACTGCCTGATGGGTAAGTAAAACTGAGTATGATGAGGCATAGAGCCTCCTCTGAGTCCCCTCTTCCCACTTCATTTTTAATAAAGTGTTGACTGAAAAGATTTGGTTTCTGTTATGTGAAATAGAGGTGTCTTGGTACCGGTGAGTTGGGTTCCAAGTAAAATGAGCATTTGCTGGCCCTCTCCTAGTTTTAGAAGAAGGAATCCTCCTTCTGTGGGGCGCCTGGGTAGCTCAGTCGTTAAGCGTCTGCCTTCGGCTCAGGTCTCGATCCCAGGGATCGAGCCCGGCATCGGGCTCCCTGCTCGGCGGGAAGCCTGTCTCTCCCTCTCCCACTCCCCCTGCTTGTGTTCCCTCTCTCGCTGTGTCTCTCTCTGTCAAATAAATAAAATCTTAAAAAAAAAAAAAAAAAAAAAAAAGAATCCTCCTCCTGGCTGAATTTTGTTCAGATCTCTGATTTTATCCTTAAGTTCTTAAATGTGTTTCTTTGTTTGCCTAAAAAACCTTATTCTAGTTAAGTTTTACAAATTTAAAAAATTTAAATAGGTGATATATATAGTATGAAGCTTAAGACCTAAAACCTCCCGTTTGCCTTTCAGTTCTTAGGAGACAGATATATCATTCAGGGTATCTATTCATACATAGATAGGTTTTTCCCTTCACAGCTTGTGTTTTTTTGGGTCCTGTTTAAGAAATCCATGTCTACCCCAGGATCTGTAGATTTGTTTTACCCCTCGTGGTTTTCTGATAAGTTTATATTTCATTTTTATGATTTTTTCTGTGAGGATAAGGTTCAAAGTTATATTAAATTTAATTTATGTTAAATTGTTGCATTAAATGTTTACCCTATCATAAGTGAGTCAAGGGTTCATTTTTCCCCCACTTGCCTCTCCAGTTGACCCAGTGGCATTTGTTGAATAATTTATCTCTTTCTTAACTGATTTGGAATGCTCCCTTCATCTTACACTTGATTCTGTTGCTAGACTACATTCAGTTTTGGGTTTTTTGGTTTTTGTGCATTTTTAAAAAGATATTTATTTACTTGAGAGAGAGAGAGAGGGAATGAGTGCGAGAGCAAGCCAGGAGATGAGCAGAGGGAGAGGGACAAGGAGATTCCTTGCTGAGCATAGAGCCCAGCTAGGGGCTTGATCCCATGGTCCCAAGATCAAGACCTAAGCTGAAATCAAGTGTTGGAGGCTCAACTGACTGAGCCACCCAGGTGCTCCAGACTACGTTCAGTTTTACTTGTATTTCTGTTTGTTTGTTTTTTTTTTTTAATTTTATTTATTTATTTATTTATTTATTTATTTATTTATTTGAGAGATAAAGGGAGTGCATGAGCAAGTGGGGAGGTACAGAGGGAGAGAGAGAGAATCTTAAACAGACTCCATGCAGAGCGGGGAGCTGGATGCAGGGCTTGATCTCAGAATGCTGAGATCATGACCTGAGCCAAAATCAAGAGTCAGGCCCTGAACTGACGGAGCCACTGAGGTGCCCCCTTGTATTTGTTTTTAATCTTATAATTTTAAAACCTACCTTTTGTGAAAGGAACTATGAATGTAAAGGAAGACCTTAGTTTTCCAGATGAGAAGTTCTCCATTCCAGATTTTTTTCCAAGTGGAAAACATGCTTTCATTATATGGATGGGAATCAAATGTCCACTTATTAATATTTAATTACACATTTTATATTAAAAATCACATTAAATTAATTTTAAAACATTGCCCTCCCCCCATCTCCCACTATCAGGGTTAATGAAATATTCAAAAAGAATACATGGATTTGGGCATCTGTGTCTTTCTCGGCATTAGAAACACTTTATGAATCATCTACCATAATTTTCCAGATACAGAACTTTTAGAATTTGTGTGTATGAGTTATTGAAATTTTATGTGATCATAAGAACCAATTTGCATACTGTTAAGATTTTTTTTTGTGCTTCATTTGTCCTATAGGAAAAGTTGGGGATCTCCACAATGTTACTACTTTATGTCTTAGTTGTTGTGATATTTAACTTCATACTCCTGAATAAAATGTTTGGAACACTATTCCCTAACTATTTTAGTTTTAGATATTACCTATTAACCTACTACTACAGATAATAAAGATTCTGTTCAGTAATAACCCCAAACAGACATACACTTTTCTTTTTTATCAACCTTCCAACATTATTTTATTACTGTTTCAGTTTTGGTCTGTTTAGGGTAGCTTGGTGTCTTTCACTAATTTCGGAAAATTTTCAACCACTATCTTTTCAAACCTTAGCTCAGACCCTTATCTCCTTCTAAAGTTACAATTACAAAGAGGGTAAATTTTTTTTACTCTGTGTATATTTATTTATGCTCTAATTCTCTTCAACTCTCTGATTTGCTGTTAAATCCATCATTGAATCTTAGCTTTCATTATTGCATTCTTAGTTTTAGAAGTCTGTTTGATCGTTTTATGTAGTTCCCTGTTTTCTGCCTAAGTCCACCATTTATTTATCCAGTCATTTATTTGTATTAGCATGGACTCGTGGTTATTTATTTTATACTTTAGGTTATAATCCAATACTACATTATTGTGGTGTTCAAATTATTCTAGCTTTGGTTATTAGGAGCTATTTTAGCAACTCCTGTGTCCCAGTAACATACCCCATCATTGTGGGATATTTTTTGTTTGTTGAACACCGACTTCGATACTGCATATCTAGGTTCATCCTGTATACTTTCTGTACCAGTCCTACAAAGAGCCATTTCTCCATGGTAGAGACAGTTTACTTTTGCCTCAGACACACAGCTATGCTAAGAACAGCTCAATCTTAGTCTAGTCAGGAGCTGAAATGATTAGAGGCAGGGCCTCAGTCCTTCTGAAAGCTGGGTTATTTCTGGTTCACCGTCAATTCTGGGGTATAGTCCTTTTTTTGGGTTCTCAACTGAAAGCCTGGGGTATTTATTTACCAGAACCTATCTTGGGCAGATTGTCGTAATCTGTGAATAGTCTAGATTAGCATTTATTACTGTTGTTTCTCTTCACATGTTATTCTTCAAAAGTCCTCAACTTGTCAGCTGTGAATATTTTATCAGTCTACTTCTGCTTGGGATCTCTGGATAAAATCTCACTGGGTATACTGACATTGGAGACCTTGGAAATAATTTATGGTATAAAACACATTTGGGGAAATTTTTGCCTTGTCTTTGGGCACTTACGGTATTTTATAATGTGGCAGGGCTAGTATTCTTCCCATTACTCATCTTTTCCAGAATTCTCATGACTATTCTTATAAGTTTATTTTTCTAGCAAATTTTAGAATCAAGCAGTTTTTTTTAAATAGCCTGCTGGTTATTTTAAAGTCATTTATTTAGTAGATACTTTTTGACCTTGTACACGCCAGGTGGTCTTTAGGTTCTGGCAGTGCAGCAAGAAATGTCAAAGACTGCCCTTTTGGGGCAGAGGGGGAAAATAGACATAAATAAATGAATTAGTATACATAAAATTAGAAAAGTGAAATGTGTAAGTCTTTATTTGGAGATACGTTTTCATTTTTCTTGGGTAGATTAACCTGGGAGTGGAATTTCTGGGTTGTATGGTAAATTCATATTTAACTGAAGAAATTGCTAAGCTGGGGTGCCTGGGTGGCTCAGTCGTTAAGCGTCTGCCTTCGGCTCAGGGCGTGATCCCGGAGTTCTGGGATCGAGCCTCACATCAGGCTCTTCTGCTGGGAGTCTGCTTCTTCCTCTCCCCCTCCCCCTGCTTGTGTTCCCTCTCTCGCTGGCTGTCTCCCTCTCTGTCAAATAAATAAAATCTTAAAAAAAAAAAAAAAGAAATTGCTAAGCTGTTTTTTCAAAGGGGCCATGCCACTTGACCTCCTCAGCAGCAGTGTATGAGGGTTCCCATTTTTCCATATCCTCTCTAAGTTTGTTGTCTGTTTTACTACTTTTATTTTATGGGGCGCCTGGGTGGCTCAGTCGGTTAAGCGCCTGCCTTTGGCTCAGGTCATGGTCTCAGGGTCCTGGGATTGAGTCCCATGTCGGGCTCCCTGCTCAGTTGGGGAGTTTGCTTCTCCCTCTCCCTCTGCTGCTCCCCCTGCTGTGCTCTCTCTCTCTGTCAAGTAAAATCTTTAAAAAAAATAATAATTTATTACTGTCTATTGGTTACATATAGATTTTTCAAGTAGATAAGGTTTTAAATTCATCTTTTCACAGTTTTTAGTTGCTCTGAAGCCTGAGCAGAGAATATAGCCTGAAAATTTTGGGGTTTAAAATTTGTTAATGCTTTTGTTGGCCTAGTATAAGATCAGTATTTGTTTACTGAATATTGGGGCATACCAGAAAGCTAAAAACTGCATTACCCAGACTTCTTTGCAAATAGGGTTCTTTTTTTTTTTTTTTTTTTTAAGATTTTATTTATTTATTTGACAAAGAGAGACAGCCAGCGAGAGAGGGAACACAAGCAGGGGGAGTGGGAGAGGAAGAAGCAGGCTCTTAGTGGAGGAGCCTGATGTGGGGCTTGATCCCAGAACGCTGGGATCACGCCCTGAGCAGAAAGCAGATGCTTAACCACTGCGCTACCCAGGCACCCCTGCAAATAGGGTTCTATATATGACTTATATATGCCAAGTAGAGGCTTCCAATGCAATGTGTGGAAGGCAGAAGTTAGCAACAGGAAGCAGTAGCTAAGTTCAGGGAAATAGGATTTTAAAGCCAACGTAGCAGCAGAGGGATTTGGTTTTTCTGGGGCAACTCTGGCAGAAGTTCCTACTGGTCGAATCCTAGCATGTTAGGCGCTTATCTGTGGGTGACACTGGAGAATGGGATTTTTTAAAAATACCATCTTGGTCTAATTGGGCTTTTCTCCTGATGTGTAGCTTTTGGTTGTGTAGCATGCAAACTTTGTTCTTTAGTCCTCCTGGAAATCCCATATATTGTCTGATACTTTGCAATAAATGTTTTTCTTCTTAAAAAAATAATTATAATCTCTTCAAATGCTATAAATTAGAATTTATTTAACCGAATATAAGATTACTGTAAAAAATAAGAACTAGACATACATGCATATAAAGATACTTATATAAACACTGGGAAAAGTCTGATGGTGTACATACCAAATAACTAGCCGTGAGTACCAGGATCACAAGCAATCAAATTTATTTTTCTGTGGGAATAACCACCTATTTCCTTACTAGTGACCAAATTATACTAAATATTGGGAAAAAAGTGACTACTTCTGCTTGCATTGGTAAATTCATGTGAATGAATTTGGTTTTATAAGAACATGTGAAGTGGGGGCGCCTGGGTGGCTCAGTCGTTAAGCGTCTGACTTCAGCCCAGGGCGTGATCCCAGAGTCCTGGGATCGAGTCCTACATCAGGCTCCTCCGCTGGGAGCCTGCTTCTTCCTCTCCCACTCTCCCTGCTTGTGTTCCTTCTCTCGCTCGCTGCCTCTCTCTCTGTCAAATAAATAAATAAAATCTTAAAAAAAAAAGTTGTTGTCTGATTCAATATGATACTATGTTAATGTGCCATAGAATGAGCACATTAAAAAAAAAAAAGAACATGTGAAATGATGGGTATCAGCCAAAATGGCAGCCTCAACTAGCTAGAAGGGGCAAACCAGAATTCAGGAAAACCAGTAGCTCACAGTGAATCTTAAAAAAAAAAAAATTAATACCAGGGTGCCTGGCTGGCTCAGTCAGAAGATCATGCAATTCTTGATCTTGGGGTCATGAGTTCAAGCCCCACGTTGGGTGTAGAGGTTAAAAATAAACAACAAAAGAAATATTTAATACCTTTATGTGAAAAATATACTAAACATTTTCTCAAAGGTGTGTATATCCTCTAAAGCCCCGTACATTGCATATCTTTGTATCATGCCTTTGTTCTAAACTTAAAGCGTTCACTGTCAAAAAGCAAATTAAGATGTTCTGTGTATAGCTTTGTCTTTTATATAGTCAGTTACCAATGTCATTGTACAAGGCACTGAGCATGAAGACTTTTCTTTTCCATGGAAATAGACAAATCTGAAGATGAAAAATGCCCATAATATTTTTAAATTTCTTACAACCTGCTAATGATTATAACTAGATGTTTATTTTTCTTTTAACACATTTAATTATTTAAGAAACTAAAAATTAGGGGCACCTGGGTGGCGCAGTTGATTAAGCATTCAACTCTTGGTTTCGGCTGAGGTCATAATCTCAGGGTAGTGAGATTGAGCCTTACGTCAGGCTCTACACTCAGCACAGAATCTGCTTAAGACTCTCTCTCCCTCTCCCTCTGCCTCTCCCCCACCCCGCTTAATAGCTCTCTTGCTCTCTCTATAATAAATAAATCTTTTTAAAAGTATTTTAAAAAGAAACTAAAAATTTTACTTATTCAGTTTCATTTTGATATTGTCTTAAATATATAGATTTGTTGTACTCAGACTCAGTATACAAATTGAATGTGTTGTAATCTTAACGCTGGGTTATTTCTCATGCTATTACCCAGTTTATGCTGGTATGGCATGTCATGCTAGTTCTTAATGAAATAGCATGAGAAAATTGCATTCTAATTATGTTCATTATTTTTACTGTGTTAGAAAAAAAATCAGCCCCATCAGTTCATTGCCCCTCCCTTCTGAAACTAGGATCTCATAGAGTACCATTTGGAAAATATCAATTTAGATAATCTTTTTTGTTTTTAAAGGTTCAACCACGAGTATAAGCCATTCCTTGAGGCTCTTATTTACTGCCCTGTGGCCACTTGTCCATATTTCCACATGTTGGGAAATAGGTTAGCATCCGTGCATACAGTGCAATTTAACACTTCAATAACTACTATTTTAGGTTGGAACTTCATATTGTAATGGCTTAATTTTTTTTCTCCTCCAAGGGCTATTTCTCACATAAAGTAGAAAGAATTTAAAGCTTCAGCTTGGAGTTATGCATGAAGATGAGCATTGGTTGATCAAGAGCTTATTTGTGTCATTTCAGGACTTGGTGACATTCAAGGATGTGGCAGTAGACTTTTCCCAGGAGGAATGGGAGTGGCTAAACCCTGCTCAGAGGAATTTGTACAAGAATATGATGCTGGAGAACTATCAGAACCTGGTGTCCCTGGGTAAGAATATTTTCCCCTCTGCATAATTTAGGATTACATCAGGGACTCTTTACATCTTTATTTATTATTAAAACTTATTTTTAAAAGATTTTATTTATTTGGGAGAGAGAGAATGATAGAATACAAGTGGGATGGAGGGGGAGAGAGAGAGGGAGAAGCAGATTCCCGGCTTGAGCTGGGAGCCTGACTCAGGGGCTCGATTCTGGGACCCTGAGATCATGACCTGAGCCAAAGGCAGATGCCCAACCATTTGAGCCACCCAGGTGCCCCGAAAAGATGTGTTTCATGTATGAGTGAACAGTGTATGCACAATGCTTCTCTGAGAAGCCCCTTTTATCCTGCTGGTGGTTCACTGAGCTTCTTGAAACTAAATGTATGTCTTTCATCAAATTTGAATAATTTTTGGCTTTATTTCTTCAAATAATTTTTTTCTTCTGTCTCTCCTGGTATTTCAATTACAAGTATTTGATATTATGTCCTAGGTAACTGAAGATCTGTTCATTATTTAAAATCTTTTTTCTTTGTATGTCAGATTACATAATTTCTATTGACCTAACTTGAAATTTACTTACTCTTTTTGTGTCTTCTTCAATGTCTTGTTAAGGCAATGTAGTGAATTTTTGAAAAAGGTTTATTTATTTGAGAGAGAGAGAGCACGAGTGGGAGGGGAGAGGGAGAGAGAATCTCAAGCAGACTCTGCACTGAGCATAGAGCCAGACGCGGGGCTTGGCCTACGACACTGAGATCAGGACCTGAGCCGAAACCAAGATGCTTAACCAGCTGCACCACCAAGCACCCCCAATGTATTGAATTTTTAAATTTCGGATACTTTCCACTTGGTTCTCTTTTTATAATTTCTGTTTTTCTGCTGAGAAATTCTAAGCATATTTTCCTTTACGTTTTTGGGTATGGATATAATAGCAGTTTTTAAACGCTGGTCTACTAATTCCAACATCCGTGTTATCATTGGTTAGCTCTTCATTAATTGCTTATTTTTCTGAGTGTGGTTCACTTTTTCCTCTTTCTACTTAGGTGTAATAATTTTGGATTTTATCTCAGACACTATAAATAATACATTGTAGAGGCTGTAGATTCTGTTATATTAATCTGTGAAGAGTTTTGTTTTGTCTTTTATTTTATTTTATTTTTTTTCCAAGGGAAAAACAATTTTATTAGGAATCAAAAAAATAGAAACTAGGGGCGTCTGGGTGGCTCAAGGGGCACCTGGGTGGCTCAGTCGTTAAGCATCTGCCTTTGGCTCAGGGCGTGATCCTGGCGTTCTGGGATCGAGCCCCACATCAGGCTCCTCCGCTGGGAGCCTGCTTCTTCCTCTCCCACTCCCCCTGCTTGTGTTCCCTCTCTCGCTGGCTGTCTCTCTCTCTGTCAAATGAATAAATAAAATCTTAAAAAAAAAAAATAGAAACTAAATGTGGACAGCATTTCCCCCCTTTTTTTATAAAATTTTTTTATTATGTTATGTTAGTCACCGTACAGTACATCCCAAGTTTTTGATGTAAAGTTCCATGATTCGTTACTTGTGTATAACACCCAGTGCACCATGCAATACGTGCCCTCCTTAATACCCATCTCTGGCCTATCCCAATACCCCACCCCCTCCCCTCTAAAGCCCTCAGTTTGTTTCCCAGAGTCCACAATCTCTCATGGTTCATTCCCCCTTCTTTTAAAGCAGGCAGTTAACTTGACTCAAACTCCAAACTCTGTCTCTAGGGGCTCTTTACAATGCATCACTTACTGGCTGTCTGATGATCCTGTGAAAATGCTGGGCAGAATTTCTTCCCCGAGTCCCTTAGAAAATTGTTTAACTTCTATAGAGTTGACTGTTGGCAGTCCCACTAGACTGCCAGAAGCTTTATGTAATCTGTCTCTAAAATGTGTTTTATCCTTTGATCTAATCATTCATGTTATGTCATTCCATCAGTATTAAGGAACTGACTTATAGTTCTGAAATACCCAAAACGTGGCCAGTTTTCATGTCTTTTTTTTTTTTTTGTATGCAGGTCTTTGCGTCTCTAAGCCATATGTGATCTCCTTA
Source organism: Ursus arctos (assembly GCF_023065955.2). Taxonomy (NCBI): domain Eukaryota; kingdom Metazoa; phylum Chordata; class Mammalia; order Carnivora; family Ursidae; genus Ursus; species Ursus arctos. The sequence goes on along the minus strand of NW_026622863.1, from coordinate 53,134,008 downwards.
TTGGAGCAAGGGAAAGAGCCTTGGGAGACGAAGACAGAGATGACAAGAAGCCTATTCCCAGGTGAGCGTGGGAGAATCAGGGGAATCCTTTCTAGATAATGGCTCAGCTATTTTCAAAGGTGACACTTTCTCCTTTCTTATGCTATTTAGAAACTCTTCTCAAGTCTTCCAAGCCTGAGGAGAAAATTAAAACTTTACTACTTAGCCTAGGCTCCCCAAATGTCTAGATATCTCTTCAATAACTAACTCATTTGGCAAAAATCTGTATCCAGCTCTTTCCCATCCCCTTTTTCCTTTTGCCATATAGACTTATATAAGCTTCTCTGTTTCTTAAATCTTAACTCCTAAATTAGGTGCTGCTTGAGAATCATAATCTGTCCCGCTGCTTTAAATCTTTCTTTGCTTTCCTGTTGCAAACAGGAAAGACCCAGACCTTACCAGGCCCTATGTAACCAGCTCCATCCTACTTCTCTTACCTTATCTTCTATGATTTTTTAGCTTTTTCACTCTACTTTAGTACAGAGTTTTCTAAACTATGCGAGGTACCCAGATATTCAAGTATGTTAAAGGTATGCCAACATACTGAATCTCTAAGCCTTGGGAGACCAGGTGAGGCCAGAGGCAGTCTGAATTCCAAGTTTGGTTGCTTATGATCACAGGTGGTATCTTCTTTTGTCTCTGTTTGCCTCACAAATGTTGATGGGTGCCTGACGGTACAGTTGAGAAGCACTGCTCTTACCCGTTGGTCACCTTTTCTGAACTCACCAAGCTCTTTACTGATTCAGGCTTTTGCACTTCCTGTTTTCTCTGCCAAGCATACCCTTCTCTTGGCTGTCTTTCCATGCTTGACTGTTGTCGGGTTTGGCCAGCAAACCCTGAGATGGCAAATGAAAAGATTATTCCAGAGACCTTCGTAGGAGAAAGGAGAGGGCCTGGGGACCAGATGCTCTAGTGGCGAAAGTTCCCGAGCCAGACTCTGCCTCCACCTTTATTGTGAATGTTATCAATACAACATGGGAGTAAGAAAAACAGGAAGGAATTTTGTGAAGCTGTAATAATCAGGACAGTGGTATAGCGAGTGACACGTGAATAGAACACGCTGTGCTTGTGAGGGACGTGCAGACAGGGCGTGCGTGGAGTATGTGACCTCCAAAGATAAACGTTTCTCCCAAGTCAAGCATTTACTCCCTGGATGAGTGCATTGAGCTGCAATGAGGTTCTGGCTGTTTTCAGCCCAGAAACCTTAAAGGGACCCAGTTTTCTCTATAGTCCTTTGCTTTTCAACTAGTTTCATCCAGGGAGACATGTGTTTATTAAATCTTATCTAGCCAGGCACTGTGAATTCCTACAGACTCTCAAGCCAGAGCTCAAAAATCATCTCATCAGAGGCCTTCTCTACCCATCTTCTGTAATGAACATTCCTTTATTCCAACCCAATTACTTTCTATCAAGGCACTGTTTATTTTCTTTGTAACACTCAGGAAAGCCTATAATTAACGTGTTTATGGTTTATATGTTTATTTTTCTGCCTCCCCTACTGATCTGAATGTTCACAAAGACAAGGGAATGTTGAGATCATACATAATAATTGTGCCTTTATGAAATTCTCCTTTCACTTCCATAACAGTATTTGATCTTTACATTTTGAGATGATTTGGATCCTAGACTTTCAGGGTTCTCCAAATAGCCAAATATTGGAAGATAAATTAACCCTGCTTAGACATGCTTTATACTTCGGTTGTATAGGAATCTACTACCTGCCTTAAATAGGGAAATAGAGGAACTTTCCTGATAAGAAGTAATAATTGGCCTTGTGAAGAATAGGTAGGTAGAAGGAAGCGGGATGAAGCCTATACATTTGGTGGGATATTGAGTCGTAGTGTAGATTTAACTATTATTAAGTGAGTAAGATATCTCAGCTATTGTGTTGAGAAAAGCCAAAAAGCTAAGGGACAACCATGGTTCCCTGTGGGAGGTTGGGGTGTTGAAGACTATCTTCATGGGAGGAATCCATGATGTATCTAGCTTTCTGTTTTTCTGTCTAATATTCCTCCCCTCAGTCGTCTATGTAAGAAAAACCATAGGTAATTGGTTCATTGAACTCTCATGGCCTCAATTCTAGAATTACTGAAGCCTGAGTCTTACGAAGGAAAGAAGGAAGTAGGAAGGGGTAGGAAGCTTGTTAACACTACAGAGTCCTTCTTAACTGCTTTAGTAGATTTGATCTCTTCCATCTCTGAACTTTTATACTAGTTTTACTTTTTACCACATGGGCTCTCACTTGATATTTCCTATTTTCCTCTCAAATTACTTTCTTTGTTGGTCTGGCCTTTCTAATTACTGTCTATACGCCTAAGGAACAGCTGGTCTTTTATTACATTAGTGTCCGTAACACTTAACACATAGTAGAAAACTGCTTTAGGGAGCGTCGGATTAGTCTGTAATTTGCTATGGATAAGATAGGAAAGGAAAGCACTTTCTCTTGCCCTTTCTTGATACCAGCCTTTTCCCTGAAGTTTTCTCTCAGTATCATCTCTTCAATGCAAATTTCTGTATGTATTTATTGAGATGCCTTAAATATGCCTGAGTTTCTGTGATATATGTTAAGTGACTTGGTAGCAGTGTTTAAAGCATATTATTCCTTCCCTGAAGCTTATATTCTAGCTCACAAGGCAAGAAAGGCATTTTAAGTGGCAGTAAAAAGAACTTAATTAATAATAGTAATACCTACCTATATACCATTGTCAAATTAGTTTTTTCAAAAAGACTTATGGCAAAACCCCATTAAGATGTGGCCTGGGCCTACACTCTTCGTAGGCTGGTAAAAATGAGCAGATGAATGGAAAAATGCCTTACTATGCAGCCTGAAGTTCAGGGATCTCTGAGAAATAAGGAGTTCACTGTCCTAAAACATGTAGCAGTGGTACATATAAACACTATTTTCTGGTTATGAAAAGATGAGTCTAGAAGTTTACCTAAACCCCAAGGGAAGTCGTGAAGCTTACGGTATTTGTGGTTGCTGGGGATCTGTAGAGATTTTTGATCAGCAGTAGTTATGTGATGATATTGATATTTAAACAACAGTAAGCTACCAGTATATGCAAGTCAACCAGAAGTGGGGAAGAATAGAGGAATGGTGTTTAATTTGTATAGTCTGTTATGTTAATACAGGATAAAGTGAAAGAAAATATTACTACTGTAGTCTACTTCTCTAGGACCTCATTATCTGACATTTAATTCTCTTAATCACCTTTTCCATGTTTCCCTGAGCTCTGAAATCCACTTGCATATTTTTCAGTTGATGTGCTGGTGCATAATAGATTTTGTGGGATTCACTATTTTTGAGTCACCTTGTCCACATTAAATATTTCCTTTGTCCATGATAAAGGAAGCACTTGCTTTTTTGGTATCTTCCAGATTCGGGATCTATATATGAGACACAAGAATTATCTCTGAAGCACTTCATGTATGATGATGTTTTAATAGAGAGAATTACAGGCTATGGACTTGAGTGTTCCACTTTCAGAGAAAATTGGAAATGTGAAGATCTTTTTGAGAGGCAGTTGGTAAGTCAAGAGACATTTATCAGGCAAGAAGTAACCACTCATAATAAAACCCTTACTAAGGAGATAGGTCACAACTATAACAAATCTGGGGAATTTATCCATCTAGGCAGTGTAGAAGAAAATATTTATAATCAAAAGTCAGATAAAAAAAGCTTTTCCCAGAATTCTGTGGTAGTAAAACACAAGAAAGTCTATGCAGGAAAGAAAGTTTTTAAGTGTAACGAATGTGAGAAAACCTTTACCCACAGTTCCTCCCTTACTGTTCATCAGAGAATTCATACTGGTGAAAAACCATATGAATGTAAAGAATGTGGGAAAGCCTTCAACCAGAGTCAGCACCTTGTGCAACATCACAGAATACATACAGGAGAGAAACTCTTTGAATGTAAAGAATGTAGGAAAGCCTTCAGCCAAAATGTGCACCTTATTCAACATCAAAGAATTCATACTGGAGAAAAACCATATAAGTGTATGGAATGTAGAAAAGCCTTCAGCCAACCTGCACACCTTGCTCAGCACCAGAGAATTCATACTGGGGAGAAGCCCTATGAGTGTAAGGAATGTGGGAAAGCCTTCAGTGACGGCTCGTCCTTTGCCCGACATCAGAGGTGTCACACTGGCAAAAGACCCTATGAATGCATTGAATGTGAGAAAGCCTTCAGGCAGAATACATCCCTTATCCGTCACTGGAGGTATTATCACACTGGGGAGAAACCTTTTGATTGCATCGATTGTGGGAAAGCCTTCAGTGATCACATAGGCCTTATTCAGCATAGGAGAATTCATACTGGAGAGAAACCATATAAATGTAAAGTGTGTGGAAAATCCTTCAGTTATGGCTCATCCCTTACTGTCCATCAGAGAATTCACACAGGAGAGAAACCTTATGAATGTGTTGTCTGCGGGAAAGCCTTCAGCCATCATGCTTCACTCACGCAGCACCAAAGAGTACATTCTGGAGAGAAACCTTACGATTGCAAGGAATGTGGGAAAGCCTTTAGACAGAGTATACACCTTGCTAGTCATTTGAGAATTCATACTGGTGAAAAACCCTATGAATGTAAAGAATGTGGGAAAGCTTTTAGCATCAGTTCACAGCTAGCTACTCATCAGAGAATTCATACTGGAGAGAAACCTTATGAATGTGAGGAATGTGGTAAAGCCTTCAGCCAGAGGGCACACCTTGTCCAACATCATAAAATTCATACAGGAGAGAAACCTTATGAGTGTAACGAATGTGGGAAAGCCTTCAGCCAGACTACCCGCCTTATTCAACATCAGAGAGTTCATACTGGAGAGAAGCCCTATAAATGTAGCGAATGTGGAAAGGCTTTTAGTGACAGCTCATCTCGTTCCCAGCATCGGACACTCCACACCGGCCAAAGGCCCTATGAGTGTGTTGAATGTGAGAAGGCATTTAGAACAAAGTCATCCCTTATCTGTCATCAAAGATGTCATACTGGGGAGAAACCTTATGAATGTAGTGTGTGTGGTAAAGCCTTTAGCCATCGTCAGTCCCTTACTGTTCATCAGAGAATTCATTCTGGAGAAAAACCGTATGAATGTCAGGAATGTGGGAAAACCTTTAGCCAGATTGGACACCTTAATCTACATAGAAGAATTCACACCGGAGAGAGATCATATGAATGTAAGGAATGTGGAAAAGTCTTCAGACAAAGTGCGCACCTTACTCACCATCAGAAAGTTCATGCTGCTGAGTCATCTCAGGCATCCAGCTCTTCCTCATCCCATATGTCACCAAGCCCCGTGGATATATCTGCTAGATATTTTTGGAATTCATCCACTTCTTTGAATTCTCACTGTCCTACTCCAAAACACACTCATTTTACCTGGACTGTTCCAATATAAAAACTGGTCTTACATCCTGTTTTATTCCTTTCAGGTTCATTCTTCACATTACTGGCATGGTGGTCTTTTAAACGTGTAAATGTAATTAAACTCCTCTCCTCTTAAAACCCTGATTATGAAAATTTAAACTATTCGATGCATATAAAGTGCTTAGCATAGTGCCTGACCCAGACTAAGTGCTTGGTAAATGTTAAGTCAGTATCATTCAGAATCTGTTCAAAATTATTTTTAAAGAGTGAACTCTGGAAAGCAGTATATCAGTACTAGGAGATTATACTAATTTTGGAACTGAAACTACATCTTAAGATGGATAATGGGGATTAGCATGTTAGTATTTTTAGTTTGACATCAGAATAACATAGTGGCTTTCTCGTGACTCCAAGGCTGTATGCCTTTGTTGGTGCAGAAATTTAGTGTGACCTGGGACATAGAATATGTTTTAGGAAGTATCGAAAGCTCTGGATAAGACTGAAACAAAATAATTAGAATTAACCCAGGAATGTAAGACTATAGTTAATCAAAGACAGAAAAGAAAAATTCCTTAATATTTAAAACTGAAGCAATAGAGAACTTGAATAGTCTAGCCCTGTTTTAAGACACCTGGGTTCACAGATTAGTTCTAAATTTCCAAGGAACCACTAATTAAATTGTTGTAGAGTATAGAAAAACTATTTAAAACGTAATACTTTGAAGCATTTGGAATACTTTCATGAGGCTAATTCAGTCCTGATATCAACCCCCCTCCCCCAAAATGAAATGATAGATTCATTTACTTACGGTTCTATATAGAAAGGAAATTTTATTAATCTTTATTGAAGGAGAACAGAGGTTCTGAATAAATGGAGATCCATACATGTTTTTAGATGGAAGTCTCAATACTGTAAAGATGTCTCCATTCACTGTTCCAGCCATGATAACTGTAGGATATTTTTACGTTGACAGTTTTGTTCTGAAAATCACATAGAGTGGTAAGTAGGCAAGCATAGGAAATTTTTGGAAAAGATCATATACCCATGAATTCAGTGTATTGTAAAAGTAGTATTTTTTTATGTTTCTTTTTATTTATTTTTAAGTAATCTCTATAGTCAGGGCTTGAACTCAACCCAAGATCAGGAGTCGCGTGCTCCTCTGACCGCGCCAGCCAGGCGCCCCACTGAAATGGTATTTTTGATCTATCAGTGGGGGAGATGGATTATTTAAATGGTGTTTGACAGTTAGTTATCCAGCTGGAAGGAAAGTCAGAGCCACATTTTACTCCTTACAAAGAAGTTCCCTGAATATGGATTAAAGATGCAATAGGAAACACAAAATTCTAGAAGAGAATATAGAACATTTCTATCCGTTTGAGTTCAGGAAGACTTGGTAAGCTGAACACAGAGTCCAGAAGCCATGAAGAGAGAGTAACAGGAAGGAGCACATGAAAGATTTAAACCATTTGCATGATATAAGGCACTATGCAAAGTTAGAAGGCACATGACAGGCTGGGAGATATTTTAAACATATACATATTATGACGGATATAGCCCTTCTAAAAAGTGCTGTTGAAAAGCAGCAAGGATAAGTAAGATACAGTCTGAAAATCACACCAACAAGCAACTCGCAGATGCGGAACGTGAAATTGTCAAATAAAATAGAGGAAGTTCCTAACTGCAGCAATGATCGGATAAATTGAAATTTTAAAAAGCCCTTGCCACCAACATAAATCAGCACAAATTCTGTGGATAATATCCAGTACTGTTGCAGATGTGAGAAATATATTTTTATACATTTGGAGGATAAATTGGTTAAAAGCCATTTTATTTTTTTTTATTTTATTTTTTTAAGATTTTTAAAATTTATTTATTTGACAGAGATAGAGACAGCCAGCGAGAGAGGGAACACAAGCAGGGGGAGTGGGAGAGGAAGAAGTAGGCTCATAGCAGAGGAGCCTAATGTGGGGCTCGATCCCATAACACTGGGATCACGCCCTGAGCCGAAGGCAGACGCTTAACCGCTGTGCCACCCAGGCGCCCCTAAAAGCCATTTTAGAAGCTAATGTGTTACCTGTCAACATTTTAAATGTGACTAATCACTTTGCTGTGATTCTAAATCTAGGAATTTATCTTCTTGAAAAGCACAAGTGCAGAAATATAGTTGCATAAGCACATTTATTATAGAATTGCAGGGGCGCCTGGGTGGCATGGCGGTTGAGCGTCTGCCTTCGGCTCAGGGCGTGATCCCAGCGTTACGGGATCGAGCCCCACATCAGGCTCCTCCGCTGTGGGCCTGCTTCTTCCTCTCCCACTCCCCTGCTGTGTTCCCTCTCTCGCTGGCTGTCTCTATCTGTGTTAAATAAATAAATAAATAAATCTTTAAAAAAAAATTAAAAAAAAAAAAGAATTGCAAGAAATTTGGAGCAGCTTAAATGTCTAGCACTAGTAAACTAATCAGTTAAATTATAGAAAATCCAGTAGATTACACAGTCACTGAAAAGAATGAGGTGGATTTTCATACTCACAGAAAGACATCTTATAATTTACTAATTGAGGGAAATATTTTCATAATTATAATATGATTGCATGGTTATAAATACCAAAAATTTATAAAATTAAAATTATGAAAATACATACATATCAGATATTTGTTTTTGTCTACAATACAAATTGAAACCAGGCACACAGAAATACAGATTTTTTTCCCGGGGCTGCTCTGACCTCATTCCGTGAGATTTTGTGTTGCCAGTTGTTCCTGGTTCACGTTAATCCAATCAGAAACTCTGTCCTTGGGACATAGGAGGAAGTTGTGAATGAGTCATCCTTTGGCCACAACTTCAGGCTATACTGCCTACGTTTCTGCTGCTCTGCTCACTAGAGCTGACCAGTTTATTCTTTCCAACTTGTATCCGCCTAGTATCTTGTTTTCATTTAAAATTTAGATTAAGTTCTTTTGCCGTCAACCAAAGAAACCTAACCAATACAGAAGTTGGTATCCTTGAATGAATTTCAGGCAAAACATCCTGAGAAAATGTGGGTTATTATTAAAGATTGGTTATTGGATGAAACGGAGCAAAGGATTATAAGGCTTCTCTTTGTGTTCTGTGCCGGCAAGGAGCATGCTTTGATAGCAACAGTGCAACAGCTAATCAGCTGTGGTCGGGATCATTTTTGGACCAATCAAAAGGCCAAGAAATGCCAGTCCGAGGGGTTTGTATGATGCTTGTTCATAATGGAATTGGAGAATATAATGCAAAAGCAATAATGACTTTAAAAAATTTTTGCTTTAAAGGATAGACTAGAACACCAGCCATTTTTTAACATGGTTAAAAGACTCTTCCTTGTAGCTCTTTGATTGCTAAATATGAAAGAATGAGCTACAATGCCAAGTGAATTCACAATTCTGGCAGATTTCTTAAGTAAATTGTTTGACATTAAGGGGCATTTGGTATCCTGGTTATTGGAATGATGATTTGTGGGAGAATTTGGGGATTTTAAAACTCTTAAGCCCGTAAGAAACCGTATCAACTAATTATCCTTCGCCTGAGATAGCTGTGGATGAAGGTTAGAGGTTAGCCTATTTCCCTTTTAGCTCACCCACACTGTGGCTTCATTGATTTAGAAAAGAAAGAAAATCTGATTCTAAAGCGGCCTAGAGGTTGATATCAGAAAAGAGGTTAGGGAAGGGTGGGAGACTCCGCAAAGTATCGTTTATATCAGAATCTAGAAGATGGCTGCAAAGACGGGTTTTCATAGTGCTTGACCTCAGATATTAGAAAAAAATTCTGAACTGGGCTGAATTTATGGTATACACGTAGGGTATTACATATTTGATGTGCTAATTTGTGCAGTTTATTGCTTTTCTCATAATTTTCTGGGTAGATAAGTGCAAATCTCTTAAGTCCTGACTGAAACTGAACGATATTTAAAGCACAGAAATGACCTTGCCTGATACACAGGAAGGAACTGGAACATTGGGGATGCTGAATTTGCTTTCTCATGTCTGAGTTTCTCACTTACCTTGTCATTAGGCTCCCTGAGACAGGGCCAAAATGCCTTTCTTTGAACCTGTGCCATGAGGAAAGCATCACTATCTTCCGAGAGTACTTGCCAACCTTAAGATGTCTGGCTTGCTGGGAAGGGGGACTGCGCTTAGAAAGCGATTTCTGATCTCTAGCAGGTGTAGCAGCCCAGGGAATGCGGAGCCCTCGCAATAACTCCCCAGAAGCAAAGCAGTTGGTTTAGTGGTGCAGTTGGGCAGGTTCATTCTGGCTTGCAAGAGCTAATTGTTATATTTTTAGAAGTTTTGTGAACTTGGTTGTTAAAAGGTAGATACGTATGTGTGTTTATGTGTGTGTAGAAATATATACGTGTAAATTCATGTCTGTACTGGATAATATATAACATGTATGTATTGTATACAAATGTTTATAGGTTATAGTCTAAATTTTTATTATAACCAGTAAGTTATATTAAAAACAGACAATAGTTTGGAAACTGAGTTTTGAGCATTTACTTACCATATTTTATTTACGACTAACACTGGTAGGGGGGACATACCACATAATAGTTGCTGCTGTGCACCTCTTTCCAGCTCTGCGCTCGGTGTCAACATGTTGGTGGCTTTAACTCAAGTCTGATGGGAGTATTTAACAGTATACTCTACAGATCGAGGCTGGTCGATTTTAAAAGTTGACAGGGAAAATGTTAGGAATTCAGGTTAAACTTAAAAATGTGCCATGTCTGTACATTGTGAACTGCGCAAAAAGTAGAGGAAATATTCTTCCAGTATTCAAAAGCTATTATTTATCAAAGAGCTCAGTCCTGTCATTGACACGAGCGAAGTTCTGACCTATGTCCTCATCTCGTTTCACTTTGATCTTACTCTTTAACGTAAATGAAAATATCAACCAACATTGTCAGAATTATACCCATTTGTCAATTTTAAGCATGGTAAAGGTCAACAAAGGCATCCTAAGAGAATCAACTGCTATACAGAATTGACAATCCAAGAGTATTATATTTTGCTATCATTTGTAAATAGGTACTACACATCTGTAAAACTACAATAAACTTACTACACACAGTATACACACACTTCTTTACCTTGGGAAGCTTCACGTCAAACTTCACGTCAACCCAGCATACCACTGATGCCTGACAGATTGCTGACTGTGATTACCAGCAGGTCTACAAATGAGATCAGTAGTCAAACACTGAAGTTTACTTTGTTATTTGTCTAAAAACACTTCATGTCTGGTCACGGAGGCCTCAGTCCAGTTATCACCCATGCTAGAAACTGCCTGTCACCATGTTCCCAGATCTGGGTGTATGGACAGGAGGCTGGGTACTCCCGAGGAAAACCTTCCTATTACACCACTATGACCTTTACTCCTAGGATCCCCAAAAGAATTGCAGCCATTTACCAAGGTAAGTGCATCCTAAGGAAAAGGAAATAGCATTTCAGGAAGAATTCTAGGTTACAAGGACATGTACTGCAGTCATTCTGGAGGATTACGGGGCAGTTCTTGCCCTGGTCCAGCTCAGAGTGGGCCCTATGAGATCCTGTGCCAGTCATTTGCCTTTTCGCTCTAAGATCCTTTTTCTGCTTTATCCCCTGCTCTACACTCTATTGCATATGTTTAAGCTCTGCAGGTGATGTTTCCCAGAGTCCTTTGACAGCTGGTTTTCTGTCTGGTTTACTAAGTGGGAAGCATTAGCAATATACCAGAAGGTGAGAGTTGGGGAGAAGTCAGCGTATTTCTCTCTCACTTGCTCTGCTTTGGGTGGTGACTATGGTGATAGCTACATCGCCTCTGTCCTGCCTTCCTCCAGTCACCCCTAATAATGGTCTGCCCTCCTGCTAGGGACGTCCCTATGGATCTGTCTAGCTCCTCTAGGTGGCCCTGGTTCCTGGCTGTGATAATATCCCCTCCACCCTTTGGCCTTCAAGCTCCAGGTTGGTAACTGCTCTCCCATTACTGATCTGAGTAGCCTCCCTGTTCTTCCTCTCACCTCTCCCAGCACCTTTGTTATTAAATTAGTTCCCTGTGTTAAATTCCCTCTACTGAACCCCATGGTGTGTGTGTTTCCTGACTAAAGCTTGGTAGACAAACTCAAAACTAGTTATTCCTCCTTGGTTTGGTAACAGTCACCCCAGCCTGAATCACATCCCAAGACAACACTGGGAACTGCCACCTTAGTGAGTTCCCTGTGTGCCCAGTGGTTGGGAGGCATATTGAAGAGCAAGTGTCTACTCCTTGCCCTCCCCATCACTAAGAAGTAGATACACTAAGTACACTATAAAGAGCAGTACTTCAGCATAGGGTTTCAGACAAAGCACACTACCAGTTTACTCAGCATAACAGTTTTTAGTTAGGGACTATCATGTGGAACAAATTTGACTTGCATGCCACGTGTAGAACCCAAATATTGTGCTTTTTAATGCATACAATAAGCAAGAGGTATGTTTTGTATCACTTTTAGCCTATATTTTGCCTACATATTTTTCTTTTTTCTGTGACGTGACTACTCGCAAGCAGAAACGTACAAGATAACCTCAAGCCCCCCAAAAGGTTGAAACACTGAGGGGGAGCAGAAAGAGGAATGTTCTTCCTGAAAAAATGACTCCTTGGCACCACAACCCACTGTCTTCTGTTTCCACTTGAGCAAGTACGATGAATCTTCATCAGGTTACATTTTATGTGTTAACTGTATTTTTTGCTCGCAATATTTTTTACTCTTGTAAACTTGTGTTCACTGTTCAGTTGATCTCTTTTTCTATCTGCAAAAATTGAGTACTTAGGGTTGGGATGTAAAAGCGTCATCATTTTTACATTATAGTGGGAATCTTTTTTTTCTTTTTTTTTTCATTTAAACAGGCTTTCACTTAGTGGCACTTTTATCAGGAATGGATTAAAAATCCTACAGAAAGGGTAGGTGTGTGCTGAAGGACTCGCAGTAAAACTTTTGGTTCTTTATCTCATGCTTCTGGGTTCTGGTGATACAGAGGTTTGTTTTTAGCACCAAATGGAGGAATTCTTCTGTTAGGCAAATGGTAATGGTATCATTAAATCAGAAGCTGAATGCCACCGGAGCTTTTTAAGCTCTTGTCATTAGGAGAGCAGATTTTTTAAAATGAAGGGAAAAAATACAGTGGTTGTTTTTATAAAGTTAAAAAGGCAGGGATGGGGTGGGGGTTTCTCTACAATAGTTACTGGAAATACATTATGTTTGGGTCATTTCCTTGTACTAATTGCCATGTCTGGGTATAATGTCCCATGTTCAAAATTGATAGTTTTTCTCTCCCAATTCTGAGTTATGCTTGTGTAAAGGTTTTAGTCCTGGGAGAAAGTCTTCCAGTCAGGGACAACAATGGGTGCAGTGAAGGCCAAATGACCTCTGTCTGTTCCATACGTCTCATGCCACTAGAGGGATAAAAAAGCCACAGTGATTGATCCTGACAGGCAAGAATAAATAGAATATTGAGGCTTGGGAGGATTATGGACGGTCCACTTCCTTGAACTATCATGCACAATGGTAAACAGTAAGTGGAAATAAATGGAAGACACTTGAAATACCACCCAGGCCTTTGATGGTTTGAGTCAGATTATCCCTGACTAACTGAGATGTTGGTCAAGCCTAGGAGAAGTATGGCATTATATAAAGTAGAAGAGAAGTCCTACACACCAATTTTTTAGAAAGAAAAGCGACAGGTTATATTCTCTACCCATGGTTTTCTATTTGCTGGTTCATAATTAAGCTCCCTCCCCAGCCAGTCCCCTTCTTTTTAATTAAAGTGGTTTAAATTCAGTTCTATGTCGGTGAGGGCTTTACAACTTTATTTTTAATGAGAAAATATTTACATACAGATGTTAAGTGTAAAATTTCATGAGTTTTTAAAAACTAGCACAGTAGAACATACTCACTTTAAGTGTAGAATTCTAATTTGGACAAATTCATACAGTCCTGTAACTACTACGACCAAGATACAAAAGACCTTTGTTGTGCGTCTCCTCCTCCTGCCCCAGCCCCTGACTACCACTCATCTCTTTTCTGTCTTAAATGATATACAAAATGTCAAATAAATGTAACAGCGTGCAGCCTCTCCGATCTGTGATGGTGAGTGTAACAACAGCATTACGCCCCTGCTGTGGGTAAGTGAGGTTATTCATTGAGCGGAACGAGGCTTTCAGCTCGAGGTATCCAGAAAGCTCTGGAAGTCTCTTACAAGACTGGCCCTAAACACGTAAATTAGGAAAAACATCAGTTAACTCAGATAACGATGAAGGTTACGCGGCATTTTGAATGGTCACGAGGTGCGTGGCATATGTGACTGCGAGTCTGGGCAGCGATCTGTGAGAGTGTCAGGTGGGAACTCGCCCCGACGAGAGTTCAGGTGCAGGACCCACAAGCGCAGGGGGAGTGGCATCTGGAGAACGGGTGTCCAGGGACTCGGGGACCCACCTGGGGTCAAAAGTGCGCAGCGAATCGGACGCGAAGGCACGCCGTGCTCACACGCCCCCAGTAGAACCACACTGTGGACACCGGCAAGGCCCAGCGCAGCCCTTCGCCGCGCGCGTCCCCGCACTCGGCCGGCGGGGACACCCGTGGGACGCCCACCCGGGGAGCGCGCCGCCTGCCGCTGCCCAGCGCCTCCCTCGTCAGCCCTGCGGCCCCGCCCCTCCCCGCGGCCCCGCCCCTCGCCGTCAGCCCCGCCCCCTCCGTGGAATTGCGCCTGTGCGAATCCGAACCCAGCGCCGACTCCCAGAAGCCCGTGGGGCGCCGTCTGTCCGTCGGAGGCCTGTACTTCCGGCCAGATTTGGGCCGGGCGTCGACTGCTACCCGGAGGCCGCCGTCCCGAAAAGCCGGAAGCGGCCGGCCGGGAGACGAGACGACGGACGCTGCGTAGGCCCAGGGAGGGCCGGCGCTTTGCGGCCTGCGTTCAGCTCAGTCCCGCCGCAGCCCTGGCCGGGACTACGCTTCCCAGGGGGCGTTGCGGTGGCCGCACACGCCCACTTCCGGCGGCGGCCCGCGGCCCGGGTTCGTGCGGCCGGCCGGGTCGGGGGCTCCGCGGCCGCGGTGGCCGCGGGGCGGGGCGGCGCGGGGCGGGGCGGGGCCCGCTGGACTCCGGGCGTGCCCGCGGAGGGTGGGGGGAGCGAGCGCGCGCGCCGCGCGGACATGCAGGGGGCGGCGAGTGCGGGCAGGGGCGCGGGGGCCCGCGGGCGGGGGTCCCCGCCGCGGCGAGGCGCTCCCCGCACAAAGCCCGGGGCGGGCCGAGGCCGGAGTGCGGGGACGCCGGCTGCCTTCACCCGCCCTGCCCGGGGAAGGCCGCGCGCAAGGAATGGGCCCCCATCCAGAGGCCAACGAGGAACGGTGACCGCGGGGCCTGAGAACCGAGGTGAGAGTGACAGGTGGTCGGGCCTGGTGGACCGGGACGAATTCACCCCCACAGAGTGCGGGGAGGGTGAGGTCTTGGGGCAAAAGGACCTCTCGGGCCCATGTGCTGGTGAATGGTTGTCCTAGGCTCTGAGGCTGGTAGATCCCAGGAATCCAAAGGTTTGGAAGTTTGCCCTGAGTCCGAGCATTAAGCAGCGGTGCAGGGAGGGACCATGACTTGCCCAGGGTCAGCCCGACCCCACACCATCCTAATTCATGCTCCCAGAGAGAGGAAATCCCTCTCCTTCCGTGGCAGTCCCTAGGTAGAGTGACAGTCGTATTCAGATCAGTCCCTTCAAAATTGGTCTCATCCGTTCGAGCCCGAGCATTTGATTCTCCAACCTGTTGAAGCCCTTTCCGATTTATGGTTTGTAGTTAAGAGCAGGAAGGGACCGTTCGTTTCCAGGCTGGTGATTAGGAGCGAAGTGCAGTCTCGGTCTCCAGCGACTCCTTTCTCTTCCCCCAGCTCTTCCTTCCAGGGCCACTGCCCTTCTCCAGGAGAGGAGGCATAAGCAGGAGGCAGCAGGGACAAGAACAGAACTGAAAGTCATGTCTCAGGTGAGTTGGCATTTCCACTCTCCTCTCTGAAATGCAGTTTTGCTTTTCAGGACTTAATAATGTTTATTTTCTTTTAAAAGTTTTCAGTTTAAGAGACCTGTCCTGGGAGCTGATTCCCATTTTCTCACATTCTGGTGAGTGATGGGCTACAGGGGTAGCCCAGGGCCTCCCTCCCTGCTTCCTCTTCATTCCATTCAGTGTTCATTCTTCATTGGTGAAGTGATTCAGCCCCTCGCTGTGCCACTTTTCTCCGAGGGACTCTGATGGAGCTGAAAGGTACTCCTTGGGGCAAGTGCTGTACCTGGTTTGTTTAGTATCCGCTTGGTACCAGTCCCTGGAGAAACAGATGGCTAAGCCCCAGTCCCTGCTCTCAAGGAGCTCACAGCCTGTTGGTGGAAAGTGACGGAAGCAAACAAGGTTTGCTCGAGTGCAGGTGAGAGCCGACTAAAGGAGCTCTTTGCCTCTAGCTGCCTGTGATGGAAGGGCAGGGGATCTTCCCCGAGGAGGTGATTTTGGAGCCATGTTTTGAAGGGAGAGGGGATGTTTGGCAGGCAGAAGAGGGAAGGGCAGCACTGGTGCAGTGTGAAGGGCTGCCTTTTTCTCACTTGATTGGGTGGTGTCTTAAAATGCTAACAAATAGTTTTGTTTGTTTCTGTCCTCTGTCTCATAAATATGATGCCGGCTCGTAAATATATGAACCAGGTTCCGGTTGTCCCACCCAGGCTACTTTTAAGCAAGTTAACAGATGCACTGCCCAGTCCTCGGTCTTTTTTGACTATCATTGGCATTTGAAGGAGGTCGGGTTGGCAGACTTTTACTGTAAAGGGCTAAATAGTAGATATTTTAGGCTTTGCAGGCCGTAAGGTCTCTGCCGCAGCTGCTCCACTCTGCCTTCTAGAACTAAAGCAGCCACAGACAACAGGTAAATGAATGGACAGGGTTGTGTTCCAATAAAACTTTATTTACAAAAACAGGTGGCTGCCAACTCTTGAAATAGCTCATCCCTTGCTCTCCAGTGGGACCCTCTTTTCCCTTGACTTTTCCCTTGACTCATCCGGCCTTCCTCCCACCTTCCTGACTTCTCAGTTTTCACTGCTGGTTCCTCCTCATTTCTCAGACCCACAACTGTCAGTGTGCTTCAGGGTGATGTTCTTGGGTCTTTTCTTGTCTGTCTGCACACGTTCCCCTGAGGAGGTTGGCCTGTTCTCATCTGTAACAACTAGCCACAGGCAGGCTTCTCCCAAATTCACCTTTCCAGCTCCAACCCCCCCTCTGAGCTCCAGGCCTGTGCGTCCAACTGGACGACTCCTCTTGCATGTTCAATAGGTAACTCAGACCTAACACATTCACGGCTCAATTCTGAGGTTCCCCCCAACCTGGCAGCTCCCCCAGTTGTCTCTGTCTCAGACTGTGGCAGTTTCATCCTGTCAGTTACTCAGGCCAGAAACCTCTGCGTCATTCTTGTTTCCTCTCTTTCACTACTGCCCATGTTTGCCTCGTGGCAAATCCTGTCAGCACTATTTGCATGTTGTCTTCGTAACCTGATGATTATCGTTATGCCTAGTGCCTCCGTCGCTGCCTCCGTGCTTGTTATCTTACTCTCGGGCCGTCGACTCTGCTTCCGTGACCTCCTGCTTCTGCATACGCTTCTGCAGTCGCATCCCGGTGCTGCAGCCAGGCAGGGTCTGTTCTAACTGCTGGGTCCCGCTCTGCTCAGAACCTTCCATGGCTTCCCCGAATCCTTCATGTGTGACAGTGCCCTACCTGACCTGGCCCTTTGGACCTCTGACATTCTCCATCCTCCTCCATCACTCACTTTGCTTCCTCAAAAATGGCCTTCTCATTTTCCCGATCCTTCTGTCTAGAGCTTCAAAGACTCCCACCCGAATTCCTCACATCTCCTTCTTTGCTTTACGCCTTTTTTAAACTCTTAGCACATTTCAACGTACTGTATATTTACTTCATATATCTGGTTTTCTGCTCCAGGTTCACTTGACACAGGCAGGGGTTTTGGGCCGTTTCACCCTTAGTGCCTGATTCAGAAAACACTTGGTGGAGGAATGTGTAAGCTTCTTTTGTAGCCAGTGTTTTGCTATTTAACATGGTATTATAATAATCACTCTTATACCTGGAAATGTGCTTTATCCCTGATTATTTCCTATGAATACATTCCTAGAAGTTTTTCTTACTTTGTGGATTAAAGTTAATTAAACTGACATGAAATCAGAATACTTTAAGAGTTGTATTTAGATGGAACAGCAATAGAGCCTCAAAAGCTAGAATTTATGGTGTTAAAAAGAGTAGACTCAGGGGCGCCTGGGTGGCTCAGTCATTAAGCATCTGCCTTCGGCTCGGGGCGTGATCCTGGAGTCCTGGGATCGAGCCCCATATCAGGCTCCTCTGCTGAGAGCCTGCTTCTTCCTCTCCCACTCCCCCTGCTTGTGTTCCCTCTCTCGGTGGCTGTCTCTCTCTCTCTGTCAAATAAATAACTAAAATCTTAAAAAAAAAAAAAAAAAAGAAAGAAAGTAGACTTCACCCAAAAAGAAAAAAATTACCAATTTTTCATTCATGTGCCTTAAAAATTAAGTGAGTTGAACTGAACCAGAAAAAATCCCTCTTTAATGCATTTTTTCTTAGAAAAGGCTTTCATTCATTTTTTTCCGGTGGATTATTAATACAAAGTATTTTTGTGTAAGGATAGAATTGCTTTTGTTTTCTGTTTGTGTGTATTTAATCTCTCTCTCTCATCTTTATTAAGAGTGAGACCAGCAGATCAAATTCTTATATTGGATGTGCCATTCATTATGTTTTCTCTCTGGTGTAGTGTGACGTTTTGAAACCCTTTTGGAAATCCACACTCGTCCACACTAACGATGGGAATAAGAATAGGATGTGCACAGTTGAGAGTGTTTTGCATGCCCTTGAATAAAGCAGGTTGATCGGACATGAGTTGGAGAAAATTTGTTCTATCTGAAAGCCATGTTGCCCAGTGGATCCTGTTTCAGGGTGAAGGGATAGCAAGCATCATGGCTGTTGTTGGACTGGAACCTTGTAGTAGAGACGTGCTAGTGTCATGCTCACAGGTGTGAACAAAGGAGCCAGGCTGCCTGGGTTCCGATGCTAGCGTTAGCATTTAATCACTGTGTCACCTCAAGGCAACTTAAATGACCACATTTTCTTCATCTGTAAAAATGGGGATGATAATGGTACTGGCTTAATATGGTTCTTTTAAGGATTAATTAAGTGAATGCACATAAAGTGCCTAGAAAAACGTAAAGGGGCCTGGCACATAGTGGGATCTCAGTGAGTGTTAGCTGTCAGCATCCTCGTGTCATTGTCGTCTAGAAACTTACGGGCCAGCCCCTCAGGAGATGCACAGTAACAACAACATGGGGTGTGGGACAGGGCTTGGCAGACTGGCCTAATCTGACCTGCCGCTGCTTTTTGTATAGCTCATGAGCTACAGATGGTATTTACATTTCCCAGTGATTGAAACAGATGAAAAACAGTATGTTATATCCTGTGAAACTGACGTCAGTTTGCCTTTGGTGCCATCAATGAGGTCTCCTTGGAGCACGGCACACACGTGGTTTAGCTGTGGTCCGTGGCGGCTTTCGTGCTGCAAGAGCAGGGTTGAGGCATTGTGGCAGAGGCTGTCTGGCCTCCAAAGCCGAAAATATTTGCCCTCTGGCCTTTTACAAGAAGACTGCTGACGTCTGATGTAGGGGTTAAGGGTGTGGACTGTGGAGCCAGACTGCCCAGTCCAGAATCTTGGCTCTGCAGTTGACTGTGTGACCTTGGGCAGGTTACAGCTCTGTGTTTTCTCATCTATAAAGTGGGAGCAGTGCCAGTGCCAAGTCTCAGGGTCGTGGGGTTGAACAGCTTATATGTATGTATATAGCATGGTGTCTGGAATATCGTGATAGCGCTGTGAGCGGTAATTGTTACTGTTCACGGTACAAGACGTTTGCTAGCTCCTTGAGTCTGTCCGGGCTGCTATCACAGACCACCACGGACTGCGCGGCTTTACACAACAGACATTTATTTCTCACAGTTCTGGAGGCTGGGAAGAACCAAGATTATGGTGTTGGCAGAGTGTATGTGGTGGCTGATGTGGACCCGCTTCCTGTCCCCCTTTCATAGCTGACACCCTCTCTCCGTGTCCTCATGTGGGGGAAGGAGCTAAGGAGCTTGGGGGGGCGTAGTCTGTCTCTTTTATAAGGACACGAAGACTCTTAAAGAGGATTCACCCTTATGACCAAAGGGCCTCCCAAAAGGCCCCACCTCCAAATGCTATCACACTGGGCGTTAGGATTCCAGTGTATGGATTTTGGGGGGACACAAACATTCAGATCATAGTACTAACAGAAGTCATTGAATCTTTTTTTTTTTTTTAAGCAGTTGCTTTTCTTTTCTTTTTTCTTTTTTTAAGGATTTTATTTGTTTATTTGAGAGAGAGTGCACACGAGCGGGGGAGGGGCGCGGGGGTGGGTAGTCTGAAGGAGCAGAGGGGGAAGCAGGCTCCATCCCAGGGCCCTGGGGTCATGACCTGAGCTGAAGGCAGACTCTTAGCCGACTGAGCCACCCAGGTGCCCCCAGAAGTCATTGATTCTATACCTAAAGGGCAGTCTGTACAAACTGAGAAAATGTCTTACTTGGACGGTTACACATACACTGTTAATGCTACGTGCCTCTGGAACATAGGAGTAGAGAGCTAGAGAAGGGGGCATTTGTTACTAAGGAAAAAAAAAAATCAGACCCCTCAAAAAACCAGTTGCCAAGTATAAGAGAATATTGGAACTTAGACTCTTCTGTGTAGTAGGGGCCCCAAATTCCATTTCCATATTCTTGTTTATTCCGTTTTCTTGCCAATGACAAAATAGTAACAAATCCAAGAAAATTGGGCATCATTTTCTCTTGCGCCAACAGACTTAACAAAGTTATTGTAAAGATGCTGGAAAGATATTATAGATTTAAAAAAGGTATTGTAATTTGTATACAATTTATGTACTATATTTTAAATAATATTTCCTTTAGTAAAGACTATCCGAAAAGATTTTGAATATCAGAAAAAAATAAGTCCAAGACTTGCCAGGCAAGGAGCACGTATTTAGAACTGTAAGGCTGGAATCTGTGAAAAACTGGCTTTTAGAATCAGGTCAGAATAAAAACACAGAAGTAGCATGTGTCTGAACACCTATACCTTTGAACACAGTTGAAAATATTTGCATTGAAATGGGTTTTTTGGGGGGGCATCTGGCTGGTTCCGTCAGAAGAGCATACAACTCTTGATCTCGGGGTCGTGAGTTCAAGCCCCACATTGGGTATAGAGATTATGTGAATAAATAAATGTTAAAAAGAAAAAAAAAGAAATGGTTGTGTTTTGTTTGTTTGTTTTTAAGCACTTTATTGAGGTATGATTGACATGTAGGAAGCTGCACGTTTTTAATGTGCACAATTAAATGAGTTTGAGGAAAAGTATATACTCGTGAAACCGTCACCACCATCAAAGCCATAAACTTATTCATCACCTTCCAAATTTTCCTCCTCCTATTATTATTATTATTAGCAAGACTATTTAACATAAGATCTAGCCTCTTAGCAGCTTTTAAGGAGATAATAGCACATTGTTAGCTATGGGCATGATGCTGTACGTTACTCGTCCTGCGTAACTGAACTTTGTTCCCTTTGACCGTCACCTGCACATTTCTTCCTCCCCCCGCCGCCGGCAGCCGCCCTTGGACTCTCTGCTTCTGGAAGCGTGACTGCTTTAGCTTTCACATACAAGTGAGATTGTGCAGTATTTGTTTTTCTGTGTCTGGCTTATTCCACTTAGCATCTGCATTGAAATGTTTGAGTTTCAGTCTACTGGAAGATCCCCCTGTGTCCTACACAGTTTTCAAAATCTGAAGGCATTTAACTGCTGGTGCA
Organism: Ursus arctos; assembly: GCF_023065955.2. Lineage (NCBI taxonomy): Eukaryota > Metazoa > Chordata > Mammalia > Carnivora > Ursidae > Ursus > Ursus arctos. The sequence continues at coordinate 53,112,674 of NW_026622863.1, read as the reverse complement.
GGTGGCTGTGGGCGGCCCAGGGAGCTGGAGCCGAGCCTTCCCAGCAGAGTGAGCGCTCTTGCTGCGGACTCCGCCCGCACAGCAGTTACTCTGCTCTCCTGGCCGCTGCTCCAACTTGACGCCGTTAGTGAGAGCTGACCAGCGTTGTTCGAGACTAGCTCGCTCAGGTAGGCCTGTGGGCACGTCTTTTGCCCAGGGCTCACACTAAGCAGTTCTTAGCTGTTTCCTGCAGGTACTCACAGGTAGTTTCTGTGGCGTGGGGCCCTTCCGTCTCCCATGTAGGAGATTTATGTGTCAAGAGTTTCCTGTCTTCACACAAATCAAGATATATTTACAGAACCCTCTTGACTCGTCTTTACACAATTTGGTGAAAAATACCTTCAGAATTCGTGCAGGTTAGAGAGCACATGATAGCATATGATTCAGCAGACACGGAACCTCAGAGGGCCTTTGTTTCCGGTAGAATTACGTGAAGCTGTAAGCGGGCGTTCAGCTGCTGGCCAGCAGCACGGTCGCTGACGTTCACGTGGCACGTTCAGGGCGCCTTGCCCGTTCCAAGTGCTGAGCACGTGCTGCGTTGTTCAGCCACGACCCGTGAGGTTTTGTTGATTTTTCCGAGACAGAGAGGCTAAGTAGCTAGCTGAGATCGCAGCCCTGGCGTGTGCTGCAGTCTGCGTCCAGGCTCTGCGGGTAGTCGGACTGTCCTGCTTCCTGATTTCAGTATATACTTTTACAATCCCAGGGCTGCTGGTCCTTTCAATATAGAGGGCAGCTACTGGTGAGCTCTCCGGGGTCAGAATTTGGATTAGATCTATGTTTCAAATACTTTGGAAGTATCAGAATTGGTGGACCTGGAATCATACAAATACGCTACATAAGAATCCCAGCGGGTGAGACAGGCAACGTGCTCACTGTTGCGTCTGTGTTCACGGCTCCTCCTCGGCAGCCCCCAGCTTCTCTGACACGGCACCCTGATCCTGAAAGGTGTTTTGTAGTATTTTCCATTCTTGTTCAACACTCATCTTTATTTCAGAAATAAAGATTTTGTTAGGTTTTTTAAACTGTTATTAACGCGAATGCCTAATGTCTAATGAGCACTGACAGTGAAATCGAAATCCTTAGAACCCACTTTGAGGTTTAGTCTTCTGTGCCTTTGGAGGTTCCTCTTCAGGTCGCTTTCCCCATCCTTGTGCTGATCCAGGCCACTCGTGTGTCCTCATCGGAAAATGCTCGGGTACCTGTTGCGCGTGGAACAGTCGAACCTCCATTATTTATTGTTCTGAACTGATGGCAGATGTTTCTCTTGTGTGTACAGCTGCATGAAACTGCCATTTCTCCAGGGGCAGGGGCTAGCTTTGCATTTTTCTCTTTTCTCTGGATGTTATTCCTTGTATGCATAGTCTCACACCCAAAATGAGAAGGAGCTAATCCTTAGACCCCTGTATGGGTCTGCTCGGGCAGCCGTATCAACATACAGCAGACCAGGGGCTTAAACAACAGACACTTGCTTTCCCAGTCTGTTCTGGAGGCTGGAAGTCGGAGGTCAGGGTGCTGGCAGCATTGGCTTCCCCGGAGTCTTCTCCCTGGCTTGCCGATGGCCGCCCTGTCACTGTGTCCCCACACGTTCTTCCCTCTGTGCACTCGCATTCCTGGTGTCTCTTCCTCTTCTAAGGACGCTAGTCAGATTGGATGAGGGCCCGACCACATGACTTCATTTAACTTTTAATCACCTCTTTCAAGGTCCTGTTGCCAAAACTAATCCCATTCTGAGGTACTACGTGTTAGACTTCAACGTATGAATTTGGGGGACACATTTCAGTCCATAACAACCCCCAGTCTAGGGGGGGCATGAGCACTGACTGAGCAAGAATGTGGTTTTGTCCTTTCAGAGCTTGGTGACATTTGGGGATGTGGCCATAGATTTCTCCCGAGAGGAGTGGGAGTGGCTGAACTCTGCCCAGAGGACTCTGCACAGAGATGTGATGTTGGAGAACTACAGGAACCTGGTCTCGCTGGGTAAGGGGCCCCCCACCCCAGTTCTCCTACCTCTCCCCTGCCTGCTGCTGTGGCTCAGAGTCCTTTACTCCTTTAGCACCAGGCCCTGCACTGCCACTCTTTCATCAGGCTGGGGGGGCCGCATCTCAAGTCTGCACAGACCCACAGCGTGACCACCTCCTATTGCTTCTTGTGTACTTAGGACTTTGCGTTTCTAAGCCCGATATGATCTCCTCGCTGGAACAGAGGAAAGAGCCCTGGATGGTGAAGAGAAAGTTGACAAGAGGCCGGTGCCCAGGTGAGCATGGGAGGCCTAGCTGGGGGGAAGGCCCTGCGGGTCACAGCTCAGGACCTCAGCCATGTAGGATCATCAGCAGACTCTCCCCGAGCCCCCAGGCCTGGAGGGAAAACTGAGGCCTCTTCAGCACGGGCTCCCCAGACGTTCATCCTCCCTAATCTCCTCTCCACCTTTGCTCCCCTCCCTCTGAACATGCCTTCTTTCCCCTCTGGATCCCGTTTTTCTCCCTGGCTCCTTCTCAGACCCTTTGTCATTCAAGCTTACATAATCTTGCCTGTTCTTTAAACAGTCCTTGACTGATACTGATGTTGTTGTTGTTATCTTATTTCTCTTTGATTAAATGACTGTATCATGCGTAGGCTTATTTCACTGACTTATTGTCGGTTTGGTAAGGCCGTCAGATGCGGGTTGGTGGATGAGTGTAAGCTATTGAAGAGTTAACCATGTCACCGGGGAAGTCGGGCATATCTATACGGAGCTTAAGTGAAGTAGAAACTGCTATGTATGGTAAGTATAAATAGGGCCCGAAGAGGAAGAAGAAAAATCACTCCCAGTTTCAAGCCAGAGAAACAAGAACGAGAGTAGAGCCTTTAGCAGAAACGTTAGAATTACAAGGAAGAGACCAGAAGGCCAGGAGTTGGGTCTGGGCGGGGCCATTATGGATTTGGGTGCCAGGGGCTCTCCCAGTGCAGACAAGACCGGACAGTGGGGTGACTGGCTCTCAGAAGAAGAGAACGCAGATTCTGATTTGACAGATTTACAGATATTGTGATGATATTTCTATCATTTGGAAATATAGTGATTTCAACTACAGCATTATTTCTGGAACAAAAAAATCAATGAAGTAAGACTAGGGATCAGAATTATAGACTTCTGGGGCGCCTGGGTGGCACAGCGGTTAAGCGTCTGCCTTCGGCTCAGGGCGTGATCCCGGCGTTATGGGATCGAGCCCCACGTCAGGCTCCTCCGCTGGGAGCCTGCTTCTTCCTCTCCCACTCCCCCTGCTTGTGTTCCCTCTCTCGCTGGCTGTCTCTGTCTCTGTCAAATAAATAAATAAAATCTTTAAAAAAAAAAAAAAAGAATTATAGACTTCTTTTGGAGGTTACTACAAGAGAAAATGGCAACAATTTCTAAAGAATTGAGAATCTCCTAAAACCTCTTTGTCGAACTCATACTTTGAGGAAAGGCCTTGCATTGACAGAGCAGGACAGGCCGCTGACAGATGGAACTTCGACAGCTCTCGAGGATTGTCGTAGGGTACGGGAGAGCTGTGAAACTTCTCCGTGTAACGTACTAAATCACGTGCTCTGAATGAGTTTCATGAAGCTAAATAGCTTCCTTCTGTCCGTCCTTCATCTCTTGCCAAGATTCTAGTTCATTATGAAGACTTGCACTTTTAAGGCTGGGATTTGAACTTTTGTTAGTTGGCATTATAATAAAAGATGCATTATTAAAAAGAGAGAGAGAAGGAATTTTTGCTGGAAAAATGGAGAAAGAGTCAAAGTCAGTTTTACTTAATAATGTTGAAATAAGCATCATATAGCAATTTTCTTCTTTAGTCTGCCCTCCCTCCTTGTTTCTATTAGCCACATTTCATCTTCGATTTCAGTGAGAAAGCTCATACTGTATTCTTTAGGGCGAAAGCTACACAAATATGGGAATGTAGGGTTGGCTAGTCATAAAAAAGCTTTCAAAACGGTATGGTTTTTTGAGGATTTTAATTCCTCTGATTACATTTTGGAAGTTTTCTTCATATTAATACATAATAGAGAAAACGTTCTTTCTTAATATCTTTCAGATTTGAAGACCATGCAGGAGACCAAGGAGTTACCCGCGAAGAAGGACATCTCTAAAGAAAAGTTACCCCCAGCCCTGATAACGGAGAGACTCACAGACTACAGTCTGGAATGCTCCATGTTAGGGGAAAACTGGGATTATGGTGCTCTGTTTGGGAGGCAGCCGGTAAGTGAGGCAAATTCCAGTCAAGACACAGTATCCTTCCAAAAGACACCCTTCTGGAGGGGAGAGACCATGACCACAGGGAGCTGGGGAGAAGTGTCTGTGCGAGTGTGGTGCCTCCCATAGACAGAGCGTCCCGCCGGAAGGCAGAGCACGCAGTCTCGAGGCACACTAGAAGAGGGGGACAGTCCAGCTGTAATGAATCCCACACAAGTCTCTTAATCAAACGTTCAATGTGATGACGTGAGAAGACTTTGAGCAGGATCTCAACCCGCCCCCTCATCCAAGATTAGAGGGAAGCCCTGCAGACGTGTCGAGTTGTGCGTGTTGAAGGTGGGGAAACCTTTAATCTGCGTTAGGAAATTCCTACTGTGTGTAAGGTCCTTTTCTCCTGCAAAATTACAGATTCTCCATGGCAGAAACAGATTCTCCTCTATTTTCTCTGTTTATTCCCCCACATGTAGACAGTAGGACTAGGCCCATTCGTTATGTGACCTGGGTCACGCAGAACCTAAGTGAGAATTCTCACACCTTTTGCCTCTTTCACACTCCTCCCCCGAGCCTTTGTAGGTTCGTGGGCACGTTTGATCAAAAAGTGTGTTTGTACCATTTCAGGGCTTGGTGACCATCACGAATATGGCTGTGGACTTCTCCCAGCAACTGGACCCAGCTCAGAAGAGTTTCTGTAAGAATGTGGTATGGGAAAACCGTGGTGACCTGGGGTCAGTAGGTAAGGATGTCCCTCTCCTAAATCTGAACCTATCTTCAGAAACTGCCACTTTCATTCCTCAGGTTTTGTTTTCTGCTTTGTTTTAAGATTGTTTATATATTTATTTGAGAGAGACTGAGAACGAGAGAGAGCACGGGCAGGGGGAGGGGCAGAGAGAGAGGGAGAAGCAGACTCCCCGCTGAGCAGGGAGCCCGATGCAGGACTCAATCCCAGGATCATGACCTGAGCCGAAGGCAGACACTTCACAGACTGAGCCACTCAGGCGCCCCCATTCGTCAGTTTTGAATTGTGAAGGTCAGGGAGGGGCCTTCTGAAGTGTTGGGCTAAATTTCTGTCATGATTTCTAAGATGAGAATTTGACATTTGTAGAGTTGAAAGTTGGTATCTTTGTTATGCTTGAAGCATTGTCTTCAGTGTCTTTTAGATACTGCTCACTTTTCTTTCTGCTTCTTCCTCTAATAAAATACTTTTCTATCAAAACCAAGGAGCTGGTTCTCAATTTAAGAATGTCAAGTGTGTGACCGAACCCCATATCTGCCCATATGCAGGACCCTGTGTTTCTAAGCCAGATTTGGTTTCGCTGCTGGAGCACGGGAAGGAGCCCTGGATGGTGGAAAGAGAGGTGACAAGGGGCCTGTTCTCAGGTGAGTGTGGCGGGCCCGGGGGGGTGGGGAGTGCCACTGTAGGTGAGAGCAGAACGTTCACCAGAGGCCGAGTCTTCACGCATGTACAGGAGAAGATGCGCAGGACTTTACCAAGCCCTCCAGGTCTAGAGAGAACATGGAGGTCTGGGGTTTCAAAATTATTCTCTTTCCTCCTTCTTTGCTGCCTTCTCTCGAGTGATTGCTCATTCCCTGTAATGTTCTTCCTGTTCTTGGCCACTCTTGTCTGCTCAGTTCCTTACATGACCCTGTCCTGACCCCGATGTACTTTTGAGCTGTTTTTCGTGATCACATGGCCCACTCATTTCATTACTCATCCATTCCTGTTAGAACCACGTATTGAAAGTTATTTGAGGGAGCCGTTGTGCTTGGCACTGGCAGGTACTTGGAGAAGAAGGGAATTTACACGTATGTTGTCATTGTAAATGGTCACTCCAGTGGAAAGGATGAAACATGTTTATGGATGAACTGGCTGAAGTAGAGTTTGCACAATTTCCAGGAGGGTACTGCAGAGGCGAAGGAGAGGATTGATTTCCGGTAGCTTCCTTGTTTGAGTCAGACAGGGAGAGCAGAAGTTGGACTGCAAGGAGATATAAGTGGAGAATCTCGTCCTCTTTTGTGTGTGTGTGTGTGGGGGGGTTCTCTTCCTCTTTTGATACATAAAGGAAAGAAGAAATTTCTTTAGAAAATAATGGTTTATAGAAAATGTAATCCTGTCGCCTGTTTGGAAGCAGAATGTAAAACCATGACCCATAACCACAGTATGTTAACAGAGCAAGTGTAGACTTGCTCAAGTTGTGAAAACACCTGTTTTTCATGTAGTTGGACTTATAGTGTGTACTCCGTCATGCACAGAGATGTTTTTCACATGCATTCTGTATCATATATCCCATTGCTCATTGAGCTTACTTCACATTTTTGGTATTTGCAACAGGTATCTTTATGGAAGTGAAAACTGTACCTTCTTGGGATTGCTACATCCCTGGATATGAACATCTTTTAGGCTCTGAACGTTTTGTTTGCTTTCAGCAACTCTAGCAGTGCTTAGATGACTTGATGTATGGGATTAATTGCATCCTGCCAGCACGAGGTATTTTGATGAAAATATCTGCTTATTATTTAGTGAAAGATTATACCCTGAAGTTATTTTTTTTTAATTGTGAAAGAGATTGAATGTTGTTTCTACATTTGTTTATTCTCTTTATCCTTTTGTTACATGTACCTCGTTTATATTCATTTCTCTATCCATGTCTTAAAAGCTTTCTTTACATTTCCGGTGATTTTTTTATATCAACATACTAATTCTTTGATGTATTGTTTCACACTTTTTCACCTATGGTGGTAAGAGTTTAATTAGATCTTTTAAAATTGTGATATGTAAGAACTCTAGCATTTTATGTAGTCTAGTACATTACTTCTTTTATGGGTTCTCCTTCCATTTTTGTCTGCAGAAACTTGATATATGTCGTCCTACTTCATTGTTTTAATGGATGTCTAGTATTGCAATAAATGAATATGAATTTACTTCACCGATTTACCTTAACAGGGCATTTGAACACTTAGGTCTTTCCCAGTTTTTACCTGTAATGAACCGTGGTCCAGTTTATACTAATCTCTTTGCATGATCAAAGTATACATTTAAAAAAAAATATATAGGGTATACCACGAACAATATATGAGCATACCTGTTTCTAGACATCTTCATCAATAGTGAGTATTTTATATTTTTTAAACTTTTGCCAAGCTCCTGGGTGAAAATGGATGTTTTATTTAATTTGCATTTCTCGGAGTACTCATAATGTTGATAAATACGCAATTTAAATCTATGTAGAGTTCATATTCTGTTAATGGTGTCTTTGTACTCATCACCCATCTTTCTCTTGGGTCTTCCTTCCTCGCATCCGTACTGTATGACTATAAATGCCGTCTCAAAATATGATAGATGTTGTTCCCACTTTGCAGCAGCCTGTACGTTTGCAGGCTGTTTCTTCTCACGGTACAGTGGTTTGAGTTGGGTGCTGTCTTTACAGACACATTCACCTGGTTGACCTCTTGTGTCACTAATAGTTCTTTCTTTTTACTTATTCCCATTTGTACCACATCACAAATTTGGTCTTGTTTCTATTGCTTGTTTAATCTTTTCCTGCTCTCTTCCTATCTGTGAACAAACACAGGATGGCTTTCCATTTATTTGTATCTTCTTAATTTCATTCAGCAATGTTTTGCAGTTTTCAGCATACAGTCTTGTACCTCTTTGGGTAGATGTATTTGTAAATAGCTTATGCTTTTAATGCTGTCCTTCGTGGAATTGTTTTCATAATTTCCTTTTCAGATTGTTCATTCCTAGTGTGTAGAACTTACAACTGATTTGTGTGTGTTGTGGTCTTGTGTCTTGTAATTTTGATGAATTGATTTATTAGCTCTAATGCTTTTCTGGTGGATTCTTTAGGGTTTTCTGTATGTGGGATCATGTCATCTTCAAATAACAGTTTTACTTCTTCCTTCCTAACTAGCATGCCTTTTATTTCTATTTCTAACTGCTTCGGCTAGAACGTCTAGTACACTGTTGTGTAGAAGTTGCAAAAAGGGCATCCTTGTCCTATTACTGTTCTAAGAAGGAAAACTTTAAGTGTTTAGATATCATTAAAAAAGACTATTTTCCCTTTTTTAAGATCATCTTTTTCCGAACATTTGATTCTCTGCATCCTCTCCCCAATACCACTTTCATCTCTCTGTATTTATTGGGATATAACTGTACGTGCGCAAATTTTTGGTGCATGCTCAGTGATTCAGCAAAAGGACCTCAGGCTATACAGTTCTCCCTGTAAGCATTAGAGTCTGACATAAGACAAATGCTTGTTCAGTAGCATGTATGATGTGATTAAATGTAATGGCAGCACTCACCATTTTTATAAGAACAGTTGTTTCGAACTAAGAAATTAAACTTCAAGGTCCTATTCATTAATATATGGCCAGAGAAGTGTCAGGCCTATGAAAGCACACAGGTAAATGTAAAAATGATTTTATGTGTTTGCTGAGCCTCAGCTATCAGTTGGTAATGTGGGTTTTGTTGAAATTAATCAAATAAGATGTGGTTAGCAGAAACCTTATTTTCTGGTTGTAGGGGAATGAGCAGGTTTCAGATAATCTTGAAAGATGTTAGTGAATACTTTTTCTTTTTTGTGCTTTGGTGTGCTTCCTGGAACAGCTTTCATGATGTGATGACTGCTCTGGCATTGAAGCAAGACAGGGCGGGAGAGAGGTGAAAGGCAATAAGTGTCAGAATAGTTAGGTGGTGTGATTGCAGAACATTTTCCCAGTTCCTTTCCCCTAATACATAACTGATTCCACATTTATTTAATTCTTTTCTGGCTCACCTCTCGTAGGCTCCTGTATAAAGTCACGCTGGGGCGTACGTACACTGTAGACCGCCTTTGACGTGTTTCAGAGCCTCATAGTTTATGCGGTTTAATTAGGGTTTATGTCACCAATTAGTGAATTCATTCACAATTTTCCTTTTAGCAAATTCCTTTTTTTCTAGCACACAATAAACGAAATATTTGTTTTCTTGATACCTTTCAGGCCAGCGATCTATACATGAGACCCAGGAATTCTTTCCGAAACAAGATTCATTCGCTGAAGTAACAGATAGAACTTCAAACATGAATTTGGAGTGTTCCACTTTCAGAGAAAATTGGGGTTCTGAGAGTGTGTTTGAAAGGAAGCTGGTAGGTCAGGAGACACAGTTCAGGCAAGAGACAATCACTCATAACAAAACCCTCTCGAAGGAAAGGGAACGTACTTTTAATAAATCTGGAAGATGGTTTCATTTGGACATTTCAGAAGAGAGAGTTCATAATCGTGATTCAGTTAAGAAAAATTTTCCCAAAACTTCAGTGGCAATAAAACATACAGGAATTTATGCAGGAAAAAAACTTTTCAAATGTAACGAATGTAAGAAAACTTTTACCCAGAGCTCATCCCTTACTGTTCATCAGAGAATTCATACTGGAGAGAAACCCTATAAATGTAATGACTGTGGCAAGGCCTTCAGTGACGGCTCGTCCTTTGCTAGACATCAGCGATGTCACACTGGCAAGAAGCCTTATGAATGTATTGAATGTGGGAAAGCTTTCATACAGAACACGTCCCTTATCCGTCACTGGAGGTATTACCACACTGGGGAGAAACCCTTTGATTGCATCGATTGTGGGAAAGCCTTCAGTGATCACATAGGCCTTAATCAACATAGGAGAATTCATACTGGAGAGAAACCCTACAAATGTGATGTATGTGACAAATCCTTCAGATATGGCTCATCCCTTACTGTCCATCAAAGGATTCATACTGGAGAAAAACCATATGAATGTGATGTTTGCAGAAAAGCCTTCAGCCATCATGCTTCACTCACCCAACATCAAAGAGTGCATTCTGGAGAAAAGCCTTTTAAATGTAAAGAATGTGGGAAAGCTTTTAGGCAGAACATACACCTTGCTAGTCATTTGAGGATCCATACTGGAGAGAAACCCTTCGAATGTGGGGAATGTGGTAAATCCTTCAGCATCAGTTCACAGCTGGCTACTCATCAGAGAATTCATACTGGAGAGAAGCCCTATGAATGTAAGGTTTGCAGTAAAGCATTCACCCAGAAGGCTCACCTTGCACAGCATCAGAAAACTCATACGGGAGAGAAACCATATGAGTGTAAGGAATGTGGTAAAGCCTTTAGCCAAACTACACACCTTATTCAACATCAGAGGGTTCACACTGGAGAGAAGCCCTATAAATGTATTGAATGTGGGAAGGCCTTTGGTGATAACTCCTCCTGTACTCAACATCAGAGACTCCACACTGGCCAGAGACCTTATGAATGTATTGAATGTGGGAAGGCCTTCAAGACAAAGTCATCGCTTATCTGTCATCGCAGGAGTCATACTGGGGAGAAACCTTACGAATGTAGCGCATGTGGCAAAGCCTTTAGTCATCGTCAGTCCCTTAGTGTCCATCAGAGAATCCATTCTGGAAAGAAACCGTATGAATGCAAAGAATGTAGGAAAACCTTCATCCAAATCGGACACCTTAATCAGCATAAAAGAGTCCACACTGGAGAGAGATCCTATAACTATAAGAAAAGCAGAAAAGTCTTCAGGCAAGCCGCACACCTTGCCCATCAGAGAATCCATAATGGAGAGTCATCGGCACGCTCCTCTTTGCCTTCCACATCAAATCCTGTGGATCTGCTGCCCAGGTTTCTCTGGGGAGCGTCCTCACTCCCATCGCCATAGTTTCAACATTGTTATTTCAGCTGGACTCCTCCATTAGTGAGAAAACTGGTCCCTCTGTTGGGTTGGTTCTGTTGTCCTTCATGAGTTTGTTTTTCACACTGCAGTCAGATTGACTTTTTTTTTTTTTTAAGTGTAAATACAGTTCATTCACTTTTTATGTAAAAAATTGTGTTGAGATCCTTTAAATGGGTTAATACGTAAGATGTGCGTAGCACAGTGCCTGGTCCAGACCAGGTGTTGAGCAAAACGTTATTTTGGGACATTGAAGAGTTACCACAGTCAGGTCTGAACAAAAATGATGCATAGAAGGCGGCCAGGAGAAACCAGTTGAGATCAGGAACAGGAGTTCAAGGTAATCAGTGAGGTTTTGCCAATGGTGGTTTAAAACTTGTTTCCATAATGTTGAGTTAGAATTGTGGCTTTCATCTCATCTGCATAAACGTAAGGCGATGTGATTTTATCGGTGAGAGAATTCAGCTTTACTACACATCTGACAACAGTCTTAGGACGTGTGTAGAGAACATGCGTCAGTAGGCCTCTTGGAACAGAAGAACTGAAACAGAAAAAATGTAAGATTTATATGCATAAAGTTAAAACTACTGACGTGTTATTCAATAATTAGAAAATTTGGAAAGATTTGCTCTACGTAAAATCACTTAGGCTTATGAAGGAACTCTCTTCAACCTCTGAGGAGCTGTCAGCCTTGAGGTGAACCATTCTAAAGTAGGTGTCAGCAAACTAACCCAATGACCAAAGTCTCGCTGGTTTTCCATGATCTAAATTAAAAAAATAATTTTTTAAATGGTCGAACCAGTGAAAAGAACATTTTGTGACAACATGAAAGTTACATTAAATTTAAATTTTAGCATCTGCAAATCAAGTTTTATTGGCAAATAGCCACGCTCGTTTGCTCCCATTTTCCTGTGGCCGCTTTCACTCCACAGTGGCACGGTTGGGTAACTGCAGCAGAGCCAACATGGCCCGCAGAGCCTCAAGTGTTGCTCTGTCCTTTTACGAAGAGGTTTGCCAACCCCTGCTCTGGCACAGAGAAGAATATAAAAGGTTCTAATTACTTCTAAGTGTGTGATACAACCCTCACTTCAAAAACAAGACAAAGTACAAGGCAACTTATGAATAGAGGTGAAAGGGAATTACTAAACTACTGAAATATGAAAATATAGCAGAAGAGGAGAAATACATTTTTTCTAGATGAAATACTCAATACTGTTAATGTGTTAGTAAATTGTCATTCACAACAGAGTCCCAGTAGCATATGTTTACTTTGACAGTTTTAGTTGAAATTACACAAGGAAAGATAATTTGGCAAGCAAAGCAGGACATTTTTGAAATAGGTTTCTTTGCATTTCAGATTTTGGTATGTAGTAAGACTGGTTTTTCATTATTGGGGAAGTGATGTCTTGACAGTTGCTTATCCATCCTCTTCAAAAAAAGAAAGAAAGAAACACACATACCTTACAGAGAAATATGCAATTGTATTTAACATTTCTAATTATGAAATGATAGGTAAGAAGCAAACATAGAAAGAGAAAGGCTTTACTAAGTAGGATGTGGGGTCCTTGAAGACATGAGGAAGAGAGTAAGTTGTCCTGTACAAAGATTTAAAACTCCAGCCTGGTGGAAGGCGCCAAAACGATAAAAAAGACAGTCGACAAAGTGATACAAGTTATATGAAAAAACACGTCATTTGTGAACAAAGTGCCATTACACATACAAAGCCGTGGGGAAAATTGGCAGTGCCTCCCGACAGGCGTGTTGGTGAAGAATTCAAATGAATAGAGAAAATGGGTTAACTTCTTAGCCTCGCTAATCAGGAAATTACAAATTAAACTTTCTTGGCTTTCCGATGGATTAAAATCTACTGGATAATATCCGGTACTGGCATCAGGGTGGGAAAACAGATACTTGATCATTAGCTGTGTAAATTTGTCTCCTTTTTGGGTGGCAACATAGTATGACCTATCAACATTATAAATATGCATTCCTTTTGAAACAGTAATCCTAGATCTGGGAATTATGTCCCATTGGAATAAATAGATGTAAATAATGTTTATTGCAAAATTGTTGTAATTATGACAAATAGGATTTCAGTGTCCTGCCAAGCAGGGTCATTAAATTGTGATTATTCAACACTGTATTGTCTGGTTAGTAGAAGGGGGCTAAATTCTATGTATGCTTCTGTGGAGAGTGTCCGTCCACAGTATATTAAATGAGATACGTGACTTGGAAAACCTAATGTGTAAAATCTTGTAGTCATAGCGTCAAAATTAATATTAAATCTGTATATGTGTGTGTGTGTGTATGTATGTGCATGTGTGTATATATACATATTTTTTCGGTATATACGTGGAAATCTGTTGTCTTTAACACACACTTTTCCTAGCTCTTTGTTGAAACGTTCACTCTCTCCATTCTGTAGCGTTCCACAGTCACACATGGTCCAGTTAAGCCAATGAGATTTTTCATTCTTTGTATGTTGATTGGAGACAGAGGGGCAGGAGCAGGGCCAACATTCAGCCCTGCGTATGGCACGATGGATGTTTTCTTTTATTCATTGTGATTGGTTGGGGCCCTTTTGGAACCAGCTGCTAAGAGTGTGAACGTCACTCCTGGGCTGAAGTACTGTCGTAGGCGAGTCATGCTCTGGCAGCAGCGTGAAGATTTCTGCATCCCTACCCACCACTCTGATCCACCAAACCTTTCCCGCTTCCTCACATCCTGGTTTGATTCTTTAAATCTGTGAGGTACTTGATATTCTTCCAATATTGAACTTCTGATTTTAAGTTAAAGTCTGCGTTTGTTCTCAACCAAAGAAAGTCCCCATGGCAACTGATACTAGAGAATGATTAGCAAAGGATAGAGAAGTGGAGGATTGATTATTTTTTTTTTTAAGGATTTTATTTATTTATTTATTTGACAGAGATAGAGACAGCCAGCGAGAGAGGGAACACAAGTAGAGGGAGTGGGAGAGGAAGAAGCAGGCTCATAGCGGAGGAGCCTGATGTGGGGCTCGATCCCATAACGCCAGGATCACGCCCTGAGCCGAAGGCAGACGCTTAACCGCTGTGCCACCCAGGCGCCCCTGGAGGATTGATTATTGAATGAGATAGATCAAAAGACAGAAACTTTTAATTCTATCAGTATTAGGAAAGGCTATTCTTTTTTTTTTTTTTTTTTTTTTAGTTTTGTTTTAGTTCCAGTATAGTTAACATACGTGTAATACTAGTTTCAGGTGTACAGTACAGTGAGTCGGCACTTGCATACATCAGCCAGTCCTCATCACAACAAGTGCCCTCCTTCCTCCCCATCACCTACGCCCCCAGCCCTGCCCCCCTCCACTCCAGTAATCGTCAGTTTGTTCTCAGTAATTGAGAGTGTTTCTTGCACTGGATGTTTTTTCCTGTTTTGTCAAAGGTTAGTTGCCCAAAGAGCCGAGGGTCCATTTCTGGGGTCTCTATTCTGTTCCATTGGTCTATGTGTCTGTTTTTGTGCCAGTACCATGCTGCCTTTGGCTTCTGTCTTTCCCCTTTGCTCGTTTGTTTTGATTCTTAAATTCCACGTGAGTGAAATCATACAGTGTTTGTCTTTCTCTGACTTATTTCACCTAGCATAATACTCTCTAGCTCTGTCTGTGTCATTGCAAATGGCAAGGTTTCATTCTTTTTGTGGCTGACTATTCCATTGTATATATATATATATACACCATATCTTTATCCATTCGTCTATCGATGGACACTTAGGCTGCTTCCATAATTTGGCTATTGTTAATAATGCTGCTATAAATATAGGTGTGCATATATCCCTAGAAAAGGCTATTTTAAAAATATTTATTTGGGGGGTAGCACAAGCAGGAGGAAGGGCAGAGGGAGAACCAGACTCCCCACTGAGCAGGGAGCCCGATATGGGGCTTTATCCCAGGACCATGGGATCATGACCTGAGCCAATGGCAGATGCTTAATTCACTGAGCCAACCAGGCACCCTGAAAAGGGCTATTCTTGATACAACAGGATTATAAGCCATAGCATGTTAGGGACTAGATAGCTCTTACCAACAACTAAAGGCAATGAGGACTCCTAGTTCCAAATGCATGTGTGATACTTGTTTATAATGAAATTAGATAACTAAAAGGCCACTTGAAATTCTGGCCTTAAGCAAAAATTGAAGTTCTGTTTATGATTCTGTCGAGAATCATCTTACTCTAACTGTAGGGCTGCAGGTGCTGGAAGCCAAATGCAACAGTGCATCCAGTTAGTTGCTGAGCTATGCTTTTTGCTGAATTCCCAACCTTGCCACTTCTTTTAAATGAAATTCAAGTCTGAGCAAAGCTCTGAATCTACATTATTGAAATGGGGCTATCATGAAGGATTCAATCATCTTAGAAAACTTCACTCTCTCAAACCTTAAGAAACCTCCCTACTAATTCTTGTCATACCTCCCATGGGACAGAAAACTCTTTTAAAATTGAGTCTGCTCCCCTAGTCCCACCATTAGGGTTTGGTTGGTAAACAAAATCTGATTTTAATATGACTTATAGTTTGAAACAAAGAGTAATCTCACCCTGCAATATTTAATATCCTTTACTAATGATACCATCAAAACTGTAGGTGATATTTTTGGAAATGTATTCTGAGGATTAGAAGTGACTTGCATGACACATGTGGACGTGAAAGAATTCCGGAGTTTATAATGCTGCCTGGGTCATGTATGTCCACACCCCTGACTCATCTATTGCAAGGTCCCCTGTCAGGGTCGGTAGCCTTTGCATGTTCTTTGGACATGAAGCACTAGCATCTTCCCATTTCCCTCAAGTCTCCTCCTTTAGGTACTGGGACTTCTCGTGAGAGATTGCATTGGAAAGTTTTGAGGGGGCATCTGGGTGGCACAGTCGGTTAAGCCTCTGACTCCGTGTCAGCTCAGGTCCTAATCGTGCAGTCTTGGGATTGAGCCCTGCATCAGGCTACATGCTCAGCATGGCGTCTGCTTGAGACTCCCTCTCCCCCTGCCCCTCCCGCCTGCACACTCTCTCTCAAATAAACAGATAAATTTTTTAAAGAAATGTTACTGAACTATGGCATGTGTCGTAGCTGAATTACAGGGTAATGGTTAACCACAGGAAGAAAGTGAAATGGTCATAATAAACCACAGAACTCCAAGGATGTTCTGACAACCTGCTATTTCCACTGTGTTTAATAATTGGTCCTCAGGGTTGAAACTGCATTAGGGTTTTGTTTTAATTAAATACATTTCATGGCATGGCCGCCAAGTGACACATTGATCTGTGTTGATAGTAAAGGGTCTGAGCACTCTTGAGTGATTGTAATTAAAATCGCTATGAACATTTCCACTGGAATTCCTAAAAGACTTTCATTTAGTGAGGGCTTATAGGGGAATTATTATCTGGTTTAGCTTATAGCAGGTCCAGTTACTAGAAACCCATAATATGATTATTTTTCAAGGTCATGGGTATTTGTTAATATCTGTGTTACGACTAGATGCCCACCAAAAGTTTGTGCCTCTTTTTTATTGTCTGGAATTGATTCTGGAATGTGACGATCCAGGCACATCCTGCATTACTCAGCCACTATTGCTTCTAGTTATGGCTATTAGACTAATTTTCTTCAATGTGGTTTGAATAGCAGTATGTCAGTTGGGGCTTTGTTAATAAGACGACGTACTGTCCAGCTGGAAGAGGAATCTTGATAATACTGAATGGCAAAACTGCAGGAAGGAAGAACGCTGGGCCCCTAAACCGCTATTTGGAGGAAAGCCATCAGTCACCCAGGAGCACCAGCAATGGATTATTCTGTGAGTGAGAAATAAACTTGTATGTGTTAAGGTAATGCACTTAGGTTTTGATCGTAGTAGCTACTGTAATTCTAATCCACGTGGTATCTTTGACTACTGATGGGATCCCTGCTGTAACTCACGGCATCATAGAGTAAGAGTTGTGGTGGTAAGATAGTTCGCTATTGTGTAACAAATGACCCTAAAGCATAGTGGCTTAGAGCAAACGTATTTATCATCTCACCGTTTCTTTGGGAAAGGAATCCAGGCACGGCGTAGCTGGGAGTCTCAGCTCCCACAAGGCTGTAGGCAAGTCGTGGGCCAGTGCTGCAGTCATCTCAAGGCTTTATTGGAGGGGAATCATCTTCCGAACGTGCTTATTTAAAATGTTGGCTGGGTTGGGGTCCTTGCTGCGTTTTGGCTGGACACGTCCATTTTCCCCACATGGGCAGCTCACAGCATGGCAGCTGGCTTCCTTGAAAGTGAGCAGGCACGAGAGGGTACCTAAGGTGGAAACCAAAGTCCTTTTGTAACCTAATATTACTAGTGATGTCGCTTCTTTTTGTATTCGGTGAATTAGAAGTGCTCATGAGGTCCAGCTCATTTCCAAGGGGAGAGGATTACAAAAGGGTATGAATAACAGGAGGCAAGGTCATTGGGAGCCATCCCAACGGCTGTCTACCACAGTCTGCTCTGGCCGACTCCTTGACCCATGTCCTTTCACTTGAAAAACACACTCATCCTGCTTCCAAGACCCTCCCAAAGTCTCATCTCATTATAGCACCGGCTCAAAGCTAAGAATCTTGTCCTCTGAATTAGGTTTGGGGGCTGATGAGGCTAACGAGGTGCAGTTTCTTAAGGACAGTTCCTCTTGATCTACGGACCTCTGGAAGTAAGACATTATCGGCTGCCCCCCACTCCTCTTCTCCTGCAGGCAACACAGTGAAATCACTGGAGCATAGAAGTCGGAAATCTGGCCAGAAAAAACGTGTGGAAATTCCTTGATTAGGACTCGAGGCCTGGGACTAATTCACAGTCTGAACTCTCAGTTCTGCCATGTGTTTGCAACTCGGTAGTTTTCTAATCTTGCTTACTGGCATTTGAATTTTGGGAATCCAGTGGTCTCTATTTTGTATTTCCTGCCCCAGTATATCTACTGAGCTAATTCTCTTGAAAACTGTGTGAACTTTCTGTGAATCCCATTGGGTTTCACCCCATGGCACAAAAGCCACAGCCGTGTGTCATTAAATAGCACTCTGAGATACCAGTTTTGATTTTTCCGAGGTTCCAACAGATTTTACAGTCATACTCTTTTCTCTCTAGACCAGTTCCCGAGCAGTGCCCTGGACTTTATCTTTGCTTGGATGCCATTTCTTGATTTTAGCGTCATCTGCCATCTATGGAAGCTACAGATATTCAAAACCATCAAGTCCTGGCTTCTTGCTAATAGTCTTTCCCTCGGTTTAGCGCTCTCCTTTGCATGTTTCTATAAGCAGCAAGAAAAAAAAAAAAACAGGCAGCATTTTCAACACGTTGGTGAAAGTCTCCTCAGATCACCCAGTTCTACTCTCCACATTAGTTGCAAATAGTAGGGTTGCTACACTCTCTGTCACGACATAACAAGAACCCTCTTCTCTTCGGTTTCTAATAAGGCTCTTCCTCATGTTTTAAAAAAGACTTCCCAGCACTTAAAGTTCAAAATTTCTGGCTAATCTTTTATTTACGCAAGTATTGGACAAACTCCAGGCATCCCAGCTAAGGCTGAAAGACCTCAATAAAATAAGGCTTCAGCTACTACCTGTCTCTGGGGAGGCAGGGTTTGGCGATTGAGCTCAGCCAAGTGAACCACTTACCAAAATGTGTTAAAGAGCAACTGGACATATGCAGTGAGACAAGAATGGAGAAAACCAATAAGGTGCAGAAGACTGAAGATTAACAGAACCAGAAGCTCTATCTTTGAAAAGATGCAGAATGCATCCAAGCCTCTGAAGAAAGAAAGGAGGCTTTTTTTTTTAAAACCAACTGAACAACATCATCAACAACAACAAAAAGATAAGAGAAAAATGCAGAATAGAAAAGAGCAATGACTTAAGACATGGTAGAGAATTGAACACTCAACTATATGGTTATTAAATCTGAAATCTAAATGAAGGGGATAAACCCTTTGAGAAATACATAACTCCATGAGGAAACATAGGGAATATTACTTTTTTAAGATTTATTTATTTTAGAGAGAGAGAGCAAGTGGGCAGAGGCAGAGAAGAGAACCTCAAGCAAACTCCCCAATGAGTGAAGAGCCCTGCTCGGGGCTTGATCCAAGAACCCTGAGATCATGACCTGAGCCAAAATCAAGAGTCGGATGCTTAACTGACTGAGCCACTCAGGTGCCCCAATATAGAGAATATTAAATCAAGGCAAAAGTTTGTCAAAGACCTCTTACCCTAGAAGAATCCTGTTCAGATGGCTTTGAAGGCAAACTCTACCAAACTACCAAGAAATGGTTCATTCCTATCTTACAAAAATTATTTCAAGAAATGGAAAAAAGAGTAAAAGCTCATTTTATAAAGTTCATATAATCTTATCTCTGAAATAAGAACAACATATGATAATGAAAAGGTCTGTTTCACGTATGAACGTGACTGTTAAAATTTTACCTAATTAGCTGACTATATTCACCAGCTTCTTAAAAATTAACTATCATGATCAAATAGTGTGTTTTCCCACAAAATGAAGGACGGCTCCACATTAGGAAATCTTATCAATCAGTCTTTCACCACATTAATAGAATACAAGAGAAAAATTATATGATTACCTTAATGTAGAAAAGTGTCAGTTAAATAGACCACAACTAAACATTATACAAAACAGTATAATTACATTAAGCACAATAGTACCTAATGCTCTCACTTTGATATTAAGAATAGGACAGGTACAGCCAGTATTGCTGCTATGGACTAACATGGTACTGAAGGTCCAGCCATCCTCTAAGGAAAGAAGAAATTAAGACGTACTGATAGAAAAAGAGTAGATATGATTGTCATTATTGGTAGGTACGAGGATCTACAACTAGAACATGGAAGAGTGTTAGCAAGAGTGCCAGATTGACAGTCAACTTACATAATCAATCTTTTGTTTCCCCTTTATGCCATCTTTGGTTTTAATTGAGATTTAAAAAAAATATTTATTTATTTGACAGAGAGAGAGAGAGCAGCAGAGGGAGAGGGAGAAGCAGACTCCCTGCTGAGCAGGGAGCCCGACACGGGGCTTGATCCCAGGACCCCAGGATCATGACCCGAGCTGAAAGCAGATAGTTAACCAACTGAGCCACCCAGGCGCCCTTAATTGAGACTTTTATATTATTCTGTTTTCTTTCCTCTCTTGGGTGTTCTTTTCCCTCTGGCTCCCTTCAAGATTTTATCTTTGATCTTACGCATCTTGAATACGATATGCCTAGGTGTGTGTGTGTGTGTGTGTGTGTGTGTGTGTGTGTGTATTTGTATATATTTGTCCTGCATGGTATTCTCTGTGCTTCCTGGATCTGTGACTTGGTGTCTGTCACTTTAACTTTGGAAACCCTCAGCCATTAATACTTCAAATATTTCTTTTCCTTTCTTCTACTGGTATTACAATTATGCATACTTTACACCTTTTGTAATTGTCCCATAGTTCTTGGATTTCTGGGTGTTTTTTTTTTTTTTCATTCTTTGTTTCTCTTTGTATCTCAGTTTGGAAATTTTCTCTTGACATATCCTCAGACTCACTCATTCTCTCCCCAGCTGTGTCTGGTCTATTAATGAGCCCATCAAAGGCAGTCTTTATTTCTGGTACAGCGCTTTAACTTTCTAGCATTTCCTTTTGGTCCTTTCTTAGAGCTTCCATCTCTCTGCTTATGTTATCCCTCTGTTTTTGCATGATGTAAGTTTTTGCACTTTTCCCATTAGTCACCTTAACATATTAATCACATTTATTTTACATTCCCAGGATAATTCCAAAATGTGCCATGTCTGAATCTGGTTCTAATGCTTGCTTTGTTTCCTCAGACTGTTTTTTTTCTTGTGCATGCCTAGTAATTTTTTGTTGAAAGCTGGACATGATGTACTAGGTACTAGGAACTAATTAGACTTTTAGTGTAAGGTTTTATGTTAATTTGGCTAGGCTTCTGTCTAATGTATGCTGTAGCTGTTGGTCCCAGAGGCTTTGGTTTTCTTTAATTTTTTTGCTTTTTTATTCCCTGATATCTTTGGGTTTTCCTAAGAAGTCTTTCTTACACAGAGTTGTGTCTTGCAGCTTGTTGTAATCTGCTCTTCTTACACTAAAGCCCTGTGTTGTAGTCAAATATTGGGAAGGGGAACTATTGTATAATCATTATGATTAAATCTCAGCTTTTCAATGGGCTTGAGTCCTTGGGCTGTGACCTTCAGAAGTGCTTCTTAGCCCTTACTGAGCCAGGAAGGCTAGAAGGGCTGGAGCTGCTCAATTGCCCTTCCTCCCCGTCCAAAAAGGCTCTGGTATGTAGTTTTCCTAAGAGTGCACAACTTTGTTACGGAGAATATTCTGAGTGTACTCTGAAATGTTTCCTCTTCCCCTCTCCCTGGCCCAACCTAAGGAGTTTCCCCTCACCCCTATCTTTAGAGTTAGAACATGGTGGAGTTCCTGGAGGTAAGATTCATGGAAATGTGGCCAAGATTCGGCCCCCAGGAGTTTTTAACTCACAAGCTAGTCCATGCTGAGCCTCCAGTTCACCAAAATTACCAGTTAAGAGTTGGGATCAGATTACGGCTCCAGTACTTTCTGCTTCAGGTAAGCTCATACTTGCCATGATATTCTGTATTAGCCTGTCTCTCCAGATTCTTGGGTGTGGTTTCATTTGTGACTTCGTTTCTCTGATGGATCTAAAAAAAAGTTGATTTTCAGTTTGAGTGTTTTTTTTGTGAAGATGTGAATGAAGGTTTCCAAGCTCTTTATACATTACTTCTAAAATGGAAAGTATCGCTATAGCTTTTATCTGATTCTAACCACAAAGTATCAGAAACACAAGATTCCACATACAATTTCCTAGAGATGACATTCTCATAGCTAGAATTCACTTCGTGACGGGGCCCACCAAGTCAGGGAGATGCAACCTGGAAATCCAGCTCCAGGTGGGGCTGTGCTGCTTGGGGGGTGACGTGTGGTGGGCCAGTCTCAGCACACTCAAGCTATGTGTCTTCGTGGGGCTCTTAGTCTCGCAAGGCGAGAGAAAACGGGCGAGGGGCGTAGACTCCATCAGAGAAAGGACTGAGCATGAACTAAGGACACACACACACTGAGCATGAACTAAGACAGGGCACACACACTGTCTCTCTCTCTCTCTCTCTCTCTCGGAAAGTCACAAATCACGCAAGTGCACAAAAGCAACACCCATCTTCACTCACCTCCTAACCCTAAAGCACAGCCTGTGGGCCCTAAGCCCCGCCCACTTTCCACGCGCCTGCTCCCCTCCTGCAGTCCTATAGGCGCAGGGAGACTCAGGCCTCCGCGCTGGGCGCCTCATGGCTGCGCCTGCGCATTCGGAGCCTGGCGGGGGCTCCCAGAATCCGTGGTCAGCACGCTTCGGGGAGGCGGCCTGTACTTGGGGCAACCAAAGCCGGGGCTGAGAGTTTTCTGGGCGGCTCTATTCCGCGCCAGCGGGTCTCTACACAGCAGCGGTCCCCAGCCCGCAGTGGTGGGAAACTAAGCCCCGTAGCGTGCCGCCCCGTCTGGACTACCCTCCCCAGGGGCCGTTGCGGCGGAGGACACGCCCACTTCCGGCGGGGACCGGGAGGGCGGGTGAGGGCAGGCGGGCGGCTGCTGAGGAGAAAGCCGGTCCGCGCAGGAGCTGGCTGCTGACGGTCTGATAGGGAGGTGCGGCCGCGCGCGTCAGGCAGCCCGTGGGCGGCGGGTCGTGCGGGAACGGATGACTGCGCGAGGCCGGGCTCCGGACAGCCTCCCGAGGGAGGCCAGCCCTGCGCACTCCCGCCGCCGCCGCGAACCCGGCGCTCGCCCGGTTGGGGCCGTGAGGCTGGAGGGGCGGACCGGGGCTGAGTGCACAGGTAGGGGTGACAGGTGGCTGGGGCACGGCGGCGCGTGTGCCAGAGGAGGGCGTCCCCGGCCGCGGGGGCCGGTGGACCCAGGAGTCCAGAGTCGGGGAGTCCCTGGGGCGGGAGCGTGAGGCTGACCTGTCCAGAGAGTCGGGGGGCGGTGTCCCTGGGGCCGGAGCGTGAGGCTGAAGTGTCCAGAGAGTCGGGGGGAGCGTCTCTGGGCCCGGAGTGTGAGGCTCACCTGTCCAGAGAGTCGGGAGGAGCGTCCCTGGTCCCGGAGCGTGAGGCTGACCTGTCCAGGAGTCGGGGGGGGGGGGTGTCCCTGGGCCCGGAGTGTGAGGTTGACCCGTCCAGG
Organism: Ursus arctos; assembly: GCF_023065955.2. Classification (NCBI taxonomy): domain Eukaryota; kingdom Metazoa; phylum Chordata; class Mammalia; order Carnivora; family Ursidae; genus Ursus; species Ursus arctos. Next base: position 53,089,528 of record NW_026622863.1, on the reverse strand, counting down.
GAGTTGGGGGGAGGAGGGTCCCCGGTGCCAGAGTGTAAGGTTGACCTGCAGAGTCCCTTGACCGGGTCTAAGGCCCTGGCCCCCAGGTCATTGTGGGATGGGGCTTGCTGGTTAGGGGATGTTCCCAGCCTCCTCTGGAAATGGAGAGGGATCCCGGCCTTTCCAGGTGGAGGTCACAGAACTCTTCCCATTGCTGCCTGGCACCTCTCTGTTGCACCCCTCTCCCAGCCACCAGAGTTGAGGAGAGACAGAGTGGGAAGAAGCTCTGCTCACAGCCATACTGTTCTTTGCTGTTTTTGCTGAGTAACACCAAATATCGTGTAAATATATCACATCACGAAGTGGAAACTACCTCCTTTTTACAGATAGGACACTGAAGCATGCAGAGGACAAGTAATCGCTAGTGAGTGGAGGAGCCAGGATTCAGATGCGGAACTGGCTGATTCCAGAGTCCCCTCTGTACTGACTCTCATGTAATGCCCTCTGCCAACTGCTTGAGGTCAGTATCCTTAACCACTTGGGACAGCTGAAAAAGTGACTCTGAGAGGGTAAATAACCTCAAGGGTTGAGATCCCAAAACCACCACTGAGTAAGTTTCTGTTTCTCAAACTCTGACTGAAGAAACTTGGCTTAGAGTGGGCAAGGGACTTCTTTAAAACTATACTTTGTCACAAAGCAAAATGGGACTGTTGATGGGGTTTTTTTTGGTCCAGTCTCTGTAAGCCACATGGACTCTTTGTTGTAACAGAGGTCATACTTCCCTTCCGGAGGAGATGGCTTTTTCCAAGTGTTGATAATGAATGGGTGGCTTTGAGAGAGGAGGAGCTTGTGTTCAGCCTGAAAACCCAGAGCAGAGAAGAACCCCAGCTGTAAATTATAGGTGTCCCCGTGAGTGCCTGGACTGTGAGGGGATATTAGAGTGGGAGTGGGGGAGTGAGAATAGAGGGAGCTGAAGGGAGGAAAGAGTTTCTTGGCAGTAATTATTAGGGCTACTCAGCTTCTCGGTACTCCTTTCTCCTCTCCCAGCTCTGCCCTCTCAGGATAAAGCCCTTCTCCTAATGAGGAGCCAGGAGGAGGAGGTGGTGATGGGAGTTGAACTTCTTAAAGCCACATCCCTGGTGAGTTAGAGTTCCCTCTTTCCTTCTTAAAATACAGTCTTGCTTTCCAGGATTTGGTAGTGTTTGTTTCCTTCTGAAGATTGTCTGCTTAAGTGTTCCACACTGGGACCTGTTTCCTATTTCCTCCCTTTCTAATGTGTGATGGGGCCACAGAGTAGACTCAAATAACACAGTGCCCTCTCAGAGCTTCCTTTTCTTTCATTTAGTCTTCATTTAAGAAATGAGCCACTCTGAGCTCTTCCATGTGCTGTTTTTTCATAAGTATATGACAACACAGAAGTATAGTCCTTAGAGAAAATTTGAGAGCCATGATCTGCCTACTTCATAAGTAGCCATCCTGGCTTTCAGAGAGCTTTTTTTCTTTTCTTTCTTTTTTTTTTTTTTAAGATTTTAATTTATTTATTTGACAGAGAGACAGCCAGCGAGAGAGGGAACACAAGCAGGGGGAGTGGGAGATGAAGAAGCAGGCTCCCAGTGGAAGAGCCTGTTGTGGGGCTCGATCCCAAGACCCTGGGATCACGCCCTGAGCCGAAGGCAGATACTTAATGACTGAGCCACCCAGGCACCCCTTTCAGAGAGCTTATAATCTGATGAAGTGAAAAGGCAGCGAACATTTATTTATGCAAAACGATCAGTGCTGTAGGTGTAGACTAGACTCCCTCCAGAGTAGTGGGGAAGGACCATTCATAGGCCATATGAATACCTTTGGGTGGGTTAGAAAAAGGTGTCCTTGCCTCGAGTGGTGAAGCTCTGTGACAGGCCACAATCTAGCAAGAGGAGATCTATTTTTACCTCCTTTTTGCCTCCCTGGTGAGAGATCCTTGAATGGCATATGGCCTGCACAATCATACTTACTGTTGGAGGGAGGAGGGGTTGGGAGGTGTGATTCCTGAGTTGTATCTTGAAGGAAGAGGAAGAGATCTGCAGGCATAGGTGAGATGGCTGGCATTTGGGCCAGAGTATTCAAAGGTTTCCCCTCCCCACTTGACTTGGAACCGTGAGCATCTTAAAATGCCAGGGAATGTTCTATATCCTTTTTTCTTTCTAGGATGAATACCATAATCTATGTAATCAGCCCCTTGTTCCATAGCTAAATTATTGCCAATGTTTTATTATTTAACAGAGCTTATTGCAGTGATCATCTTTGTTGTTGAATTTTTGTCCTCATCCCTGATTATTTTCTTGGACTAAATTCCTAATTTTTCATTTCTTGTGGATTAGAGTTTCTCAAATTTTACTCCAGAGCATTTTTAATTTTAATATTTTTATGATCAATAGTAGATTTAAGAACTATAATTCATGTTCTGATTAAAGTGAACTGCTAAACGAGTGTCATTAGCAAATTTTATGGTAAGAAATTATAAAATTTGATGAATAAACTTAAAAACTTATCAAAAAATAACAGGATAGTAAAATTGTCTTTATTTTATGTAAAAGACACATTGAGCAACTTATATCAAAGCAAAACACCTTTTCTGATCAGATACAATGCCACAAAACATGTACTACTAATGGAACTTGTTTCCTAAGCATTTAAACATCTTAGATGTAAGCAGTGTTGTTATTTGTGAGAGGAAAATATTTGAAGAGTGGCAGAGTATGGTATAAAGATTAATAACATGACTGTAGCACCAGACTGCATGGGTACAAATTCCAGCTCCACTATATACTAGATAGATCACCTTAATTTCAGTTTCCTCAACCATAAAATGGGAATAATACCAGTATCTAATATATAGTACTGTTGTGAGCACTAATGAGTTAATGTATTTAAGTATTTAGAAAAGTACCTGGCACATGATAAGCACTAGATAAACATTAGCTTTATATGCTGTTATTTGCCTGAATAGCTACTGTTTGCCTCTGTGCCCTTGTAGTGCTTCATACAATATATATAATACCCACGTGGTGTACACACTGTATCATATATGTGAAAAACCCACAGTATGATGTTTGATGCACAAGAAACCCTAAACATCAGGAGGCTTTTTATATCCAATGGAATACTAATTTTAAAACTAGTAATAATTTACACTGAATTTGAGAGCGTCCTTGGTCTGAGTAATATGGACTGAGTTCACTTTACCCTGTCTTTCCCACTGAAAGGTGCTGTAGAACCAGAACAGCATGCCCGGAGCAGCATTTTGAAGTCTCTAAAAAGCAAATAGTAGCAGGCTGATTGGGGAAGAAACCCAAAATGTGATGTGTTTACCTTTTTTTTTTTTTCCTCCCAATATGTCCTAGCATGGATTCAGCAACGCACAAAACCCAGAAGGGGGTTTTGGCATGGATAAAAAGAACTGCAGGAGAAAACCTAGTTCAGTCTCAAGAAGTAGGAAGGGGATCTAATGCTCAGAGAGGGTGGATGGAAATCTGCCTTAAAAAACAAGTTCTCTGTTTTCTCGTGCCCTGAGATAGTAGCAGTGGGGTCTGCAGAAGTCTAAAACTCTGAAGGAGGAGAAATTTTCTCTATTATTGAAGAAGCTATGTTCCCCAGAGGGTGGAGTAAATTCTTACTGCCCCTTTTTTCCCCCCTGCTTTTCTTCTTTCCTTTCTTGGCCCCAGGGGTGGGTACAGTGAGCATAGGTGCACAGTAGAGTAGAATCAATAAGCCCCAGTTATTTGGCCAGGGAACTGAAAAGGGGAACCCCTAAGAGATAGAAAACACTGGAGAGACCACAGAGAAGGAGGAGCTTTGGGAGTCAACCATATGAAGTTGTTTATGAACTCCTGGGCTCACTCTAAGTTGCTCATGCATGTATCTGGCCCTGGAGAGCATACCATAGTCTATGAGAAGTGGACTCCAGGATAGATCGCTGGCCACCGAGTAGTACACAAGTAGGACAGAGGGGAATAGCACTTCGTAGACTTTGGAAATGGAGCCTGAACAAAGTATAAACATTCTCCATATAATTTAAACAAGGCATAGAGTCTCCTGACATCCAGAATGTCAAGGGTACTACCTAAAATTACTCAGCTAATGAAAAACTAGGGAAATTTCAATTCAGGGAAAAGAGAATCACCAGGTACCAACATTGATGTGACGTATATGTTGGAATTATCTGATAAAGATTTTAAAGCAGCTGTAACAAAAATACTCCCAACAA